>NC_081182.1:147212133-147527422 GCF_029867415.1 Vicia villosa
AAAGGTCCAAAACCTCTCCTAGAAAAAGTCTCAAGCATAGTCTGTGAGGTGACCTTATCGCATGCATCTGTCATAATTCCTAAGTTCATTCAAAAAGTTAAGAAGAAGAAGAAAGAGGAAAATCAAGGCGAGGAGATGAAGGTGGGTAATGATTTGAAGAGAAAAGTGGTACATGCTTTTCGTCTTCCTGAGTTCGTGGTTGCGGAGGTGACAAGCAACCAGGTTTGGAGGAGGAAGTACCCTCCCTAATAAAGGATAATGGACCGTCGGTCCATGCGACGTTAAACGAAGCGCTTCGTGGGAGGCAACCCACGGGATTTCTTTTTAATAAGTTTTATGTGTTTTTGCATTTTATTCTGTAGGTACAAACAGTGTGTCTCTTACGAAACGAGAAGCGAGTTGAGAAAACAATTCAATTTGGAGGAATTCAGGGGTCTGACACGGGCACCCGTGTCCTGTGACACGGCCGTGTCACAAACCCTGGAGGAATTTCTTTTTGAAACTCATTTTTGGAAGGAAGGCAGAGTCCTGACACGGCCACCCGTGTCACGTGACACGGCCGTGTCAAGCAGGGGCGCTGATTTTTGGTGAAATTTCATTTTCTTCGTGGTGGGCCCCCTATCAACCCTCCACCTCCGCCTCAGTGAGCACTGTAAGTCCCCCTTATGCTTGCTTACACATTGAGGACAATGTTAAGTCCAAGTGTGGGGGAGGTTCTTTCGTTTTAAGTTATTTTATGTTATTTCCGTTTTTGTTATTTCCTTATTTTATGTGTGTTTTGAGTCTTCTGTGCACCAGGATGAATGTGATTTCAGAGAAAAGTATCATGGGAATGGAGGTGAAAAAGGGGAAAGACGTATCTTAAATTGGCTTCCGGGGTGTCATACCCCAAATTTGTCCTACCCTTTAACTTTTATCTGGCTTAGGCTTTGCATTCATGTACATACCTCCATTAGGGCATTAACATGTCTTTGCATTCATTCATCAAATAAACACCAAAGCACGGGATCTAGGTTTTCATAATGTTCGGGGTTTCTACACTATGCAGACTTGTTCAACGGAGTTTTCTATTGATCATGGATTAAGGTACTTTGTACGCGAAGGATTATCAGATAAGTCTTGAGATTTGGGCCTTATGATCGTTGGAGAAATTGGCTAAATATGTTGATTCATCTTTCATTTGAGATGTGGCTCTGTTTCCCCTTATAATTCAAGTCCTTCAATTGGGCTCCATTTTAAAAGCTTTGAATTCGGGTTGAAACTCTTATGAATCAAAGGCTATATAAGGCAACAACCGGAGTTTAAGGTAAAAGCTAGAACTTGTGTGGAGTTTTGAAGATCATGGTAAACATGAAGATGCGTGTCTAAGATTTGACTCTTGAACAAAATCCTCCTCAAGACTTTCTTAAGAGATTTCATCGGTTTGTTCAAGCATAGTAAAATTGAAGAAAAACTAGAGAGTTCAAATAAAGAAAAAGTGGAAAGTCAAAGTGGACAAAGTGGAGGGAACCACTTTTTCCACGTTCAAAGTCAGTGAGGTACGAATACGAGTTCAACCATTACAAGCTATCAAAAGGTGGATCACATTACACAAAGTCATCATTTTATTCTAGAAATAAACCACCAGCATTTGTCACTGCATTTAGTTACATCCATAATCCAACTTTCATTACAAAAAATTCCTACTCTCACATTCATATTACAATTCCATACAAATTTCATTACCAAAAACCATACATTACAATCCATCACAGTGTCCATTAAACCTTGAATCAACTCCTAAAAGCCCAAAATCCTACATATTCTAAGAAAGGAAAAAACATTGTCATTACAAATCTTGAATATTACAAATCCTGTGCAGAGTACATATTTTAAATTCATCTCGAGTCTATCCCTAAAACCTTCATGTTCCTATGTAAGTCTTCAAGCTTTAGTTCATAATATTTCCAAAAAAAAAGCTCCATGTCCACACTTGCAAGTAGCCTGTACACATGCCAGTCAAAACAGGTCCAGCATCATCATCCTAAGTCCCCAAACAATTCCGAACCTGCACATCATGAATCAAACATCATCACTCCATTCAACAATGTATACATACACGTACTATGCGTGTTCAAGGCTACTGCATCGAGAAAACTCAAAACAGAATTTCAGAGCTTCATGGCATACTAATCTGATTCAGTCATAACAGTCCAATGCACATCAGCCACAAAAATATTGCATACACATTAACAATCATTATCAGACCTACAGCATTGGTAAACAGTTCATAACACAGGTTCAAAGCAAGCAAGGATCAAATGAAGTGCAAGAAACCTATTTCTACAAGAAAATGTGAATTCAGAATTCAAGAAAAGAAACCAAACCACATTCACACCAACAGCTCATAACAGAAAAGCCATCATATGTAAATACCAAAAAAACAGTTACCACTCTTAATCAGTTCAGACTAACCTATGTTTTCAAATAACTTAACCCACCAATTAGCCCCTAACTGAATTTCTTAACAGTTTCAAAACCAATCTAACTAACTGTTCAAACTAACTTCCCAACAACAAAACAGAATCAGTAACTACCTGAACTAACTCCTAACCAGTCCCTAACTACTCATAACCAACTTAAACAGAATATAACAGAATTTCCTAACCTCCTTAACTTCAGATAACAGTTCATAACTAACATTTAACAGAATAGGGGAAATAACAGAAACCAGTAGCCATAACTAACCTTGAGAAAATCGATCTTCTTCATCTCTATATAACAGGCTCTCCTTCACTCTTCATTGCTCTGGATCTTCACTCTTCACACCTCACTTTCATCTCCAATCTTCACATTCAGAATCTTCACCACTTTCTCCATCATTCTTCACTCCACCATTTTCTGTTTCCACTCAAATTCACCTTCAATTCTCTCTAAGAACTCCTTCACAATCTTCAACCTAAATCTTCTTCATCTTTTTATCTCCATCATCATCACAACCTACTTCAACTCTCTACCAACCTTCAATCACAGAACTTTCAATCAACTTCTTCAAGCTCAGCGACAAGCTCTTCAATCTCTACCATCGCACTTCCTTCATCAATGTAACGAAGATCAGCTTCAAATTGGCAGAAGAAGAAATAGATAACAAGAAAGCAAAAATTGCATAGTAAGAAGAAAAGAAAATTCACCTCTATTCATTCAATCGTAAACGGAAGGCAACAAACTCTCTCTTCGGAATCACCATGAAATCACCGGAAAAATATTCAAACCTCTGCTTCATCTTCTTCAATCATCGTTAACTTCGTATCTCAATCACCGTTCATCATCACGCAACGCAAAGGTCTTCACCATCAACGGCAACGTCGCAACGCTTCTGAGTTTAATCGTCCCAAATTCCTCGCACGCCTCCACATCGTGTTCATCAACACCTGTTGATGTTAGTGTTGATTACGATTCGTGAACGAAGAAGAGAAGGTTGAAGATGAAAATTTGAGAAGAGAAGAGAGATGGGGAAAGAATCTGAATCAAAGAGAGTTTAGGGGAGAGATTGAGCCGAAAGAAATCGAGAGAGATCGAGAGAGGCGGCTCTGAGATAGACAACGCGTATCGATTGGAGAAGAAGCTCGCAAAGTTCATCGCCGCCGTGAGCACATTTGAGAGAAGGAGAAGCCCAATAGTCACAACAGGTAAACCCTAGCCCCTTTTTTATTTCAATCACGTGTTTAAAAAATTATGAACATGTTTAATTAAGTAGAATCTGGTGATTAATGGAGTTAATTGAAATCAAACAACACTTCTTGGGCCATTTTACTGTAGCGTACCCCCTTGGCCCATGCTATATCTTTTTGGCTGAAAACTATAACATGCAAAAAAAAACTGTTTGGGCTTGTTACCCTGGGCCCTACGCCTGGATCTTTTTTTCCTATTTTCAGATAACACCCCCCTTTTAGCTCATTATTTTCTTATTAGAATCTAGCTTTTTTGACATAGTTTTGTTCTATTTTTTTAGATGAAAACATGATAACGATCATATAAAATTTTTGTTAGACTCTAATTAGTTTTTAGGAATTAATTTTAGATGTCTCCATGAGCAATAAACTCATAAAAATAGTAGTGTTTTTTAGACTAATTTTAGTACTAATTTTTGAATGGCTTTTTGTATTTCTTTTGCACCATTTCCATATTATTTTCGTACAAATGTTGTGTGACTTTGTTGCTTGTTTTTAGCCATATTTTGGCCCATGTTGTTAATACCATTTGTATGCTCCTCTTAGAATATATCCCACTAGTATGTTAACATTAGGACTTAGACTTGTATAGACAACTTAAATTAGAAGTTAGGTTTAGTTCCCTTCTCATTTTCTTTTTCCTTTTAACTTTTAAAATACTTAATAAATACCGATGAAGATCGTACCGTTGCTATATTTCATGGTAGGAAAGAAATGATTGAGGCGTAGGCCTCGATGTATATTCTTTTCTACTTAGCGGAGAAGAAATGATTGAGGTGTGAAGCCTCGATGTATTTCTTAACCGCTATTTAGAGAAACGATTGTGGCGTAGGCCTCGATGTGCGTTCTCTAAATATTCAAAAAACTCTTTTTGGTATGATCTAAGTCACAAACAAAATTCCCTTAAAAAACACCAACCAAAAACACTTAACACACTAATAAATGGTCAGATTTAAAACAAAGTAAGGAGGTGGTGCGAAGCCTTGTAGTAGGCTCTCGTCATCATGGAATTACCCTAAAAGACACAAACCAATCTCTTTTTTTCTTTTCTTAAGGGCAAGTTATCTCCGCTCCATTGCATCCTAGGCGATCCCTTATGCAAGAGCGTGAGCGTTAACGCCGCCCAACTAAAAAACACAAAAACAAACAGAAAATCTTTAGCCGAGCTACGGTAACTCTGATTCCTGAAAAGGATACGTAGGCAGCGGGGTAGGGCCCGTGCGAGTGCAATTCCTTCTTTTCCCTACATTTTGCATTCATTCCGCATTTAGACATAGACATAGTATACACCCTTTAGATAGAAACAAACATAGGTGGATACCATCGAATACGATGGGCGTGAGGGGTGCTAATACCTTCCCCTTGCGTAACCGACTCCCGTACCTTGATTCTCTGGTCGCAAGACCTTGTTCCTTCCTTTGTTAGGTTTCCTGATATTCCTTTCCCTTATGGGATAAATATATTGGTGGCGACTCTGTTCATTTTTCGCGAGCGTGCGACAGCTGGCGACTCTGCTGGGGATGTTGCTAGACCTGTTGCTGGTCCATCCATAGCGAGTCGATCCTAGCCTGCGTTTGTTTGTTTATTTACTGGGTGTTTATTTGTTTTTATGTCTATACCTTGTACATATGTTTGCATGTTTATTTTTCTGCTTGCATATCATGTTTATTTCTGTTTGCACATCATGCATATGGATTATATTCTGTGTTCCTTGGGGTCTTCTGTTCTGTTTTGCAGGTTGGGTGGGATGTTCTATGAGGTAAAAGGCCCAATACCCAGGCCATGAGTGATACCTTAGGAACTAGGAATAGAGTGGCCATGACGGACAGAAGACGTATGTCTGATTGATCCGATCATGTATCCACGGACTGAGCTTGGTTGAAAGAGGCAATATCGTATGATTACGCCTACTTTCAATCCTCTGTTGGCTTTTTTGACCTACCTTGACCTAGATTCACCTGTGAGTGGGGAGGGATATACATGACAGGTATCGTCGGTGACTATTCTGTTCTGTTGGTGACTATTGGTTTTCAAAAAGGTGTCGGACCTTTGATCCTGTGACATTTGACCTGTATCAGTTATTCAGAAGTTTGTACAGTGGTTACTAAGATTATATGGACCGTTGATCCCATGCTTTTGCATTGCATAACATCATCACTTTATCCACTTCATTTATGAGGGATCCTAAAGTCCATTTCAAAAAAAAAAGAAAGAAAAAGAAAGAAAACAAAAAGAAAAGAAAAGATATTCTATACAAAAAAAAAGGCCTTGATTCCAAAAAAGAGATAAAAAAAAAGAAGAAAATGGAAGTGTATGAAAAGACTTTAGGATCTCTCATAAATGAAACATGCATTCATACTATCATGCATTTCATGGTTCTTTCAGAGACTTATGGGACCATTTCTATCCAGATTTCAAGATCAACAACAGATTTGACTTCTCACTGCCACAACTCCAAGATCAACTATGGAACAACTCCGTGAGGAAATGGATGAGATGAGGGAACAAATGGGTCATCTTATGTTGGAGATGCGAGACTTCGTCCGTAATCAGGATGCACTAAAAGAGGAGGATAGTCAGTTGAAGACTCAATTGAGCTTGGTCATGGAAGTTCTGAAGACGGTATTAAGAAAGGAAGGGGATGTTGTTCCTACTGCTGCAACAGAAGTTGTTGATCCCTTCTCTTCAGTAGGATCCTTTCCCACTCATGGAATACCTCAGGAAGTTCCTCCTCAACTCCATGTGCCATTACCTCCATGCCAATCTGTTCTTCAAGGAGGCCAAATGTGTGGGAAAAAGCCTAAGATACCTCAGAGAATTCTCAATCCTATCCCGATGCCTTACGCTCAGTTACTTCCCCGTTTGCTGGAGCTTCAGTTGATTGAGCTACGAGAATTGGCTACGCCTGAAAAGCTTCCCCCCACCTTTGATGCCAATGCTCGATGTGAGTTCCATTCTGGGGCACCTGGTCATGATATTGAGAATTGTAGGGCGCTGAAGCAGCAAATTCAAGATCTCATTGATTCAAAAGTGACTTTGTTCACCCCCGAGGGTATGTTTGTTCAAGGAAATGGGGTTCCAACTGCGGTGGAAGAAAAGGTTGATTCATACTTCTATGTCAGATCTACTTCAAATCAGAAGCATAATGCACCGTCTTGGGTTCCAGGTTTCCCACCTCATCAGTCTCCATTTGTTTCACAGCCAGATCAAAAGAGGAAGACACCTGAACAGAATGGGTACTGGAATCATTGCCATCAGCAGGGTCCACAAATGCCAAGGAGACCACCAAGAAGGATTGACCCAATTCCTATGACCTACAGTCAGCTGCTTTCTCATTTGCTCGAGGATTCTTTGGTCCAACTAAGGGAGTTTAAGCCCCCTCCAACACCGATTCCTCAAGGATATGACTTAAATGCAAGGTGTGAGTACCATTCTGGGACGTTTGGACATTCAATTGAGGATTGTAATGTTTTGAAACACAAAGTCCAAGATCTCATTGACTCCAAAGTAATGTCATTCACTCCGAATGGCCTACGCATAAAACGAAGAGTTCATGCATAAGTGAATGCCCGTATTCCAGAAAGTATCACAAAAAAAAAGAAGAATAAGCCCAAATGGAGTCAAGGCTCCTCAACATTGGCAATCATCATTTCATTTCCGTATTCTCACTTCAATATTCCCTATTTTGTTGAAGACTACTTCCCTGTCTGAGTTGGTTGGTATGATAATAATAAAAGCACCATAAATTCTCGAGCAACTTCGTCATAATCTTTTCCAAAAAAAGAAATCAAGAATGTTTTGTAGAAGCATCTCTCATTCTCAAGGTTCTTATGCTCAGTTGTATACGTGGAGGTTGGTGTTTCAGTTGGTGTTTGAGTTCTCTTTGCAACAGATAACTTCTCTAAGTTTGATGACCACGCAAGGTTCCTCCATGCTTGATGGCAAATACCTCTTCAATGACTATGCTTGGGGCTCCCGCACGAGGGATAAGCAAGACGTACTCTTATCTTGAGCATTGCATCATTCACATTGCTCGAATCCCTAAAAGCATTACAAATTCCTATGTGAATCCGTCAGAATCTTCTTCTGTGTGATAATCAAGAGTGTTCTTCACAATGCTTCTCATTCTCAAGGTTCTACTTCATATATCAGTTGCCTTTTCTCAGGGTCTCCTTCTCAGTGGCCTTGCTAGTTAACAGAAACAAGAAGAATATGAGAAACAAATGGACGTGATTTTATTGCCTTGTACTCAGTCGTTTCCTTGTTTGTTGGAATCACAATTGGTTAAGATTCTAGTATTGGGTCTTCTTCACCACAAGTATCTCTTGAGTTGATGATCATACCAAATTCTTTCCACTTATGATGGCGATTACTACTCTAGCAACTATGTTTGGGGCTCCCGCACGAGGGATAAGCAAGACGTACTCTTATCTTGAGCTTTGCATCACTCGCATTGCTCGAATCCCTAAAGCAAGGCAAAAGTTTACAACTCATGGGTGACTTTGTTGGAGTTCTCTTTTGAAGTAATCTGAAGTGTTTGGAAGGAACTGCAGAAAGTATTCAAGCTCAACAAGTCCAGACGGAGTCAAGTCTCCTCAACAACGACACCCATTTAGTTTCTTACTGCATTCTCATTGTAATTTTTCATTTGTGTGTTTAAGCATCAATAGCATGTAAAAACTTGTTAATTTCTGAATGAAAATCATAATACATTGTTTATGTTTGTCTTGAAGAAATCCATTCGTTTTCACTCATAAAATGTTTTGGCATTACGATACCAACTTTACTAATTGCTTGCTTATGCAAAAAGCTGAGGGAGAATGATGAAAGATAAAAATGCAAAAATCTCCAATTGTGTGTTTTTGAATAAAACCCTACTGAGGATGTACAGGCATTGTTTCAAATTCCCAAACACCGGAGATATAAGGGAGATAGACCCTCGTTAACCCCTTTGAGCCTTGAAGAAGGAGTTTCTTTTCTAATCATAAAAAACCCTTATTTTTAACCTTGGGGCAGGGTAGCGTTCATTTAACTTGATCGAGTGTTCAAAACTCACCAAAAAGATATGAATCTAAGGATACAACAATGGTTATCCCTCCAAAGGTTGGGGAATGTCAAAACCGCAATGATTATCCTTATTCCATCAAGAGATCAAAAGATGACGATGCCACAATGGTTATCCCTCATCAATCAGAGAATGAGGCAGTCACAATATTTCAAACAAATCGAGAGCAACACGATATCACACGACTTGTTCAAAAAAAAAAAACAACAAAAGAAAAAAGAGATCCCGCTAAGTCAACAACATGAAAACAAGTGACTTAGGCAAAAAGGTTAGGGCATCCCGCTGGACTCCAAAATAAAATTCAAGAGAATTTGTCCAGGCAAAAGTTAGGGAAAGCAGAAGCGAAAAATAAGGATTACAAAATAAAAATCCTTATCAAAAGAACAAAGTCGTGTGATCAGACACCAAAAATGCAAGATGAAGTGACTGCCATGTCCAAAAAACCTCATTGATTCCTCAACCATTCCAAATTCCTTGTGAGGAATGAACACTCATGTCGAGTTAATTGAACCTAGGAATGGAGAACATCATGAAGGGGGTGGGCACCAAATAATTTCGAGCCTAAAAATCCTTTGTTTTTTAAAAAACCGTGAACCTGGCCAAGTTACAACCCTCAAAAGTCCTAATTGAAGTAGGGTTATTTTGAAAGCACACTCCCAAGAGATAGCGTTTAACTGACTCCCAATGAAGCGAGACTCATTTCCATGTTGGTATCGTATGCTTGCTTTATCTTCTATATGCAAAAATCGAGGTTGTGTCAACTAGTGATTCAGTCACAAGAGGTCGCAACCTCATTTCAATAAAAAAGTTTTAAAACTTCAAGACTAACATAGGCTTTGCATTAGAATTATCATTCTTAGAATTAACATTCTTTTGCATACAAAACATCTGCTTAAACATCAAGGAAATTACCATGATGAGAATCAGTAAGTAACTCGATCGTGTCAAAGTACAAGAGACTCGAGAACTCCAAGGAGGAAAAGCTAATCATATCAAATGTTGACCATCAAGGGGCAGTTCCTCTAAAAGAACTCCATTGGGCATGAACACTTAATGCTTTCTTTGATTACCTTGAGGGGAAGAGTTTGAAGACTCCGTTAGGCGTGGTAAAGTTGTTTCCATGTTTGTTTAACTTCAAAACAATGAAGGCTTGAGGATTCTAGTCCGATGTACCTAATCAGGGGCAATTAAGTCGAGGTTTGACCTCTCAAATTCAGCATATTTGGGGCAATCATGTCGACAAATCTCTTCGAGCCTTGATCAATCTGGGGCCATCAAGTCGAGGAATCTCTCTTGAGTTCAACCAATCTGGGGCAGTTACGTCGAGATTCGACAAATCTCTCCAAGGATCCTTTGGGGCAAATCCCTCCATAAGTCACGAAGCCTGGGGGTGAGTTTTTTGTCGCTCCATGACCATAGGAGTTTATTTCTCCTAGAAATTTGGTCTCTCCTCAAGCATAAGGGTTTATCCCTCCTAGGAGTCGTTCTACTTCCCTAATCAAAGCTCCTTATCTGGATTTCTCATCCCCAACATGGTGAATCGAGGGAATCTCCTCAAACTGAAAATCCTCCAACCAGTGGCACATGGTGAGAAGTCAGAAATCATTCTTCAAGTCAAAGAAAAGTGCATCTTACAAATCAAAGTCCAATATCTATTGGCACCTCCACATGGTCCTTAACACTAAGGGGATTTTCCCTGGTGTTTACCTCACTAATGCCTTTATTTGGCACTCTGCATATAGCGTTCACTACATATAACATTGCATCCTCAAAAGCGTAGCATATCCATCAAAATGGAGCATTACGCCACAGAAAAATTCAAACATGCATACAAAGCATAAGCCAGATAATACAAATCCGCACCCAGTCAAGACAATAATACATCCCCACACAAAAGGTTGTCCTTACAAATTCCGGTTGATATCTGCTACTACATTTCAAATCTCTTCCAACCACGGTGCCGATGCGAGGTATCTTCAATCTCTGATGAGTGTCTGACACAATGTCTTCTTTTGTCCTGATGTCGAGTCGATGTTGAGTCATAGATCGTAAGAGATCTTATTCTTTCAGTCCTGAAGATCATGCTTAGGTCTTCTCCTGATGTTGAGTCGATGTTGAGTCATAGATCGTAAAAGATCTTATTCTTTCAGTCCTGAAGATCATGCTTAGGTCTTCTCCTGATGTTGAGTCGATGTTGAGTCATAGATCGTAAGAGATCTTATTCTTTCAGTCCTGAAGATCATGCTTAGGTCTTCTCCTGATGTTGAGTCGATGTTGAGTCATAGATCGTAAAAGATCTTATTCTTTCAGTCCTGAAGATCATGCTTAGGTCTTCTCCTGATGTTGAGTCGATGTTGAGTCATAGATCGTAAAAGGTCTTATTCTTTCAGTCCTGAAGATCATGCTTAGGTCTCCTCCCGATGTTGAGTCGATGTTGAGTCATAGATCGTAAGAGATCTTATTCTTTCAGTCCTGAAGATCGTGCTTAGGTCTTCTCCTGATGTTGAGTCGATGTTGAGTCATAGATCGTAATAGATCTTATTCTTTCAGTCCTGAAGATCGTGCTTAGGTCTTCTCCTGATGTTGAGTCGATGTTGAGTCATAGATCGTAATAGATCTTATTCTTTCAGTCCTGAAGATCATGCTTAGGTCTTCTCCTGGTGTCGAGTCGATGTTGAGTCATAGATCGTAATAGATCTTATTCTTTCAGTCCTGAAGATCATGCTTAGGTCTTCTCCTGGTGTCGAGTCGATGTTGAGTCATAGATCGTAATAGATCTTATTCTTTCAGTCCTGAAGATCATGCTTAGGTCTTCCCCTGATGTTGAGTCGATGTTGAGTCATAGATCGTAAGAGATCTTATTCTTTCGGTCCTGAAGATCATGCTTAGGTCTTCTCCTGATGTTGAGTCGATGTTGAGTCATAGATCGTAAGAGATCTTATTCTTTCGGTCCTGAAGATCGTGCTTAGGCCTTCTCCTGATGTTGAGTCGATGTTGAGTCATAAATCGCACGAGGTCTTTTTCTTTCGATCATTGTTTCATGCAACCATTCTCTTTGAAAACCCCGTGTCGGCACCGCTACCACGTTATAAGCTATCTCCATTCAAACCCATTACCCACTGTAAATATTTCCATCAACGAAACAAAATTCTCTTTCCCCAGCAGATATCAAAGCAAAAACAAAAAAATAAGGATAACACTCATACCATCTTCTCTTTAGGACAAATTTCTGGCACTTTGATATTTAATCTTCTTCTACCTTAAATGTTCGAAAGGCTAGCGCCAATCTCACATTCAGGTTTAAGACGATTAAATAGGGGCAGCTGTCATACCCCAAATTTGTCCTACCCTTTAACTTTTATCTGGCTTAGGCTTTGCATTCATGTACATACCTCCATTAGGGCATTAACATGTCTTTGCATTCATTCATCAAATAAACACCAAAGCACGGGATCTAGGTTTTCATAATGTTCGGGGTTTCTACACTATGCAGACTTGTTCAACGGAGTTTTCTATTGATCATGGATTAAGGTACTTTGTACGCGAAGGATTATCAGATAAGTCTTGAGATTTGGGCCTTATGATCGTTGGAGAAATTGGCTAAATATGTTGATTCATCTTTCATTTGAGATGTGGCTCTGTTTCCCCTTATAATTCAAGTCCTTCAATTGGGCTCCATTTTAAAAGCTTTGAATTCGGGTTGAAACTCTTATGAATCAAAGGCTATATAAGGCAACAACCGGAGTTTAAGGTAAAAGCTAGAACTTGTGTGGAGTTTTGAAGATCATGGTAAACATGAAGATGCGTGTCTAAGATTTGACTCTTGAACAAAATCCTCCTCAAGACTTTCTTAAGAGATTTCATCGGTTTGTTCAAGCATAGTAAAATTGAAGAAAAACTAGAGAGTTCAAATAAAGAAAAAGTGGAAAGTCAAAGTGGACAAAGTGGAGGGAACCACTTTTTCCACGTTCAAAGTCAGTGAGGTACGAATACGAGTTCAACCATTACAAGCTATCAAAAGGTGGATCACATTACACAAAGTCATCATTTTATTCTAGAAATAAACCACCAGCATTTGTCACTGCATTTAGTTACATCCATAATCCAACTTTCATTACAAAAAATTCCTACTCTCACATTCATATTACAATTCCATACAAATTTCATTACCAAAAACCATACATTACAATCCATCACAGTGTCCATTAAACCTTGAATCAACTCCTAAAAGCCCAAAATCCTACATATTCTAAGAAAGGAAAAAACATTGTCATTACAAATCTTGAATATTACAAATCCTGTGCAGAGTACATATTTTAAATTCATCTCGAGTCTATCCCTAAAACCTTCATGTTCCTATGTAAGTCTTCAAGCTTTAGTTCATAATATTTCCAAAAAAAAAGCTCCATGTCCACACTTGCAAGTAGCCTGTACACATGCCAGTCAAAACAGGTCCAGCATCATCATCCTAAGTCCACAAACAATTCCGAACCTGCACATCATGAATCAAACATCATCACTCCATTCAACAATGTATACATACACGTACTATGCGTGTTCAAGGCTACTGCATCGAGAAAACTCAAAACAGAATTTCAGAGCTTCATGGCATACTAATCTGATTCAGTCATAACAGTCCAATGCACATCAGCCACAAAAATATTGCATACACATTAACAATCATTATCAGACCTACAGCATTGGTAAACAGTTCATAACACAGGTTCAAAGCAAGCAAGGATCAAATGAAGTGCAAGAAACCTATTTCTACAAGAAAATGTGAATTCAGAATTCAAGAAAAGAAACCAAACCACATTCACACCAACAGCTCATAACAGAAAAGCCATCATATGTAAATACCAAAAAAACAGTTACCACTCTTAATCAGTTCAGACTAACCTATGTTTTCAAATAACTTAACCCACCAATTAGCCCCTAACTGAATTTCTTAACAGTTTCAAAACCAATCTAACTAACTGTTCAAACTAACTTCCCAACAACAAAACAGAATCAGTAACTACCTGAACTAACTCCTAACCAGTCCCTAACTACTCATAACCAACTTAAACAGAATATAACAGAATTTCCTAACCTCCTTAACTTCAGATAACAGTTCATAACTAACATTTAACAGAATAGGGGAAATAACAGAAACCAGTAGCCATAACTAACCTTGAGAAAATCGATCTTCTTCATCTCTATATAACAGGCTCTCCTTCACTCTTCATTGCTCTGGATCTTCACTCTTCACACCTCACTTTCATCTCCAATCTTCACATTCAGAATCTTCACCACTTTCTCCATCATTCTTCACTCCACCATTTTCTGTTTCCACTCAAATTCACCTTCAATTCTCTCTAAGAACTCCTTCACAATCTTCAACCTAAATCTTCTTCATCTTTTTATCTCCATCATCATCACAACCTACTTCAACTCTCTACCAACCTTCAATCACAGAACTTTCAATCAACTTCTTCAAGCTCAGCGACAAGCTCTTCAATCTCTACCATCGCACTTCCTTCATCAATGTAACGAAGATCAGCTTCAAATTGGCAGAAGAAGAAATAGATAACAAGAAAGCAAAAATTGCATAGTAAGAAGAAAAGAAAATTCACCTCTATTCATTCAATCGTAAACGGAAGGCAACAAACTCTCTCTTCGGAATCACCATGAAATCACCGGAAAAATATTCAAACCTCTGCTTCATCTTCTTCAATCATCGTTAACTTCGTATCTCAATCACCGTTCATCATCACGCAACGCAAAGGTCTTCACCATCAACGGCAACGTCGCAACGCTTCTGAGTTTAATCGTCCCAAATTCCTCGCACGCCTCCACATCGTGTTCATCAACACCTGTTGATGTTAGTGTTGATTACGATTCGTGAACGAAGAAGAGAAGGTTGAAGATGAAAATTTGAGAAGAGAAGAGAGATGAGGAAAGAATCTGAATCAAAGAGAGTTTAGGGGAGAGATTGAGCCGAAAGAAATCGAGAGAGATCGAGAGAGGCGGCTCTGAGATAGACAACGCGTATCGATTGGAGAAGAAGCTCGCAAAGTTCATCGCCGCCGTGAGCACATTTGAGAGAAGGAGAAGCCCAATAGTCACAACAGGTAAACCCTAGCCCCTTTTTTATTTCAATCACGTGTTTAAAAAATTCTGAACATGTTTAATTAAGTAGAATCTGGTGATTAATGGAGTTAATTGAAATCAAACAACACTTCTTGGGCCATTTTACTGTAGCGTACCCCCTTGGCCCATGCTATATCTTTTTGGCTGAAAACTATAACATGCAAAAAAAAACTGTTTGGGCTTGTTACCCTGGGCCCTACGCCTGGATCTTTTTTTCCTATTTTCAGATAACACCCCCCTTTTAGCTCATTATTTTCTTATTAGAATCTAGCTTTTTTGACATAGTTTTGTTCTATTTTTTTAGATGAAAACATGATAACGATCATATAAAATTTTTGTTAGACTCTAATTAGTTTTTAGGAATTAATTTTAGATGTCTCCATGAGCAATAAACTCATAAAAATAGTAGTGTTTTTTAGACTAATTTTAGTACTAATTTTTGAATGGCTTTTTGTATTTCTTTTGCACCATTTCCATATTATTTTCGTACAAATGTTGTGTGACTTTGTTGCTTGTTTTTAGCCATATTTTGGCCCATGTTGTTAATACCATTTGTATGCTCCTCTTAGAATATATCCCACTAGTATGTTAACATTAGGACTTAGACTTGTATAGACAACTTAAATTAGAAGTTAGGTTTAGTTCCCTTCTCATTTTCTTTTTCCTTTTAACTTTTAAAATACTTAATAAATACCGATGAAGATCGTACCGTTGCTATATTTCATGGTAGGAAAGAAATGATTGAGGCGTAGGCCTCGATGTATATTCTTTTCTACTTAGCGGAGAAGAAATGATTGAGGTGTGAAGCCTCGATGTATTTCTTAACCGCTATTTAGAGAAACGATTGTGGCGTAGGCCTCGATGTGCGTTCTCTAAATATTCAAAAAACTCTTTTTGGTATGATCTAAGTCACAAACAAAATTCCCTTAAAAAACACCAACCAAAAACACTTAACACACTAATAAATGGTCAGATTTAAAACAAAGTAAGGAGGTGGTGCGAAGCCTTGTAGTAGGCTCTCGTCATCATGGAATTACCCTAAAAGACACAAACCAATCTCTTTTTTTCTTTTCTTAAGGGCAAGTTATCTCCGCTCCATTGCATCCTAGGCGATCCCTTATGCAAGAGCGTGAGCGTTAACGCCGCCCAACTAAAAAACACAAAAACAAACAGAAAATCTTTAGCCGAGCTACGGTAACTCTGATTCCTGAAAAGGATACGTAGGCAGCGGGGTAGGGCCCGTGCGAGTACAATTCCTTCTTTTCCCTACATTTTGCATTCATTCCGCATTTAGACATAGACATAGTATACACCCTTTAGATAGAAACAAACATAGGTGGATACCATCGAATACGATGGGCGTGAGGGGTGCTAATACCTTCCCCTTGCGTAACCGACTCCCGTACCTTGATTCTCTGGTCGCAAGACCTTGTTCCTTCCTTTGTTAGGTTTCCTGATATTCCTTTCCCTTATGGGATAAATATATTGGTGGCGACTCTGTTCATTTTTCGCGAGCGTGCGACACAGGGCACCTTTGAAACTTGGCACAACTGAAGAAAAGTGCTAGACGCAACTTGATGGTGCCAAGTGAATGAGTTTAGAGCAACCCGAACCAGACATGAAGTTGTACAAAATGGAGACCGTTGTTGAACCTGTAAGCAATACCTAACATGTGAGGATATACAAAGCCAAACACATCATTTCATCATGAGAGAGCATCAGGTATGGCATCATCACTCTAATTTTGCATTTGTTCTTCATATAGTACACAAATTGATCACACACACTGAGGCACTTTGGTTTCTTTAACCTTGAGCCTTTCTTACCCAACCTTGTTGTCTATTATCCCTCGTTAACCAATCTCTACCCATCATCCATGTTGTTCTTTTAATAAAAAAAATTATTTTTTTCATAACCCCTATTGTTTCCTCTATATTTGGTATGAACTATAAGTCTGAGTCCGATAGCAAAAGTTAAGTTTGGGGTAACCGAGTCCGGTAGCAAAAGAAGGAGGCAAGTGTGAAAAGAAAAAAAAGAACACATGCAAGAAAGAAAGTGTGTGTGCAAAAGAAAAAAAAAAGAAGAGAGAAAATTGATTTTGTTTTACACATTTGCCATCATGTAAAGAGTTCTAAGAGTCCGGAAAGCAGAAAAATCGCTAAACACTCCAAATACTATGTAATGTGCAAAAAGATATCGGACGGATTAGTTGATACCAAACCATAAACCCTCGTACCCAATTTCTTTGTTTATCCTACCTAACCTAAGCCCCGTTACAACCCGTAAGTCCTCAAAAAGTGTGTGTTATTGATTATGTGGAATTGTGTTAGAATGTGTACAAAATTTAAGAGTAGATATGTATGCCTTGATGAATGAGTGAAACACTTAACCCAGAGAGAATTTGTGAGGAGTGTGATTGAGCTTGCAGGTAAAAGAATGAGTCAACATTGAAGTACAACGGAAAACTTCGGAGAGGGGAATCAGACACTTTGACGCGGAAGTAAATATCAAGTGTGGAAGCATCAGTTGTGTTGTGGAGCATAAGAAAAATTCTTTGGTGTCCTCTTGTTTTCCCGTCCATCACTTGAGGACAAGTAATGAGCTAAGTTTGGGATTGTGATCGGCCACCAATTTCACCTTGTTCCTATGTTCGAATCAATGGAAAAGCACTTCATTCGGTGGTATTTTAAGTCGTTTTAGTCTAGTTCTTGATTAGTTTTGTTTATCTTTGAATTTGAATTTGGTGTGTTATCTTTTCTAGTTTCTGTTATTTTTCCATTGCTTTTGATCTTGTGTTGGTAGTGTTTTAAGTTATGCAGATACAGGACACGATTCGAGACAAGAAAAAGTGGTTTTTGGCGAGACAGAGCTGTGACACGGCCACCCGTGTCATGTGACACGGCCACCCGTGTCATGTGACACGGCCGTGTCACACTTGCTGAAGGGAAATGATTGAAATTGTTAAAAGCCAAGAAGTCAGAGATCTGACACGGCCACCCGTGTCCCGTGACACGACCGTGTCAGACGTGCGCGCAGAAAAAGTGTTGTTTTCAACTCTTGGAATCAGTCACTTAAGGAAGGGCATTATGGACTTTTAGAAGGAGAATAATTGCTGAGAGATATTTAGTCACTGTTTGGAAAGAAAAAAATCACTTTTTGACGGTTGGAGAACGTGAAAAGAGGATTGGAAGCACTAGGGTTTGAAGCGAAGAAATCTTCAAGAGCATCAGCGATTGAAGATCAATTCCTATTCATCTTATTGTAATGTCTTCAGCCTTAATTTCTGTTATTTTGACAATTGCTATGAGTAGCTAAACTATTACTTGTTAGGGTGATGTCCCTGGATCATGTGATGTAACGAATTATATTTACCGTTGTTTTCATATTATCTTTATGAAATTCAGTTTATGATTAAAAGTTCTTATTGCTTCATTATATTGGAAAGTATATTGTTGATTTACGATTGGGATCTTGGTCCGAAAAACCGACTCAATGCTTTTTAATCATAACGTTATCACTGATAATCACTTAGGAATAAGGGTTTGATGAATAGCGATCATTTTATCCGGGCTATGTCTTATAGAATCTTGGTATAAAATTATCGTGATCAGGAATGAGAAGATAGTTGTAATCTCAAGAAGTTTTTCACTAAGGAATTAGGAATAATCAATGTTCGACATTGGTAGTTGAGAATTTCGTCAGTTAATCTGTCAATTGGTAATTATTTCGTTACAGAGTGATTCATACATCTATCCTAACTTGTCTCCGCATATTTTCATTAGTCAAACCTTTTTAACTCTTTCGTTTTGCATAAACTGTTATTTAAATTAAACATAAAAACCAAACACCCCGATGACTTTTTATTCCATTACACTGTTCTGAAACATATAATTCCTATGCAGTCCGCGAGTTCAATACTTGGGGAATTTACTCTATTATTACTACATCGGTAAAAAAATAGTACACTTGCTATTTTACCGGTCAGGCACCTTGAATGTTTATAAGTTTTGAAGAAATGAGATGAAAAATCACCCGAGACCTAGGAGATATCTCGTAGTTGAGAATGAAGATCGAAGGACGAAAAAATAATGCTTAAATATGAAAATTATATAGAAGACAAAAGAAGTTGTGGCACTTTGAGATGAAAAGAAAACGAATATAATAAATGGTCGTACTCCTTAATTTATAGACTACTAGGAGTACCAAGATCTAAGATCGAGAATTAAAAAGGTTTATAAGGTAGTGGTTGACGATCCAGATGTAACCTTAGAAATGACACTTTAGTACACTCAAGCACCATAAGGGTGTTACCTCCATGCCTAGGGGTGTTCGCGATGCGGTTTGGACGGTTTGGACGTAAAAAATCATCCAAACCAAAAGAAAAAAAGTGTGCGGTTTGGTTTGGTTCGGTTGGTTTTAAGAAATAAAACTGAACCAAACCGAGCCAAACCAATACGGTTTGGGTTGGTTCAGTTTTTTTACAAATATTTATTGAGTCATACATACGCATATAAATGACAACATAACTTTGTACTTAGTCATTTATGCGTTATCAAATAACAACAAAATCCATCATATTTTGATAACAACTTTCCATTTAATATACAAAAATAAGGTTTTATTTGTTGACATCTAATCTATGTTGTTATTGTCATGTTTATGCAGGCTCTATGTTGTCCGCTTTTTTAATGGAACAATTTTTTATGATGATTCAGGTATAAGATTGAGATTGAGGTTACTCATGGCAGTAAAAGCTGCAATTTTGTGTTCTAGGACAGAGAATGTGAAACGCTCTTGGGTTTATCTGCAGCTCAACTTCGTAACACTATGATCAAGGTTATATATTTATTCTGATCACGGAATAGAATGTACTTTCTCATACTATGCCTACACTAATGCCAACACTTCTTTATATAGGGTAGAATTACTGATCCATTGAATTTCTCATTAGCATTTCATCAGATGTTAAAGTTGGAAATGACTGTTAAGGTTAAGTGGCATCACCGCCAGCATCAAATATCTCCCATAATAATTTTCCATTCCACTCCAGAATAATTCTTTTACCTTAAAAATTTCTAGTCATTTTAGAAAAAACTAATATTCTATTACTTATGATATTTGTTTTTAAATGTATCATTTCAATTTTATATTATATTTCTTTAATGAAACAAATATATCATCAATTTCATAAAAATAATACATTGCACATATATTTGCTAGTTTTTAGCACATAACTTTTATTTTATTTTAGAAAATTTCTTTGTCCACCTCTCTATGGGGTCACCCCCAGCGAAAACCCCTAAATACCCCTACTTCGAAAAATGCATTTTCGAAGTATTTTTTTTTTAAATTTTTTCAGAATTCGGAAATGCATTTTTGAAAATATTAAATAGGGGTGTTTTCGGAGATGCATTTCCGAAAACACTCATTTTTTAGATTTCGGAAGTATACTCCCGAAAAATAACTTTTCTCTCTACTTCCGAAAACACCTTCCTCCCTTACCTTGTCCAGGGAACACCAATTGTTGTAGTAGCACAATTGAAACTCTCTACTCCTTGAGAGAACCTCTGTTCATTCTTACTATGACACAAATATGTCGTTGCAAAATCATTGTTACTACTGAGATAGCATTGCACCTATGCCCATATGGACATAATTAGTTTTTTTTAGCCGTTACAAGATGCGTTGGAATTTGGAATAGCGACACTATGTTAACAAACTGCAGTGTGAATTTGTAATATTTCTGTAAATACAACAATGGGTGTTCCCTGGACAAGGTAATGGAGGAAGGTGTTGTAAAGAGAGAAAGTTATTTTTCGGAAGTATACTTCCGAAATACCAAAAAATGGATGTTTTCGGAAATGCATCTCCAAAAACACTCATATTTGATGTTTTCGAAAATGTATTTCCGAATTTTGGAAAAATTTAAAAAAAAAATACTTCAAAAATGCATTTCCGAAATAGAGGTATTTTTAATTTTTCGCCGGTGGTCACCAAAAAGATAAAGAGGTGGATAAAGAAATTCTCTTATTTTAAACTTGTTAACATATATCCTTACGACATAAATTAACAATAATTTTTTTATGCGTGTAAAGCTAAAACTTGATAGTAACTTTATTTTATGAAACACGATGCAAAAGTCATGTGGATCAAATGAAATGACAGTCCAACAAAAGTATAACTATTTATTGTTTTGTAGTCACAAGTAACACTTATATGGAAAAACGTAGTAAAATGAATGTGTTTTACGCAAAATTTTAAATGTTTTAGTACCCAAGTTTGGAAAACTTTGCGTACAAGTTAAAGTCTTCGCATTCCTCAAAAAGAAAATGAAAATGTTAGTAGTGTTCGCAGAATGTACTTCAGTTTGAGTTAGTTACTTCAAATATGCAAGTGATTTGTGCACCTATAAGTACATGTTCAATGAACCTAAAAAAGGAAATCTTTACTTATAAGTAAGGGAGTATTAAAAGATTGAGATAGTTTGATTTAGAAGTGAAACTCAAAGTGTGTCCTTTGCGTAAATTCTTCTTTCTTAAACATATAAAACTTGGTGTTTTTCTTAGAGACTCGTGTGTCTTGCATTTTGGGAAGATTCAAAGCTCACATGCATCCCATAATAAAAGAATACAAATACAAGTTCATTTTAAACTAGTTTATTACAACTGGTGATGACTCATTCAACTAATGGTGAAACGTGTCACTAAAGTTGGAAAATACTACACTTTTGCTTACATGTAGTTGCATGATCGATGATGAATCATGATCTTGTTGTTTTGGTCGAGAAAACTATACATACCAATTAGTAAAAAGAATGTTATTCCTCTTACGAAACACAAGACCAATAATGTGCAACAAGTCTGCAGGTGGCTAATAAAGAAATGAACCCTCCAAATCATCTCAAATTTATAAGAAAAGAAATACAGCAATCAATATATTTAAAAAAATTATAAAAAAAACGAAATGATACTGTAGACACTTGTAACTCGGTTTTTTGAACATTTTTGAACATTTATAAGAAAAGTAACTCAGCAATCAATATATTTTTGCAAGAGTCGCCACCGACTTTTATTTTATCCAAACATTTAGGAAAGGCATAAAAGAACAGAAAAGACCTTTTGACAGATTTTAGGTTCGGGGGTTGGTTATACAAAGGGAAAGTTTTAAGCACCCTTTGTATCCATGATTATCCATGAGCTCTTAATTGCTTAGCTCACTTTTTTAAATGCTTTGTTGATTTGAAAATAGAAGAAGTGAAGATGGACAATAGGTCACATAGGTCTCTGAAGAGTTTCACCGGGAATAATGCCCTTCAAATACCAGATGAAAGTTTTGAAAATAGATGAGAAGTTTTGAAAATACGTTGTTTGAAAATGAAAGTGTTTGAGCAAACAATTAAGAGTTATCTACTCTCAATTTATAAGATCTTTCCTATGCATTTAATACTTTTCTTAAATGATGGTATGATTAAAAAAAGTAATAAGAGGGAAAACCATAGAGGTGCAAGTGTGCAAAGTGTTTTTTTTTTAAGTTTTATCTTGATTATTAATGTTTTAGCTCAAAGGTAAAAATATGGTCCAAGTAGACAAAAGGAAGATGACGGAAACATAAATAATTTGTCCAAATGGACAAAGAAAAAATAGCGGAAGCATAAATAATATGTCCAAATGGACAAAGAGAAAATAGCGGAAACATAAATAATATGTCCAAATGGACAAAGAAAAAATAGCGGAAACATGAATAATATGTCCAAATAGACAAAGAAAAAATAACAGAAATATAAATAATATGTCCAAATGGGCAAAGTAAAAATAGCAGAAATATAAATAATATGTCCAAATGGACAAAGAAAAAATAGCAGAAATATAAATAATATGTCCAAATGGACAAAGAAAAAATAGTAGAAATATAAATAATATGTCCAAATGGACAAAGAAAAAAGAGCAGAAATATAAATAATATGTCCAAATGGACAAAGAAAAAAGAGCAGAAATATAAATAATATGTCCAAATGGACAAAGAAAAAATAGCAGAAATATAAATAATATGTCCAAATGGACAAAGAAAAAGTAACAGAAACATAAATAATATGTGCAAATGGACAAAGAGAAAATAACATAAACATAAATATGATGAATGATAAAATCAAGTATAAAGCAAGAAATATAAAGAACAATATAATAAAATGCGGAATTTAAAGTTAATTGTTAGTATGTTAGCACGCGAATCATCTTGAAGCTAGTCAAGTATATCCACGATGTTAGTGAAGATCGATGGTGAGTGAATGATGATCTCGGATTTAAAGTTAATGAAAATTTATCAGAAGCTTGATAGAATCATAACGACTACACGATAAATTTCCAAAAGTCTTAAATCAACTGCATACAATCTCTGCCATATTTGATCTTTTATTCTGATTCAGGACAAAGGAAAAAGATAAGAAATAATATCAAATAATATACAAAAATAAATATAAAACAAATTAAACTTAATTCATTCTTTTTGTGATTTTTTTGGAATTGATTTTAAGTTAATTAACAAGCTAATTAAACAAATAATTATACAAATAATTAAACTTAACAAGAAAAATATTATTTTATATGTCAAAAATTATATTATAAAAAATATAAACCTAAATCTAAAAGGAAAATATTTTTGGAGTTTTTTTATTGGTTGAAAATAATTAAAAAAAGCAATATTTACATAATTACTAATTAATTAAGCAAAATAAATTAATTATGAAAAGGAATAAAATATTTTTATGTTAAAAATTAAATAAACATTTTATCAACTTAAAACTAAAATTAAAACATTTTTTTTGAGAAATTGAAAATATGCATAAATATGGAGTTTTTAATTCATGAACTCCTAACACTACTACATATTAAAAATTACATTGTACTTACTCTATGATGTCCCAAGAGTGGAATAAAGTGATTGAAATTGATTGAAAGTGGCTATTTGAATGAGCCTTGATTTTTACAAGTTTCTTGAAACTTTTGCAAAAATATAAACTTAAGCTATGACTTTGTGGTGATTGTTGTTGTTCTTTGTGTTCCTACCCCTTTTTTTCCTCTCCCTTGAATGAAGAAAATGAAGCTCTATTTATAGGCAAAGAGATATGATCATAAAGCCTTGCAAGTGGAAATTGTCATGATTTATTTTGTGGAAAAAGAATGGAATATTCTTTTATGCTAGGTTAAAAAACTTAACCATAGTTTAATCACTTAAGTATTATTCTCTTCAATCTTGCAATAATATCTTTAAGCATCTTGAATTGGTCTTGATTGGCAACCATAAGCATCTTTGATAATATCTTTGAATTATCTCACTTTAATTAAACTTTAAATGAATAAAATTTAATTAAAATGAAATAAAAATTTCATGAATCATGGATATGTTGTGAATATCTTTAAACATATGAGAATCAAGATTGAATCACAAAAGAATTGGCCTATTTGAAAAAAAATCAAATTTTGGTCATTACTTGTTTCATGCATTTTTCCAAAAAAGGTCAACTTCATCAAGGCATATCTCCCTCAATTTTGATCCTATGAAAGTGTTCTTTTACTTTTTGGAAAGCCCAAGATGTCCTCTACAAGCCACTTTGGAATCGTTTTTGCATTTGGAGAAGTTATTTTGATGATATGGGTTTTGACAAAAAACTGCTTTTTGTTGACTTTGAAAATGACCTGTAATGTTTTGGCTTATATCTCTTAGGCGGAAGCATTTCTTGACCTTGGTCCCAGCATAAAAGTTGTAGAGAATTGAATTTCCTTGAGAATGAGCTTTGGTTGGAATTTTTCTGATAAATTATGAGAGAGTTATGGTCGGTCAAAGTTCAGTTGACTTTTAGGTAAAAAACTCTAATTTTGCAATTTTGAGTTTTGTCGATTTCTGAACTTTTCTTGATGAATTATGATCAACCATTGATCACATGATGAATCTTTTGACAAAATATGGATGTTGACAAAAAATTACATTTTTGACTGTCTGTTGACTTTTTGGTCAAACTAGTCGTCTGTTGACTGTTTGAGCTGTTGACTGTGCGTCCGAGCGAATCAAAGTTTGAAAATTTGCCTGGTGGTACTTTGATATATATGGAGATCCATGAAATCCATTTGAGGTCTCAAAAACTCGTTCTCCTGAAAAAAAACAAAAAAAAACCTAGTTAGGGACTGTTTGAGTAGGAGACAATTAGGCGTACCTGATTTTTGTGCAGTGTTGAGTCTCTGTTGATCACGTGATTATCAGAAGACTTCTAGAACAAAAATCTTGGAAATTTGAAGTGCGAAAGATTGATTTGACTGATGGTACAAACACGGAGAATTGCGCTGATAGCGGGTTTGACTGGTAACTTGCAGTATAATCTGAAACCCGGACTCCGCGCCTGCAAATTTTAATTCTGTACCAACTGCGTCAGCATTATTTATCTGAAAATAAATCTCAAATAAATAGTGTGTGAAGTGATAAACAGTATTTGGCGTTTATGTAAGAATAAATTTAACAGCGAACCAAAATACTGTATAAAAAATTCTAAAAATTGAGTATTCATAAAATCAGGATATTTATGAAATAAAAATCCAAGATTGTATAAAACTCCAAATTTTTAGACAGAAGTCTGTTGACTTCTCTTTGAAAAAAAAGACGCGGGAAAATTTTGAGGTATAACAATAATGATCATAACACTTAGAAAATGATGGGATCTCAGAGGTCAAAAAATGGGGTGCAACAGATGCCCCTATTTAAGTTTTTTCTATCCGGAGATGTGAAGATTGGGAATCTTCGTTTCGACGTGATTGAAGAGACTTAAATATATCTAAAAACACAATTTTTGGCCCTAAGATGCCATGTAATGCTTATGATTATGAATGCACATGATTTCCACGAGATGGAAACAGGACACCACTGGGGAGAAGTAAACAGACTCCGTTGGGGAAAAGGTATGCGTCATCCAGGAATAGAATCGGACTTCACAATAGAAATAAACAGTCAACAGAAGCTTTCAAGAGTAAAACGTGAAAGGAACTTTGGACAGGAAATCAACAGAGACGTTCAGAAAGAAAAATCTCTAGAACCCATATCAGAAATAATTCAAGAGTAAAACATGAATGAATTTGGAAAGGAGTATAAATTGACAGAGGCATTCAAGAGTAAAACATGATTGAACATCATCACAGGCAATCAAGACTAAAACATGATTGAATAGTATCAAAAGCAATCAAGAGTAAACCATGATTGGATAACATCATAGGCAATCAAGACTAAAACATGATTGAATAGTATCAAAAGCAATCAAGAGTAAACCATGATTGGATAACATCATAGGCAATCAAGACTAAAACATGATTGAATAGTATCAAAAGCAATCAAGAGTAAACCATGATTGGATAACATCATAGGCAATCAAGACTAAAACATGATTGAGACACCAACCGAGAGTAAAGCACGATCAAATAGCATCGAGAGTAAAACATGATCGGATATAAATAAAGATCAATCAAGAGTAAAGCGTGATTGAATAATATTAAAAGTTAATGCCAAGTGAGTTGGACTTCGATCTCAAGGTAAGATGTTGATAACAACAAGACTTGGAAAAATATAAATGAGCATGAATTTGTTTTTATGCATGATGTTAAATTTTTATATGCATGATGAATGCTCAATGAAATGTATTTATTTATGACAACTGAGATTGACTCTTTTGTGAGGCAAGATTGGAGCTTTGATTCCTTAACACGGGAACTCTAAAAAATCCGCTTGGAAAGAAGATGCTTGAACAAACTTCTTGTCACACTGATAACTGTATCAAACAAATGATCCTTTGAGAGGGACTGATAAACTGTGCTTGGAGATTGCTGAAGAAGATTGCCCCTGATTGAATAATTGTTGCAAGTTAACTGATCATGGCTTCAGTTGAACTATGTTGGGGATGAACTGATCATGGATTCAACTCTTGAAATGAATGTTGGGAAGACTTGCCCCAGTATAAGTCTTGCAGAGGATATTCTAATCAACAAATCTTGATTAAACATATGAACAACAGGATCTTGAAGTAACGTGCCCCTGATAGGATCACTGACCAAGTTTCTCGACTGTTTGAACTTCCTAGAAGATGAGTGCTTACATGCAAATAAAATGTTCATTCAAGAATGGTAATTTTAATGCAATGCTCAAAATATATTTTTGAAATCAAAGTCACTTTGTAAAAAAAATGGAATCACTGGTCAAAACATAAAGGTTAAGACAATCAACATGAAAGATAAATCAAAGATATGGTATCAACATAAATGATTGGTAAATCTCTTGGGAGTCAGCTTACGCAACCTTGTTGTAGTATGCTTTCAAAATAAACCTTGCTTCAATTAGGGCTTTTGAAGGTTGTAACAAGGTGAGGTTCACGGTTTAAAAAACAAAAGATACAAGGCTCAAAATTTTTGTAACCCACCCCGTCTTCGTGATGATCTTCAGTCCTAAACTCAGTTAATTCAGAATATGCATTCAGGTTCCAAGAGACTTCTGGAATTTTACCTGTTGTAATGATGAAAGTTCACAAGCTAAGAAAACTTAGAGATGGCAGTCACTTCTTCCTTTTGATAGTCACAACATTTTGTGGTTCAAGAATTTATTGACTTATCTCTCATTTTTTCCTTCTTTTTGATATCCCTAACTTTTGCCTGAACTGTTCATTTTGAACTTACAGTCAGCGGGATGCCTTAATTTTTGCCTAAGTCATTCTTTGATTTTGACTTAGCAGGCCTTTCTTTGATTTTCTTTTTTGATACTTTTTTTCTGAAAGATAGTGACTACCTTGCTTAATGATTATAATGAACCATCGTCGAATTTTGCTTGGCATCTCCAACATTTCTTTGATGTATGCGGAGGAAAGCTTGTGATTAAAACACTTGTTGAAAGGTGTATTGAATTATTCTCTTAAAATAGAATGCACAACCAAATTAATTGGGAACTACCCTGCCCCGGGTTAAAATGTGGGTTATTTCGTATAGAAAGAAACACCAACTTCTAGGCTCAAAGGGGTGAACGAGGGATTATCATCCTTATATCTCCAGTGTTTAGGAATTGAAGGAATGCCTGTACATCGTCAACAAAGTTTTATTTGAAAGCATACTAATGCGACTTGGATATTTCGTTTTCATCATCCTCCCTCCAATCTTTGCATAAAACACAAGTTTGATAGAGAAAGCAAAATAGATATTTTTTTTATAAAAGAAGCATAAACATAGACATAGTAGATGAAAATGAATTCAAACATACGATGCTCATTTCATTAAAACTAACATTCAGGAATAAACAAAGTTTAAAAGCAAACAATACAACTGAGGAAATGCAAACAGTAGGGAAACATGGCCTAGTGACTAATCAATAACGAGGATGAGCTGTCCTGTCTTGATACACTGGCTTTAGGGAGATAATTGTCTTTGACCCGTTTTCAGCCATTCTGATTCGGCAAAGGATTAGTGACAACATTGGGACCAACATTCTTAAAAGATAACAACTTTGATCTAACCAACTCTTGAACTCTGGCATTCAAAGGGAAACATCTTTCTAAATCATGGCCCGCTGCCCCTTGATGGAAAGGACAATGAAGATCAGATCTAAAACCATCTGGAAGAGGATTCCGAGGAGGAGGCATAGCTCTTGTTGTGATCAATCCTTTATGAACCAATGCAGGATACAATTCAGTATAAGTCATAGGGATGGGGTCAAAGTCAACCCTATTACGAATCTGATTTTGGTTAGCAACCTCAAGTTGAGGAGCTTGAACTCGCACAGGAGCAACAACAGCCACATAAGGTTGATCAACATTATGAGGTCTGTGACGAGATCTTCTGTCTTCCGACACAGCATTCGTCTCATTTTTCTTCTGGAAGTTTCCATAAGGCTTCCTCGCCCCACTAGAGGATTCAACAACATGAGTAACTTTCCCATTCTTGATTCCTTGTTCAAGTCTCTGACCAATGGTTACCAAGTCTGTGAAGTTGGAAGATACACTACCGATCATCTTCTCCCAGAAGAAAGGTGAGACAGTATCCATAAACATGCATGTTAGTTCCTTTTCAACTAAAGGTGGCTCTACTTGAGAAGCAAGCTCTCTCCAGCGTTGAGCGTATTCTTTGAAAGACTCTTTCTCTTTCTGGGACATGCTTTGTAGTTGTCGGCGATCAGGTGCCATGTCCAAATTATACTTATATTGCTTAATGAAAGCATCAGTTAGGTCTTGGAAACATTGAATACGACTCCTCTCGAGTCCCATATACCATTTTAGCGAAACTCCGCTCAAACTATCTTGAAAACAATGGATGAGCAGTTTGTCATTTTGAGTATAAGCAGCCATTTTGCGATAGTACATGATCAAATGGCTTTTTGGACAGGTGTTTCCTTTGTATTTCTCAAATTCAGGAGTCTTGAATTTTGCAGGCATGACGACATCAGAAACCAAACACATATTCTTAGCAGCAACCCCAAAGTAATTATTGCCTTCCATGGCTCTTAATCGCTTTTCCAAAGTCTGATATTGTTCTTTGACATCTTCAATATCTCCAGCATCCCCTTGGCTTCCATTCTGGGAATTGGCAGCTTGGTATTCAAATAAAGGATTCTCATAAGCATGTTGAGCAACAGTATGCACAATGGGCTGAGATTCAGTCATGATAGGAGCACGAATAACTGGGTTTGAAGTTTGACCCATCATAGGTCGTGATGATTGACCAATACCATGAGTCTTCTCATAGGGAGGAGTAAAATCAGGTGGCAAACCAAACTCAGGCCATGTAGAAGGTGGTTGTTAAGTGGGTTGAGGGTCAACATCAGCACTTGGGACTTCAACAATGACAGTCTTCTGAGGCGGTTCCCCTCTAGCGATCAAAACTTGCAGCATTTCAGTGAGCTTGGTCATACTTGACTTCAAATCCTCTATTTCCATCCTGACCTCTACGTTATGTTGCTCTTGATACTCCATTCTTAATCTGACGTTGGCTCTAGTTCCGTACTTGTGTGAAGGAATCAGCTTGACGGTAGACAGACAACTCTGAGGATGGAGACAGACAAGGATAAGTTTCTTGGGTAACCTGGATGTATGTATGCAAATGATGCAATTTTTGTTTATATTATTTGAGTTTCAAAGAACTTAAGATATTAATTTGCAAACATTCAAGCATTGGATTAAAGCATTGATCAAGTTATCATCAAAATCAATCATCCATTTTGGTGGATTAGAGTTTTCACCCCATCAACACCCAAGATCCATTGAGTTTGATGAAACTTACGATGTTTACAAAAAAAGACCTCTGAGTTCATTGGAAATCAAAGGAAAAGATTTTTATGAATGTATGAATGCATGAATGCCACATATACAGAAATTGTAACACAAACATGGTGCACATAAGGTAGGTTCCAAAGTTCAACGTCACGAGCATGAGGTCAAAGAACTTAATATTGATAGTACTAGGGTTAATCACCTGCATAACATGTTCTACTGATACGTCAGAGTCCACATTCTTCTTTCGGATATTACCGGCTTGCACAACTGAACTTGTGAGACAATAATATTCTCAAGAAAAACTCGTCTGAGTGTGATTCTCCACATGACAACTAATCCAAGTCTACACCTGAATAGTTTCTGCATCACAACCTAAGAAGGCCAAGATGGGATAATGGGTTCTACGACCAACTCAGCTTCTACAGTTCAATGAAAGCAATAATGTTTTCGCAACTGAACTTGCTAAACATATACTACCAGCAAGGAACCTCCACTGAGCAGAAGGATTCTCATGACAACTTGTTAAGGACTGAACTCCTTGTATGCCATACATGACTATACCCTCCACCTAATTCTTATGTGTACTTATTCCGGGTTAGGATTTGTCCATAATGTATCTCAAGTGACGGAACCACACATATATCCAGAATAGCAAAAAATAACAAAATAAACCAGTATAAGCAAATATTAAAGTGATCAAAACTCTAAGGTAACCCCTCTTTTAAAAAGATTTTTCAAATCCCCAGCAGAGTCGCCAGTTCTGTAAACTCGGTTTTTTGAGGCGAACTGACTCCTTGCTCTCTTTTTTTGATTTTTATATTTTTGCAAGAGTCGCCACCGACTTTTATTTTATCCAACATTTAGGAAAGGCATAAAAGAACAGGAAAGACCTTTTGACAGATTTTGGGTTCGGGGGGTTGGTTATACAAAGGGAAGGTTTTAAGCACCCTTTGTATCCATGGTTATCCATGGGCTCTTAATTGCTTAGCTCACTTTTTTAAATGCTTTGTTGATTTGAAAATAGAAGAAGTGAAGATGGACAATAGGTCACATAGGTCTCTGAAGAGTTTCACCGGGAATAATGCCCTTCAAATACCAGATGAAAGTTTTGAAAATAGATGAGAAGTTTTGAAAATACGTTGTTTGAAAATGAAAGTGTTTGAGCAAGCAATTAAGAGTTATCTACTCTCAATTTATAAGATCTTTCCTATGCATTTAATACTTTTCTTAAATGATGGTATGATTAAAAAAAGTAATAAGAGGGAAAACCATAGAGGTGCAAATGTGCGAACTGCTTTTTTTTTAAGTTTTATCTTGATTATTAATGTTTTAGCTCAAAGGTAAAAATATGGTCCAAGTGGACAAAAGGAAGATGACGGAAACATAAACAATGCGTCCAAATGGACAAAGAAAAAATAGCGGAAGCATAAATAATATGTCCAAATGGACAAAGAGAAAATAGCGGAAACATAAATAATATGTCCAAATGGACAAAGAAAAAATAGCGGGAACATAAATAATATGTCCAAATAGACAAAGAAAAAATAACAGAAATATAGATAATATGTCCAAATGGACAAAGTAAAAATAGCAGAAATATAAATAATATGTCCAAATGGACAAAGAAAAAATAGCAGAAATATAAATAATATTTCCAAATGGACAAAGAAAAAATAGCAGAAATATAAATAATATGTCCAAATGGACAAAGAAAAAATAGCAGAAATATAAATAATATGTCCAAATGGACAAAGAAAAAGTAACAGAAACATAAATAATATGTCCAAATGGACAAAGAGAAAATAACATAAACATAAATATGATGAATGATAAAATCAAGTATAAAGCAAGAAATATAAAGAACAATATAATAAAATGCGGAATTTAAAGTTAATTGTTAGTATGTTAACACGCGAATCATCTTGAAGCTAGTCAAATATATCCACGATGTTAGTGAAGATCGATGGTGAGTGAATGATGATCTCGGATTTAAAGTTAATGAAAATTTATCAGAAGCTTGATAGAATCATAGCGACTACACGATAAATTTCCAAAAGTCTTCAATCAACTGCATACAATCTCTGCCATATTTGATCTTTTATTCTGATTCGGGACAAAGGAAAAAGATAAGAAATAATATCAAATAATATACAAAAATAAATATAAAACAAATTAAACCTAATTCATTCTTTTTGTGATTTTTTTGGAATTGATTTTAAGTTAATTAACAAGCTAATTAAACAAATAATTATACATATAATTAAACTTAACAAGAAAAATATTATTTTATATGTCAAAATTTAGATTATAAAAAATATAAACCTAAATCTAAAAGGAAAATATTTTTGGAGTTTTTTTATTGGTTGCAAATAATTAAAAAAAGAAATATTTACATAATTACTAATTAATTAAGCAAAATAAATTAATTATGAAAAGGAATAAAATATTTTTATGTTAAAAATTAAATAAACATTTTATCAACTTAAAACTAAAATTAAAACATTTTTTTTGAGAAATTGAAAATATGCATAAATATGGAGTTTTTAATTCATGAACTCCTAACACTACTACATATTAAAAATTACATTGTACTTACTCTATGATGTCCCAAGAGTGGAATAGAGTGATTGAAATTGATTGAAAGTGGCTATTTGAATGAGCCTTGATTTTTACAAGTTTTTTGAAACTTTTGCAAAAATATAAACTTAAGCTATGACTTTGTGGTGATTGTTGTTGTTCTTTGTGTTCCTCCCCCTTTTTTTCCTCTCCCTTGAATGAAGAAAATGAAGCTCTATTTATAGGCAAAGAGATATGATTATAAAGCCTTGCAAGTGGAAATTGTCATGATTGATTTTGTGGAAAAAGAATGGAATATTCTTTTATGCTAGGTTAAAAAACTTAACCATAGTTTAATCACTCAAGTATTATTCTCTTCAATCTTGCAATAATATCTTTAAGCATCTTGAATTGGTCTTGATTGGCAACCATAAGCATCTTTGATAATATCTTTGAATTATCTCACTTTAATTAAACTTTAAATGAATAAAATTTAATTAAAATGAAATAAAAATGTCATGAATCATGGATATGTTGTGAATATCTTTAAACATATGAGAATCAAGATTGAATCACTAAAGAATTGGCCTTTTTGAAAAAAAATCAAATTTTGGTCATTACTTGTTTCATGCATTTTTCCAAAAAAGCTCAACATCATCAAGGCATATCTCCCTCAATTTTGATCCTATGAAAGTTTTCTTTTACTTTTTGGAAATCCCAAGATGTCCTCTACAAGCCACTTTGGAAGCGTTTTTGCATTTGGAGAAGTTATTTTGATGATATGGGCTTTGACAAAAAACTGCTTTTTGTTGACTTTGAAAATGACCTGTAATGTTTTGGCTTATATCTCTAAGGCGGAAGCATTTCTTGACCTTGGTCCCAACATCAAAGTTGTAGAGAATTGAATTTCCTTGAGAATGAGCTTTGGTTGGAATTTTTCTGATAAATTATGAGAGAGTTTTGGTCGGTCAAAGTTTAGTTGACTTTTAGGTAAAAAACTCTAATTTTGCAATTTTGAGTTTTGTCGATTTCTGAACTTTTCTTGATGAATTATGATCAACCATTGATCACATGATGAATATTTTGACAAAATATGGATGTTGACAAAAAATTGCATTTTTGACTGTCTGTTGACTTTTTGGTCAAACTGGTCGTCTGTTGACTGTTTGAGCTGTTGACTGTGCGTCCGAGCGAATCAAAGTTTGAAAATTTGCCTGGTGGTACTTTGATATATATGGAGATCCATGAAATCCATTTGAGGTCTCAAAAACTCGTTCTCCTGAAAAAACAAAAAAAAAACCTAGTTAGGGACTGTTTGAGTAGGAGACAATTAGGCGTACCTGATTTTTATGCAGTGTTGAGTCTCTGTTGATCACGTGATTATCAGAAGAATTCTAGAACAAAAATCTTGGAAATTTGAAGTGCGAAAGATTGATTTGACTGATGGTACAAACACAGAGAATTGCGCTGATAGCGGGTTTGACTGGTAACTGGCAGTATAATCTGAAACCCGGACTCCGCGCCTGCAAATTTTAATTCTGTACCAACTGCGTCAGCATTATTTATCTGAAAATAATTCTCAAATAAACAGTGTATGAAGTGATAAACAGTATTTGGCGTTTATGTAAGAATAAATTTAACAGCGAACCAAAATACTGTATAAAAAATTCTAAAAATTGAGTATTCGTAAAATCAGGATATTTATGAAATAAAAATCCAAGATTATATAAAACTCCAAATTTTTAGACAGAAGTTTGTTGACTTCTCTTTGAAAAAAAAGACGCGGGCAAATTTTGGGGTATAACAATAATGATCATAACACTTAGAAAATGATGGGATCTCAGAGGTCAAAAATTGGGGTGCAACAACACTACTACGGAAAAGGGCTTTAAAAGCGCTTTTTTTGGCTTTTAGAGCGCTTTAAAGCGCTGCCGTAGGTAACGACAGCGCTTTTGAAACTCCAAAAGCGCTCTCGTAGCCCCCCTATAAGAACGCTTTCTCTAGAGAAGCGCTCTCGTATCCCCCCTATAGCAGCGCCTTTTCCAAAAAAGCGCTCTGGTAGCCCACCCTATAAGAGCGCTTTTTCCAGAAAAGCGCTCAGGTAGCCCCCCTATAAGAGCGCTTTTTTCAGTAAAGCGCTCTGGTATCCCCCCTATAAGAGCTCTTTTCCAAAAGCGCTTTCGTAGGTTTTTTTTTTATGCTTTTTTTTAATCTTAGGCAGCCCTTTTAGTAATAAAGCGCTTTAGTAGGTGGCCCTTTAAGAGCATTTCTTAAAAGCGCTGTCGTTGCTAAATGAGGTATTTTAAAGTGCAACCTGTAATTTAAGCCTCCCAGTTCGACCTGTAATTTATATTTATTTTCAACCTGTAATATTTTCGACCTGTAATATATTTTCAACCTGTAATATTTTCGACCTGTAATATATTTTCGACCTGTGATTTATTTTCAAGCATAGGTAGGACTATGTATATATATACTAATATAATACCATTATAATATCCAAAATTATATATATACAGCATTATAGTTCAATTCACATGTAACTAACTCATGTCAAACAAACTAAATCAGTAACATCAACAATATTATACTTCAAATATTGGCAACAGTATGAACAAAGTTAGTAACCACCAAGAGTACTATAATATTATACTTCAAAAGTTTGATCGTTTCCCGGCCTGGTCCTGCAAAGTATGAACAAAACAACACAGTCAATTAAAGGCTCAACAACAACAAAAACAAACATGAAACAAACTATCAATTTCAAATCAATCCACCAATATTGTAATGTGTCATCAATCCACCAATGTAATGTGTCATCAATCCAGTTTCAAATCAAACTATCAGCACCACTTAACAACAACAAAAACAAACATGATTCATATAACAACGTCATCATCGTCAACTAATATTAAGCAAAATGAACCAACATCCACCAAAGAAACTCAAACACAAAGTCATTATCAAAATAATGTATTCATAAAACTGTTCACAAAATAATGTATTCATACCTATATGAATAGTTGCTGAATATAAAATTGACACAATTCCTCTTTGATTTCTTCCAACTTAAGTCTCGTGTAAGAAGTAGCATAGAAGTCATCAAAGTACTACATAACAAAAACATAATATGAATGATTTAGTTAAATGTAATAAATTATAAGAAATTATCTTAAGTTATAAATCCATACCGTGATTGGAATCTCTAATTGATTCGTTTGAATGATTTCTTTCATGAACCTCAAAACATAGTATCCGCTATCTGAACTGTTTCGCTGTATCGGACACTACATAGAAAAACAAATAAGATTTTATAGTTGTCTTGTTTTATCAAGTAGCATAAATATTATAAGCAAAATTGTGAAAATTAATGTACCTCCACTTTGATCCAAGTAATGTTGTTTGATTTAGTCCGGGATACCTGTGCGTCTCTTTGACTTTGGAACACTTGTATTGATCTAACAAAAATATAAAAGCATATGTTTAGATCAATCTCACAAATAATTAAATATATAAATATACACGAATATTTAGAACGATCCCACTTACGTATCAATCATTGACTTCATAGCCGGATAATTGGTCCACTCACCATCTACCGAATTCAGAAAATATACCACTTCTCTTATAGGGTTGATAGTAAGCAACAACCAGTGTGCTCTATAAATTAAATCAATAGTTTATATGAAAATTTTGCTACGCAAAAGAAACAAAGATTAGATGAACCAAGAATGAGAAACTAACCCTACTGGTCGGGTATTATACGCCCAAAGAATCAGACTTTCTGTATTGCCGGTGGACAGGAATCTATCGACTAAGCGCTGTCTAACTGATTCCGGTTCCGTAGCAATTGTTATTCCGCTGCAATGGGCGGAAGACACGAAACGAAATCTATTTGACAATGCAGTCCCGCGCAACACTTTGTCATACAACAACCTTAAATAAAAACATAATAAACATTAGATTATTTTCATTGAAATGTGTAAATAAATTGTTCAACTAATTAAATAATATATCGGATGAGTGAATATTACCTGATGTATGAGTGCATATTACCGACGCCTAGTTGTTCATGCGTAAAAATCTCTTCCAAGTCATCTAGTGCAATATTTGACAGGAATTCAATACCAAAGATACCTTCATCCATATTGATTTCACGGAAAGCACCATCCTTCAAATCAGACATATCAACAAGTGTTCCGAGCGTCGTCCGGTATCGAGGCACAAAAGCACCACCTTTTTTTGCCGCTGGCTTCGGAGGACCCTTGGGTGGTACGCTACGAACTTGCTGCGTCACTTGTTGTGACCCCCGAGCAGATGCCTAAAAATCATATAAGTTAGGTAAAATATAAAATCATGCAGTTTTAGATTCAGATTATATATTAACACTTTAAATGTACCTCTTTTAGTGATGCAACAGACTCCTCCTCCTGTAAAATCCTTTTACCCTTAATTGCGGGTTTTGTAGGAGCAGTCTAAAATTAAAATGTAAAAAATAATTAACGTAACGGTGCAGAATTGACATTAGAAAACTAAATGATTCATAATGGTTTTCAATATACCTCATCACCAATGATAATGAGCTCCGAGGGCCATGCAACAAATGACCCTATTGCATCTCGCAGCAATGTTGTCTCTGAGACCATGTCAGCTACCGGTAGCACCGCATCATGATCTAATACAACACCAACTGATACTTTCAGGTGTCCATCCGGGAGCGGTCTATGGTGAAGTAAATCTCCCAAAGTGTTGTGCACTTTTCCCTTGCCAACTAGGCGATAATTCGGTGACGATAAGTATAGTTGGCAAGATGAAATGTGTAACACCCTTCTAAACCCCGTGGCAATTTTTAAACAATTATATCAGAGTAAAATGTTATACCCCTTGGATTTTTATATCCTGATTTATGAATACTTGGTTTTTAGAATTTTTTTCTTATACGGTATTTTGGCTAGCTGTTGAATTTATTCTTACGCAAACGCCAATTACTGTTTATTACTTCACGTACGCTATTTATTTGATACTTATTTACAGATAAATAGTACTGACGCAATTGGTACAGAGTTAAATCTTTTGCAGGCGCATAGTTCGGGGATTCAGACTGTACTGGTAACAATCAGTTGACAGTCAGACCGCTGACAGTGCAATTCTCCGTGTTTTGTACCATCAATCAAATCAAACTTTTGCATTTAAAAATTCCAAGATTTTTGTCCTAGAAGTCTTCTGAATATCAATGATTAGCAGAGACTCAGCACTGCACAAAAATCAGGTACGCTTAACTGTCTCCTACACAAACAGTCCCTAACTAGGGTTTATTGTTTTTTTCAGGAGAACAAGTTTTTGAGACCTCAAATGGATTTCATGGACCTCCATATACCTCAAAGTACCACCATACAAATTTTCAAACTTCAATTCACTCAGACGCACAGTCAGCAGCTCAAACAGTCAACAGACGACCCGTTTGACCAAAAAGTCAACAGACAGTCAAAAATGAAATTTTTTGTCAAAGTCCATATTTTGTCAAAGGATTCATCATTTGATCATTGATTGATCATAATTCATCAAGGAAAGATCAAAAATCAACAAAACCCTAAGTTTCAAAATTAGGGTTTTCTCCTAAAAAGTCAACTGAACTTTGACTGGTCATAACTCTCTCATCCTTCATCGAAAAAATTCAAACCAAAGCTCATTTTGAAGAAAATTAAATTATCTTTCAAATGCAATTGGTCCCATGGTCATTTGATTCACCATTTGAAAAATATGGACCAAGACATTACAGGTCATTTTCAAAGTCAACAAAAAGTCACTTTTTTCAAAAGGATACACAAGGAGCATGGAAAATAATTTTGATATGAGACCAAAGACATTGGTTAGAGGACTCTTTGAGGTTTCCAAAAAGTGCAAGAACTACTTCATATGATAAAAATTGAGGGATTTACACCTTGTTGAAGTTGGCTAAATTTTGGGAAAATGCATGAAATCAACATTGATAAAAAATGTTTTCTTTCAAATGAGACCCAATTTCCATGATCCAAAAATGTTTACCATGATGTAAAGGGCCTCCCACGACCAAGACAAAGCCCACATCATTTTTGTTCCTTTTTTGGTTTAATTTTATCATATTTAAGATTAAATTAAAAAAAGGAAATGGAAGGATAATATGTAGCTTGGTTTCTAAGCATGACTCATCAAAGAATCTTCAATTTTCTGCAGCAAAAGGAAGTACAAAGCAAGAGAAGTGAAGAAGAGCAAGACTTAGTCAAAGTTTCAAAGATTTTTAATATTTAAAAATCAAAGTTTCAACAAAGCTCATCAATGCTTCTTGGCTTAGATTTTAAGCACATCCTAGCTTATAAATGAAGCAGCATACTCCACAAATAGAAGACACACGAAAATAGCAAGAGAGATAGCAAGGAAACTCACAAAATTCTCACAAAGATATCATAACTTTGTAATTTTCATTTCTTGGTTTTTAGCCATTATCAATACAAACTAAGCACTCTATTCATCTCCTGGGATCTAATATAGTAAGTAGGGATCAAAATCTAGGGCTGAAAGTGTTTGAAACGATCATACTCATGCTCTCCGATTAGCTTAAATTTTCGTGCTCTATATCTCATTCATAAGCATATATAAATTATATCTAACATCTTGTTTGAGTTTATGATGTGATTTAGAGTAGCTTTGACGTGCAACATGGAAGAATAGGTCCCTGAAACAAGCTTGGCCATGTTCAACCGTGTTTAAACTTGTTGCTTCGAATCTCTTAATACAAACACTTTCAGGAAAAACCAAGGCCACCATCGTGTTCAGGAGGTTCGAATTAGGTGGATAGGGTATTCTTTTTGCTTCAAAACTAACGATTTCGCAGGTTCTAAAAACCACCTCGCCGGAGAAGACAACCGGAAAACACTGTTCCGGCGGTCAACAAGTCCAGGGGCAAGTCAGTGCACGCGTGGCTCCTTCTAGTCTCCCCATTGGCCAGTCAACAGGTCCATGGCTCGCGTGGCAAAATGATAAAACATGATTGGTTCTGGTTTAAAACATGGACCCCACATAACTTAAATTCAAAAAAAAATAGAAACAAGTGAACTGGGCCTTGTACGAATTGATTTCTACACCCCTCGTTTCTGGCCCATACGCAAGTTTTGAACTAAAATCAGTTCTTTTCCAAATTTACTTGATACACCCCCCTGCATATTTAATTGATAATTTCTATATTTTGCATTTTAATTAAAATCAACCAATCACAAAACACCAAAAATATATATATATATATATATATATATATATATATATGTATATATATATATATATATATATATATTTTAATCTGATAAAATATTTATTTATTTTTAGACATAAAAATATTAATATTTTATTTAGTTTAAGGCTATTTTGCATAATTAATTAGTATATATTTATATATTTGCTTTTTAATTATTTCAACCAATCAAAAAATCAAAAAAAATTGTTCTTTATATTAAATATAGTTTATGTATTATAGGCTAATTTTGTACATATTTAGAATAATTTTCTCTTTAAGTTTTAATTATTTGTGTAATTATTTGTATAATTATATGATTATTTAACTTAATAATTTCAAAATCTATTTCAAAAATTCCAAAAAAATTAGTTTTGTTTTAAAATTAATTGACAAGCATTTTGAACATATTTCAAGCTTAATTTTTAGGTTTAAATTTTATTTCCATCTTTTTCTCATTTTAATTAAATTAATCATGCATTAATTCTAATTAAAATCAATCATACAAAAAATCCAAAAATATTTCTTTTATTTTCTTGCAATTTAAATTCCTAGATCAAGTGTATAGGTTGTCAAAATTCATGTAAATAGCGTAGTTTAAATTTTCCGCAAAATCGATGTAATAGCGTAGATTTACTTTCCGCATTTTACATTTCCGCATTTTAAATTCCAGCACATATAAAACTGCGTGTATGTCAAAGATAAAAATTGAATCGTTAGATCACTAACTTCAAAGATAAAATATCTGAATCAAAACACAATCACACTTGCACCTCTCAGGGTAATCGCTCTTTTACTCTTTTCAAAATCAAAATCAAATTCTACTGTTTCAAATGCAAAATCGAACTTTCGTTTACATCCGGTAAAAGGATAGTTTTTTAAAGGAAATAGGAAAAGACCTTATAACTTAGGGTAGACCTCCTAATTTGCTTGCTCAGATTAAAACAAACAAATCTCTCATATATCATTGTTTTTTCAAAATAAAACTTTCAAAAAAGACAATACTTTGTATATATCCAAACGAGGATCATTACGAAGTTAACGTTCTTTTTTCAAAAACATCTTTCGAAAGATAAAACACTTTGTATACATCCGCACAAGGATCATTACAAAGTCAATTTACCAAAAGTATTTGAAACCACATACAAGCATTTCAAGGCAATAGAAAAGTGATTCAAAAAGAAGTGAGCTAAGCAAATTAAAGAGCCCATGGATAACCATGGATACAAAGGGTGCTAATACCTTCCCTTTGTATAACCTACCCCCTTACCGAGAATTTCTTAAAGGTCTTTTTCTGTTTCTTTTATAAACCTTTCCTTAATTGGATAAAATAAAAGTCAGTGGCGACTCTCTGATTTTCAAAAACACAAAAGCAGAAAGAAAAGAGTCAGTTCGCGTATATCTCACACGAGAGGTACGGTAAAAAACCGAGTGCATGACATAAAACATAAACACAAGGGTGCCACAATTATATAAAATAATTAAACCAATCATGGTCAAGTCATGTTTCATTAGGAAACGGTTCACCAAATCGTAATTATGTTTATCACAGCGGAATAAGAAACATTATCAGTTACATCCAATGGAATCATAATCCAACACCAAATAAAGTAGATTAATTTCATAAAACTCTATAACTATCATTCCCCAGTGTTACAGATCAGAGCATGACCGACACGACCCAACATAAACGGATAAACTCTATGAGTCATCCTCACCAAGCACTAATGCCGCTACTCCTCAATCTGAAAATGACAACATGTAAGGGTGAGTCTCATTCTCAATTAGTAAATATTATGCAATTCATAAATAACAAGCATCATAATATACCGTTCACCCAATTATACATATTCATATTCACATCTATTATTCATTAATTCACACAATAATAGATTACAACACATACTACAGAAATCCATACAACCATATTATGACAAAATGCATATGACACAACAGACACTATGCATGTGGTACCAATAAACCGTGGAATCAATCCACCTAACCGATCTACGCCTCATCGAGATACGGCCCACCGACACAATTTCCACACAATGGGAAATATGTCCATCAACGATCCAAACATCACCGGGATCCAACATCAATGCATATGAATGAATGAAACACATATAACATACTTAAAACACACCGAATCACGATGAACAACTCATCTCAACACCACATCACCGAATAAGTATGTACATGTTTTCAACATCATTCAAATAGTCATGCATCCATCATAATCATAATAACAAATCACCACCGATTCATCATCACATCAAACACATTGTCACGCCTATCTCATATGCACACAATGTTCAATTCTCATCAAGTAATTAAATCGAGTTTTTAAAGAAATAAAGTTGGCTAATACCAATATTCATTATTCATCATATAAAACATTTAATTACTTGCACAACGCCCAAAACGACACTAAGAAATGATTCACGGATCAAAAGATACGTTATTTTAAAGTTTGGGAAAATTCACACACAACAAGGTTCGCTCAGCGGAGCAAGGCAGAAGCGAAATCCTTCAGACCCCCGCTCAGCGGACCTCAAGCGACGTCAAACAGGAGCGAACTACGTTGGGACCTCCGCACAGCGGACCCCCCTCCGCTCAGCGGACCTGCGATTTCAGCAAACCCCAAGTCTGCGACAGACCCTGCGATTTCACATCCTTTCCACCCAAAAACGATTCCAGACATCACATACAGGCATATAATCATCATACATTCAATTATACACCTTAAAACATCATCCAAACTCATTATTAACCAAATAGTCCACACAATTATCATCAATTCACTTCAATTATAACACCCTAACCTAACAATCCCAATATCTAATTGAACCAAACCATACATCAATCTACCTATCACCTAAGACCACATAAGAGATACTAAAAGGAAGAGTCCCCCCTTACCTCGATGAATTTCTTGAATGCTCTCCTTCCGGTTTCACGTTCTTGCCTCTTCCTCTTCTCTTGCTCTTTTCACGTGTTCTTCCTTTCTCCCCAAATGGTTCTTTTTTCCTTATTTTATGAAAAATAAAATAAAATAAATTAACCACAACTTAGAAAAAGGCCTAACCAATTAGCACCCCTCTTTTACTATCACCACACCATAAGCCCAATAGCTCTTACTCCATCATTTTCCAATTAAATCCAATTTAAAATTCTAAAATTCCAATTATTTAATTTAAATCCAAATTAAATTACTAAACTGAAATTATGGGCGTTACAACTCTCCTCCACTAAAAGAGTTTTCGTCCTCGAAAACATACCTTAGACGAAAAGTTCCGGGTAAGAGTCCTTCATCTGGCTCTCTAACTCCCATGTAAGATTTCCACCGGCTGGTCCTCCCCAAACCACTCTCACCGTTGCTATATCTTTACCTCGCAACTGCTTCACTTTACGATCTTCAATCCTCATAGGTAACGTCTCTACAGTCAGATTATCTCGCACCTGTATATCCTCTACCTGACTCTCATGAGACGGATCTGCAATGTATTTCCTCAACTGGGATACATGGAACACGTCATGCAAATTAGCGAGTGCAGGCGGTAAAGCAATCTGATAAGCAACCTTCCCAATCTCCTTAGTAATCTGAAATGGACCAATAAAACGCGGAGTTAACTTCTTCGACTTCAAGGCTCTCCCAATGCCAGTCATCGGAGTAACCCGCATGAATACATGACCTCCTTCCTTAAATTCAATATCCTTCCTTCTTTTGTCATGGTAACTCTTCTGTCGACTCTGAGAAGCTCTCATCTTTTCCTGAATCATCTTGATCTTTTCTGTAGTTTGTTGCACAATCTCTGGTCCAACCACCGTATTTTCTCCAGATTCGTACCAACACAAAGGTGTTCTACATCTCCTACCATACAATGCTTCAAACGGAGCCATACCAATACTCGTATGATAACTATTGTTGTAGGTAAACTCAACCAAAGGTAAATAACTATCCCAAGCACCACCTTTCTCTAATACACAAGCTCGTAGCAAATCCTCTAACGATTGAATCGTTCTCTCCGTCTGACCATCTGTCTGTGGGTGATAAGCAGAACTCAACCTCAACTTAGTACCCAAGGCTTCCTGCAATCCTGTCCAGAACTTAGAAGTAAATCTCGGATCTCTATCCGACACAATACTAGCCGGAACACCATGCAAACTCACTATCTTCTCAACATACAACTGAGCCAACTTCTCCATCGGATAATCCATTCTTATTGGAATAAAGTGAGCAGATTTCGTCAACCGGTCTACAATAACCCAGATAGAATCACAATTCCTGCTCGTTCTAGGTAAACCAGATACAAAGTCCATAGAAATTCCATCCCACTTCCAATCCGGAACAAACAACGGTTCCATCAATCCAGACGGTTTCTGATGCTCAATTTTCGACTTCTGACAAATTAAGCAGGCATAAACAAACTCAGCAATTTCCTTCTTCATTCCAGGCCACCAAAATAATTTCTTCAAATCATGATATATCTTGGTAGCACCAGGATGAATGCTCAATCCACTCCGGTGTCCTTCTTCCAGAATACTCTTTCTGATCTCAGCAACATCGGGTACACACACTCGGTCTCCAAACCTTATGACACCATTCTCGTCAATTCGGAATTCACCTCCTCGACCTTGGTTAATCAATGTCAACTTATCTACCAATCCGTCAGATTTCTGTCCGTTTCTAATTTCTTCAAGGATACTATTAGTTAACTTTAACATCCCCAACTTAATGCTATTAGAAGTACTTTCGCATACTAAACTCAAATCTCGGAATTGCTCAATTAAATCCAATTCTCGCACCATTAGCATAGACATATGCAACGACTTCCTGCTCAATGCATCAACAACAACATTTGCTTTACCAGGATGGTAATTCAAACCGAAATCATAGTCCTTCAAAAATTCTAACCATCTTCTTTGTCTCATATTGAGCTCTTTCTGATCGAAGAGGTACTTCAGACTCTTATGATCGCTGAATACCTCAAATCGAGAACCATAGAGATAATGTCTCCACAACTTCAACACAAACACCACAGCCGCCAATTCCAAATCATGAGTCGGATAATTCCTTTCATGCATTTTCAACTGTCTTGAAGCATAGGCCATTACCTGCTTATCTTGCATCAAAACACCACCTAAACCCATCAGTGAAGCATCACAGTACACATTAAAAGACTTCGCTGGATTAGGCAAAATTAAGATCGGAGCACTTGTCAATCTTTTCTTCAATTATTGAAAACCTTTTTCACATTCTGAATCCCATACAAATACTTGTCCTTTTCTTGTTAACTTAGTCATTCGTAATGCCAACTTCGAAAATCCCTCAATGAACTTTCTATAGTAACCCGCCAGACCAAGAAAACTACGAATCTCTGAAGCATTCTTCGGCGTCTCCCACTGAGATACTGCTTCTACCTTCATAGGATCCACTGCGATACCGTCCTTCGTAATTACATGGCCAAGAAAGCTTACTTCCTTCAACCAGAATTCGCATTTAGACAATTTCGCATACAATTTCTTCTCCTTCAATAACTCCAACACCACTCTTAAATGATTTGCATGCTCTTCATCACTCTTCGAGTAAATCAGAATGTCATCAATGAACACTACCACGAACTTGTTAAGATACGGGTGAAATATCCTGTTCATATACTCCATGAAAACACCAGGTGCATTAGTAACACCAAATGGCATAACAGAATATTCATAGTGTCCATACCTCGTTCGGAATGCCGTCTTCTGAATATCTTCCGCCTTCACACGAATTTGGTGATATCCAGACCTCAGATCAATCTTGCTAAACACACAAGCTCCAACCAACTGGTCCATCAAGTTGTCAATCCTCGACAAAGGGTATCGATTCTTGATTGTCACTTTGTTCAGTTGTCTATAATCAACACATAGCCTCATTGTACCTTCTTTCTTCTTAACCAACAGTACCGGCGCACCCCACGGTGACACACTAGGACGAATAAACTTCTTCTCCAACAATTCTTCTAACTGTTTCTTCAATTCAGCCAATTCCGATGCCGACATGCGATACGGTGCCATCGACACAGGACTAGTTCCAGGAATCAATTCTATAGCGAACTCCACTTCTCTTTCAGGTGGCAACTCACTAACATCTTCTGGAAACACTTCCGGATACTCATTCACTACCCGTAGCTCACCAGTGCTATCGCCCCCTTTCACTCCCATCGAGGAGCACAACATAAATACCACCGCTCCATCATTGATAGCCAAATTCATCCGTTTGACTGACATAGTCAAATCCTCAACACTAACCTCTTCAGGAAAGATAACCGTCTTCGTAAAACAATTGATATGAACTCGATTAAATTGCAACCAGTTCATCCCCAAAATGACGTCAAGTCCTTCAAGAGGAAGGCACACTAAGTCCATTCCAAACTTTCTACCAAATATGTCAATAGAACAGTTCAAACAAGCAGAAGAAGTAGTTACTGAACCCGACGCAGGAGTGTCAATAACCATACTTCCATGAATAACAGATATTTCTAATCCCAATCGTTTAGCACAATCCATTGAAATGAACGAATGGGTCGCCCCAGTATCAATAATGGCAACTAAAGGTGTGTCATGGATAAAACACGTACCTTTAATTAGACGATCTTCTGGAGTAGTCTCTGACCCAGACAAGGCAAAGAACTTTCCACTAGCCTGATCCTTCTTCGGTTTAGTGCAGTGCGGACTGATGTGACCCTCCTCGCCGCAATTGTAGCAAGTCACAATCTTCATCCTACAATTTGAAGCAATATGACCCGCCTTACCACACTTGAAGCATTTCTTCTCTCCACTCTTGCACTCATTCCTTCTATGCCCAGTCTCACCACAGTTGTAGCACCTAACGGGAGCACCAGAATCTCCCCCACTAGGCCTCTTCCAATCCCCAGCCCTAGGATTTCCTCTACCATATGGCTTACCCCTATCCATAGGCTTCTTAGCCTTCTTGTCAACCAACTCGCGAGAGTGAGATGACTTCAGCTTAAGATTATCCTCTTCGAAGATCCTACTACAGTCCACCAAATCGACAAATCGCCGAATTCTCTGGTACCTGATCCCTTGCTTGATCTCATCACGAAGACCATTCTCAAACTTGATGCACTTTGAGAATTCACTAGCCTCGTCATTGTTGTAGTGAACGTAGTACTTCGCCAACTCGACAAATTTCGAAGCATACTCTGGTACCGTCATATTACCCTGAGTCAGCTCCAAAAATTCGATCTCTTTCCTGCCTCGAACGTCTTCAGGAAAATACCTCCTCAGAAACTCTCTCTTGAACACAACCCAGGAAACAGCTACACCATCAGCATCTAATTCAGCCCTGGTAGCCATCCACCAGTCATCAGCCTCTTCGGACAACATATGAGTACCATACCTCACTTTCAGGTTCTCAGCACAATCGATGACTCTGAAAATCCTCTCGATCTCCTTAAGCCATTTCTGAGCACCTTCAGGATCATGTGTGCCCTTGAACAACGGAGGATTGTTCCGCTGAAAACTGTTCAGCTGCCTGTCAGCACCAATACCAGCTCCATTGACATTCCCTCCCAGTACACCAGCAATCATGCCCAGAGCCTCAACAATTGCATCGTCGTTTCTTCCTCCTCTTCCGGCCATTATTCTGTTGAATATAAAACAATATTCATTAGAACAAGATGTATTGATAGTGTCAGCCTTACACTATTCGCATACGAGGGATTAACTGACACTAAGACTCTGACTCAAACGACCGACTATGCTCTGATACCACTATTGTAACACCCTTCTAAACCCCGCGACAATTTTTAAACAATTATATCAGATTAAAACATAAACACAAGGGTGCCACAATTATATAAAATAATTAAACCAATCATGGTCAAGTCATGCTTCATAAGGAAACGGTTCACCAAATCGTAATTATGTTTATCACAGCGGAATAAGAAACATTATCAGTTACATCCAATGGAATCATAATCCAACACCAAATAAAGTAGATTAATTTCATAAAACTCTATAACTATCATTCCCCAGTGTTACAGATCAGAGCATGACCGACACGACCCAACATAAACGGATAAACTCTATGAGTCATCCTCACCAAGCACTAATGCCGCTACTCCTCAATCTGAAAATGACAACATGTAAGGGTGAGTCTCATTCTCAATTAGTAAATATTATGCAATTCATAAGCAACAAGCATCATAATATACCGTTCACCCAATTATACATATTCAGATTCACATCTATTATTCATTAATTCACACAATAATAGATTACAACACATACTACAGAAATCCATACAACCATATTATGACAAAATGCATATGACACAACTGACACTATGCATGTGGTACCAATAAACCGTGGAATCAATCCACCTAACCGATCTACGCCTCATCGAGATACGGCCCACTGACACAATTTCCACACAATGGGAAATATGTCCACCAACGATCCAAACATCACCGGGATCCAACATCAATGCATATGAATGAATGAAACACATATAACATACTTAAAACACACCGAATCACGATGAACAACTCATCTCAACACCACATCACCGAATAAGTATGTACATGTTTTCAACATCATTCAAATAGTCATGCATCCATCACAATCATAATAACAAATCACAACCGATTCATCATCACATCAAACACATTGTCACGCCTATCTCATATGCACACAATGTTCAATTCTCATCAAGTAATTAAATCGAGTTTTTAAAGAAATAAAGTTGGCTAATACCAATATTCATCATTCATCATATAAAACATTTAATTACTTGCACAACGCCCAAAACGGCACTAAGAAATGATTCACGGATCAAAAGATACGTTATTTTGAAGTTTGGGAAAATTCACACACACAGCAAGGTTCGCTCAGCGGAGCAAGGCAGAAGCGAAATCCTTCAGACCCCCGCTCAGCGGACCTCAAGCGACGTCAAACAGGAGCGAACTAAGTTGGGACCTCCGCTCAGCGGACCTGCGATTTCAGCAAACCCCAAGTCTGCGACAGACCCTGCGATTTCACATCCTTTCCACCCAAAAACGATTCCAGACATCACATACAGGCATATAATCATCATACATTCAATTATACACCATAAAACATCATCCAAAGTCATTATTAACCAAATAGTCCACACAATTATCATCAATTCACTTCAATTATAACACCCTAACCTAACAATCCCAATATCTAATTGAACCAAACCATACATCAATCTACCTATCACCTAAGACCACATAAGAGATACTAAAAGGAAGAGTCCCCCTTACCTCGATGAATTTCTTGAATGCTCTCCTTCCGATTTCACGTTCTTGCCTCTTCCTCTTCTCTTGCTCTTTTCACGTGTTCTTCCTTTCTCCCCAAATGGTTCTTTTTTCCTTATTTTATGAAAAATAAAATAAAATAAATTAACCACAACTTAGAAAAAGGCCTAACCAATTAGCACCCCTCTTTTACTATCACCACACCATAAGCCCAATAGCTCTTACTCCATTATTTTCCAATTAAATCCAATTTAAAATTCTAAAATTCCAATTATTTAATTTAAATCCAAATTAAATTAATAAACTGAAATTATGGGCGTTACAAAATGCCCTAAACCAATAGTAAATATAGAGTCATTATCATTAATAAAATAGAACAATTTGTAAGGAAAAAAATTTATAATTACCTCGGGAAATTTTCTTTGACAGTTGATACTAGCTTTATCACTAGTTTCTTTCACCGATGAAGTATTGCACTTTTCTCACATATACATCTCTTTATCTCTTTGCAATTCAGAGACTTGTGCTTGTAATTCCTGCAATTTTTGCAACACTTCTTCATTGGTAGGATTTCTTCTCCTAGAATGCTTGTAAAAAGAGGTTGGAGTCACACCATGACCTTTACCCCTCACCCGACCAGGATACTCAGGAGCATCTAGTGCTCTACTAAGTACGCTCCTATCATCCTGGTCCTCACCAGTGGATACCGATTGCGACATGGTCTCCTGTAATTCTTTACATTTCAATAATTATTAGTGGAGATAAAAAATCAATTATATATTAAAAAACATTTGATTTAATTAAAGACACAGTGTTATACTTACACATTCAGCATAAACTCTTTGAACATCGGGATCGACAACTTGATTCTTGCCCACACGAGCTTCCTTCCATAACACATGTATTGGAAGTGAGGTTTCCTCACTTTTCGTCTCCTCTAACTATGCATTGACACAAATGATAAAATCGTCAAATAAAACACATTTAGACAATTAATTAAAACGCATTTCTATTTACTTAAAAAAATTTCCTCTAAGCGTGCATATCCCAAACGCCCTTTTTTGTATGGATACGCGGGTTTTGATGCTCTCGCACTATTTGTGGCACTCCTTTTCCGAAAAGCTTCATCTCTTTGCTCTAAACACTTAGCCCAATCTTCTTCATCAATGAATAGCTCATATTTTTTTGGCCGTCCCGGTGCCTCTTCAAGAAAGTTTCCATCTTTATCCTTAAGATAGGTGTTTGTTAAAAAAGCTTTCCACCCTCTATATATTTTTTTGGCCAAACCAAGTATGTAGAGTTTACGCTCATCTGGTATGTTAAAAGACCTCTGCAAAAAAACATACGCATAGAGTGTGTTAGTATAAGTAATTTAAACAAATTATCGTCAAGATAATAATAACAACCATATATGATACCTTAAGCTCGTCCCAAATCGCGTCTTTTTTCTCGTCCAACTCTTTGCTTTTCAGATTCCATTTAGCTACGGAGACTGGAATATGCATACGAACAAGTGTACCAATATAGCTTGTCAACTTTGCAGAATTAGGACCAATTGGTTGGTTATTAGAATTCCATTCCAAATTATATATTAATCCTTGGTCTCTATGTCGAATGATTCCCTTCATAATGGTGATGCCTCTTGCAACTTCTTTTGATGATGTATCAGGTGGAGGATTTGTATCCGGAGCATCTCTATCTTGTGAGTTTTCTTGATTACTAGCCATTGAACCTGTATCAAACAAAATAAAGCACATTAGTACACTATTAATAAACTAACAATCTATACAAGTCAAATGGAAGTCAAACCATGCATGTACACGTAAATCGGAATCGAAAACGGTGAAATCAAAATAAGCGTCAAAAAAAGAAAGTTGTCGGAATTGAACGAAATTTACATGGCTATGGTAAAACGTCCCCACGGACTCAAAAATAAAGTCGGTTTTCCGAAATTCAGACCCTAAGCCCGACTTTTGATTATGGGCAGAAGCAAAACCGATAAAAAAACAGTCCCGAAATGTAAAGATAAGTGCATGAGCAGCTCCGGAATCGTCGAAATAGTATAGTTACATGTAAAGAAGTCGACAAACGGATACATGGTTCAAAAGTTATGTACAAAACGAAAATATGCACCAAAATTGAATAAGTATTGTAACAATCGGAATACAAATTGAAAAAAACTATACAAATTGAATATATAACAATCGGTATAAATTGAATAAAGCACATTAGTCGGAATATGTATACTATTACCTTTTTCACTAACATCTCTTTCTTTTCTTGGTAGGATTGTGTTCTACGCGTCTCTTAACAATGCAGACGGTTGGATTGATCCAAATACCCTCATTATGATCATTTCTAGTACAAGATTCATTCTCATTTTAATCGTTTCTTGTACAAGATTCAATGCCAACACCAATATCACCTTGATCTTCAATGTTTTCATCAACTATTTTGTTAGATAAAAGCACTATAGACCATTTCGTACTTGTCGGATCATTGACATAGAACACTTGTTTAGCTTGAGAGGCTAGAATGAAAGGCTCATCTTTGTACCCCACCCTATTGAGATCCACTTGCAAAAATCCTGACTTATCCATTCGTATGCCATTATTATTTTCAACCCACTTGCAACCAAATACAGGAATCTGAAACTTCGCGTAATCAAACACCAAAATGCGCTCGATAACCCAAAAATATGACAAATTTGCAAATTTCGGATTTAAGTCATTCGCACTTGATATGTGCATTGCTTCAGCTACCAAGGTAACACCACTATTTTGCATAGTACTTTTATCGTCCTGTTCTTTGGTATAAAATGTGTATCCATTAATTGCGTATGTGCTATAAGAAAACACAATTATACTTGGACCATATGCTAAACATCTCAACCTTTCTGTTACTGAAGCAGGATCTGAATGATACTTTGAATAAATATGTTCCCTAAACCACGGTATGAAACTTCGATTGTGCTCTCGTACTATCCAATTCTCATTTCTATTCGGATTTAAATCTTGGAGAACAACCTTGTGCATTTCAACATACGGCTCAACCTCAATCTCATTGTGTAGAACATACAAGTGCGCTTGATCCCGCTCGACCATTGATATTGTCACAACTTTATTTCCAATTAGCCTTTTTCCTTCTTTTTTTTTCAACAATATGAGATTTGGGGAGTCCAATTGATTGAACATTTAACAGAAAATCAGTACAAAACTCAACCGCTTCTTCAACAATGTATCGTTTGGCAATACAACCCTCCGATCGACTTCTGTTTTTCACGTACCCTTTTAATATTTTCATATAACGTTCAGCAGGGTACATCCATCTCATATAAGCTGGTCCGCACAATTGTGTCTCTTTCACAAGATGAACGACTAGATGAACCATTATGTCAAAAAACGAGGGAGGAAAATACATTTCAAGATCACATAAAGTAACAACTATCTCTTTTTGCAATGTTGGTAAGATCGCGGGATCGATCACCTTACTGCAAATTGACCTGAAGAAAAAACACTGTTTAGTTATTGCGCTTCTTACTTTTTCTGGAAGAATAGTACGTATACCTATTGGTAAAAAATGTCCCATTATAACATGGCAATCATGCGTCTTCAAACTCTTTAACTTGAAGTCTTTCATGGACACAAGTCTTCTAATATCTAATGAGTAGCCTTCTGGAACTTTAACTTCACTGAGGAACTTACACAATGTTTTCTTCTCCTTTCTAGATAGAGTGTAAACAGCAGGTGGCAGATATGTTCGTCTTCCTTTCGTCACGGGTCCCAATTCAGTTCTCATTCCCATGTTTACCATGTCCTTCCTTATGTTAAGGCCATCCTTAGACTTTCCTTGTATATTGAGTAACATACCTATAACGCTGTCAAATACATTTTTTTCAATATGCATAACATCGAGGAAATGTCTTACGTACAACGACTTCCAATATGGAAGTTCAAAAAAATTGACTTCTTCTTCCACCCACCCTTGACAAGTGAATATGCAAAAGGCTTGCCAAAATGGGTGCTCACATCTTTCACCTTTTCAAAAATTTGATCACCTGTTTAAAAAGGCGGGGTTGTATGTTGTTCGACCTTTCCATTGAATGCTTTTCTCCACCCACGGTAGTGATGATTAGAATTTAAGAATCTACGATGGCCGAGAAAGACATTCTTCTGACAAAGATCCAATCGTGCCGTATCGGTTTCATCTTCACAAACAGGACACGCTTTTTGACCTTTATTGATGTACCCGGATAGATTTCCGTATGCTGGAAAATCATTAATTGTTCCAAACAACATCGCCCTCAAGTTGAAACTTTCTTTCCTATACCCATCGTAAACCTCCACATCGTTCTCCCACAAAAACTTTAAATCTTCGATTAAGGGTCCCATGTATACGTCTATGTCAATCCCTGGTTGTTTAGGCCCAGAAATTAGCATAGATAACATCATGTACTTACGCTTCATACATAGCCACGGAGGTAGGTTATAAATCATAAGAATCACAGGCCAGGTGCTATGCGAGATACTTTAAATACCATGCGGGTTCATTCCATCAGTAGACAATGACAAGCGAAGGTTTCTTGCTTCTTTTCCAAATTCAGGATAATCACTATCAACTTTCATCCACTGTGGTGAGTCTGCCGGATGTCACAACTTTCCATCAATAATTCTTTCATTTGCATGCCAAGTCAAGTGTCTTGAATCGGTTTCACTATGATACATGCGTCTAAATCTCGGAATTATAGGAAAATACCATAAGACTTTGGCCGGAGACAACTTTTTCTTATATCGAGGGGCACCGCATTTAGGACACTCATTCAACGCTGCATACTCGTTTCGAAACAAAACGCAATCGTTTGGACATGCATGTATCTTATCATAGCTCATGCCAATAGAGGACAACATCTTTTTGGCTTCATACGTTCGATTGGGAAGAACGTTATCCTCCGGTAGCATATCTTTCATAAGGGCTAATAACTCTGTGAAACTTTTATCCAACCATCCGTTGTCCGCCTTTAAGTTGTACAACTTTAACACCGCAGACAATCTCGTGAATTTTGAACAACCATCATACAACGGTTTCTCTGCATCGCTTACCAACCTCTCGAACATTTTGGGACAATCCTCAAGATCTTCTTCAAGCGCTTCTGCAATATTTTCGACTCGATCATAATCGTATGTGTCTGTGCAATCGTCGTTTGAAGCATACTTCGTATTACACCTCGACTCAACATTCCCGTTACTTTTCTCACCATGCAAACTCCAAACTGTATAACTTCTATCAATTCCAAACCGTAGTAAATGCGATGCCAACTGATTCCCGCCAACCTTACCCCCATAACAGCAACCCATGCAAGGACACGCCATTCGAATCGGGTCTTTGGCGTGCGCAACCGCAAACTCAACGAATTCCCATACCCCTTTCTCGTACTCTTTCGACAATCGGTTTGAATTCATCCATGTCTTATCCATGTCTTAATTAAGATAAACAAAAACGATCAAACTTTCACTCTTCACAAGTAACCCCTATAGCGAATTCAACTCACAAAGTTAGTAAGTTCATCACTTAACGATTAACGAAATTGACATCAAGAATATTCCACATGTCGGAATAATTAGCAAAGCTCTTGAGCCTCTTTCATTTCTTCTTTGAAAGTAGATAACATGACTATAATTTTTGTTAGAAATCATAAGCCAAGAAATTGATAGTGCATGAAAAATGGAAGAGCAACTTATTATCTTGGAATTTTGTATCCTATATTAACTCTCTAAACACATAAAACTAATGAGCTATCAAGGAGGGTACTCTTATGTTTGTAGTTTACCATTAAACAAAATATTAAAATCAAGTGGTTACAAAAAGTAGGTGCATGTGATCATATTATAACACATCATAATGTCAGTATAATGCGTTTCTGTCAAAACGTAAAGTATAAACGGAATGAATCCGGAGCAATAAAACGCAACATATATAATCACACAATTTCAGACAAATTCATCATAATACCAGTAATTTGAGAAAGAAATTTACCTCGGATGTTACCGAACTCAAGAAAACGCCAAACGTCGACCTAGGCCGGGAAACGATCAAACTTTCACTCTACACAAGTTACCCCTATAGCAAATTCACAAAGTTAGTAACCACCAAGACAAAATCGATTGAACAAATGAAATCAACAATAGTTTGAAGTGTGTACATACTCGTAAATATGTAGTACCAGAGTCAATGATACGAGCTCCAAAGAGATCCAAAGTTATCAATCCAGTCAGACCTATACAAGAAATTCAATGCAATGTATGATTATACATTTACATGGACAACATGATTATCAAGTCCAAAGCGCAAGAAGAACATATAACCCACTTAGAGGCCATATTAGGAGATGGTAAAAAGTACGACATGCGACTAAACCCCAAAAATTCCACTTTTGGGATAACATATGAGAAATTCTTAGAATAATACCTCGCAAAGAGGGGGATATAGTTTAACCAAGAAAGTGTTAACAAACATGTAGAGGATGTAAGAATCATGTATGTAATTGAGATCCCTAGTTCTAGGATATTTAAGACTAGGAAGATTGGTATAAAAGTTGTAGGAGGGGACTCTAGCAATCAATTAAAACCTATTTTATTATACTTTATATAATATATGAGTATTGCAAGCGGGTAGTGTGTAAACTAATGAAGTAATAGCTATTGACATTTATTGTAACAAGTAGCACCCGTGGCCTAATGGATAAGGCGTTTGACTTCTAATCAAGCGATTGTGGGTTTGAGTCCCACCAGGTGTGGACATATTTTTAATTATATAAAAAAAATTTGAAGTGGAGATTTGTTTCACTAGAGACGAGTCTCAAAAATCTTGAAGAAAAGGAAGAACTCTTAAGTAGAAAACTTTCATCTTTGTACACTTATACTCCTCCTTTAAATGGAAAACCATCTGATCCTCTTTCCCTAATCACAACCCTCTATCAGAAAGAATTCATCAATTCTAAACGGTAACTATCAATTTCACTTTTCAGATTAATTCAGTACCATTCTTACTTTTGGATTTGATGATGCATTATCTTAGAAGTGAAGGATGTGTTACTGTTATTCATATGTTAGAGACATACCAACACTAGCTGGTTGCATTACATGCATGTGATTTCTTCTTGAAAATTTCACTCAAACATGATTGAATTTTATCAAATGGGTTTACATGTTTTTTATTTATTTTAATGTTTCTCACAGAAGGAACCAAAAACCTTAGGAAAAGTTTGGATAAACTAAACATCACCAAAAAGATTTTACAATGAGTTTTTAAGCAAAAACAGCTTATTTGAGAGTTGAAATCAGCTTACAAGGTAGATTCATAGCTGAAGTGAAGATAGATTCATAAATAACAGAGTTTCGTGAGAGTGGTAGTAATTGAGCATCTTCCCTTCTAGACAATGCATCTGCAAGTAGGTTATTTTCTCTTTCCTTATATTGAATCTTGAAATCAAAATCCCTAAGTTTAGCCAAAGTTTTTTTTTTCATTTCAGTGAATGCCAAAGTTTTTTCTATACTCCATATGAAATTAAAGCATGTGAGAAACATGCAGAAGATTTTTTTTTTTATTCGTTGAAGAAGGTTGAAGAAGTGAGAAACAGGCAGAAGATTTACCTTGAACAAAACCCTAAATCTGGAGAAGAAGATTTTACCTAAAAACAGTGATGCCGGAGAAGAGAGGTAACAGCCACGAGACGGCTGGAGACGGACGGAGGCGAGACGAACAGAGATGAGACGGACAACGGCGATGAGATGGACGGAGTTGGTGAACAGAGTTAGCGTGAATTGATGGAGAAGAAGATAATGTACAGAAGCTAGCGTATCTGAAAGAATAAGCCAAAAATTTTATTAATTTTAATTATAACATGGGGTACCAAAGCGCTTTTAAAATGCGCTCTCTAAGCATGGAGTACCAGAGCGCTTTTAAACTAAAAAGCGCTGTCGTAAGGAAAGGCTATAAGAGCGCTTTCAAAAGCGCTTTCATACATCAATCTATAAGAGCGCTTTTTAAAAGCGCTTTCGTAGGGTATGCACTTTTTTTAGTGAAATTTTTTTAAAAGGCTATGAGAGCGCTTTCACTAAAAAGCACTTTCATATTTCCACCTATAAGAGCACTTTTCAAAAGCGCTTTCGTAGGGTATGCACTTTTTTTTAGCAAAATTTTTTTAAAAGGCTATGAGAGCGCTTTCACTAAAAAGCGCTTTCACTAAAAAGCGCTTTTGTAAGGGCGATTTTAAAAGACATTTTTGGCGTAGTGAGAAATTGAACTTAGAAAGTTTTGAACCGATTGAGAAAGGAAAATGTATTAAATTCAACAAAGCCACTGGTATTTCTTAAGAGTCTTTTATAATTGAAATTGGAACGAGTTACTACGGGATGTAATAAGTTACAGATATCAAAATAAGTTATATATATTGAGAAAAAATATTTTTGGAGTTGGTTTAACCGGTTACGCATTCACAATAACCGGTTACTATTATTTATTATTTTTCTATTATTAGCATCTATAAACGGTTACAGATTTTGTGTAACTGATTACATGTCCGAGTTTTTACTTTTTCTCTTTTTGATTTGATGTTTTGTATCCCAATTGTTGAAAGTGTAATTCTTTGTGTCAAAACAAGTAATTTGACAGAGTTTGTTGTTATCGAAATCCTTGTGTCGAAGGAAGTTGTCGAAATGTCGGAGAAAAATTAAACTTCACATTTTATTTGAATTTTTTAATTTAGTTAGTTAGTTAGAAATTGTTTGCTGTACGCATTCTCAACTAGAGAGAGAGAGAGAGAGAGAGAGAGAGAGAGAGAGAGAGAGAGAGAGAGAGAGAGAGAGAGAGAGAGAGAGAGAGAGAGAGAGAGAGAGAGAGAGAGAGAGAGAGAGAGAGAGAGAGAGAGAGATCTGCAAAATTCTTCTTCTTCCTCCCTTTTTCTCCCAATCCTAATTTATCTTTTCTTCCACAATCCATCTTTTTTTTTTCTCAAAATTTTATGTTCACCGTGAATCATCTTGCAACCAATATGTGGTTGATTCACTTGATTAAATAGTGAAGAACAAGAGGCGAAGTCAATTAAAAGGATTGATTCTTGTTCATCAAGATTCATACGAATTAGCTCCAAGATTGGAGATTAATTTCAACAGGAGGCAGCGGAGGGACACCCCGAGAGTGACTGGCCGCCTCATTATCCATCATACCCAGTAGTATTTGATGATGTATTTGTATTTTGGTTCTAATTTTTTGTTATTGTATTTGGATTAAATTTTGTGGGTTATCCCTTTTTGTGATGTGTACTACTCTATCAATCTATATATACATATATGTTCCAATTGTCTTGGTTGTATGAATCGTAAAGGTTTTTGTATTTAATCCGAAACAGCGAGAAAAATAATTATATTTCTCTGGCTAAATTTTTCCTGCTATTGGCAGCATTAAAACCAAAAATATATTGGCGGTTTACAATCGCAAACATACTTTCGATTTTCAACCATTTTTAACAAAACATGATGCGCACCAGAAATACATTTCTGATTTAAGAGGGGTATTTAGGAATTGCATAGAGTCTTTCTTTTAGGCATAGAGAATAAGAAATGCTAAAATATTAAGATATAGCAGAGTACTAACTACACTCCTTTGATAAAAATGCAAAAAGGGGTGATGAATTGACAGTGTAAAAAAAAATTAACACTGTCAATCAATCACGACCATGTTTTCTATCAAATCATACAGTTATTTTTAAATTATTGAAATGACATCATATATGATATATTTTTATTAAATGACAGTGTAAAATTTTATACAGTGTGAGTGCTTCACGATTAAAACCAAAAAAATAAGTCTTTAAACCTATTAGATTTTCTTTTAATGGATTTATTCGACTGCATATTCCTTCCAAACATTTTACTTTACCTAGTGAGATGGAAAGGCTTTAATATTGTTGTAGACTCACTCCACCAAATGCTAACATTAGTTTACTTTTGTACCAAGAATCATTCAAACATTAAGAAAAGATCTCTCAAGAAAAAGTGGATATAAAACAAAATAAACAAAAGAAAAATATTATTCAGCACAGTTTCATGAAAGGAACGTATTGCTGTTTTAGATTCCTGTCCTATTACCAATGCCAATAGAAGAATATGACAAAATGTTAGACACACCTAACAATAGAGTTGACTTAGTCATTGTCTCCAAACAAGTATTATTATGATTATTATTTATTATATCAAACAAATGAACCATTGAATAATTTAATAGCCATATTCCATTTGAATATTTGTTCAAGAAAAGTGAGGAACTTTAAAAATAGAAAGTGTTCTAAAGAAAATGGTCCACAACAAAGTAGAATAATGTCAAAATAACTATATTACTCTTATATACATTATAAATTGCCTGACACAGATACGTCATTACTGATAATAATTTGAGAAAATAAAACAACAGAATGTGTTACGTGTGTTAATGTCAGACACTGATAGAGCTAGACACCATACACGTCTTCAATCTGAAGTGTCTGTTAAACTTCGGTACATTTCTTTGGAACATAACCGAGTCTTGAATTCTTCCTATCATACAAAATCTGAAAATTCTGCTGTTGATAATTTCCAATTATTGAAAGAGCAGATTTAGGAGTCCCCAAAATAGCCAAACAAACAACTTCATCAGACTCAATCTGAATGAAGTAATTCTCAACCGGAAAATCCCAAACAGCGCCATCGGAAAACACGATTCCGAATTCGGGCAATTCCATTTCTTCAATTCCGCTAACATTATAACATGGCTTCAAAGGTGAAAAGCTTTCTACAATTTCATAGCCCTTGATTTTCTTCATGAATGCTTCCTTAATAATCTCATAAGCAGGTTCAGCAAAATAAGTTAAAGTTGTACCAGAATCAATTATTGTGCCACCAACACCTTCTTCTGATAAATTCCAAGTTTCTTCGGATATATTCAACACCTCACCACCAACCATAACAGATTTTATCTCAACATAGTAAAATGTGTTCTCTTTTCCACCAACAAAAGAAGTGAAATTCATATTAGGATTATTAAGAAGCTCTTTGTTCTCACCAAATATCAATTTGCTACTAACACTTGAATTGCTATTTCTCTCCACAAAACAATAGGAAAATGAAAATGAATGACCATAGAGATTCTGAAGCTGTGAAGCAAATGATAATGGTCCTCTTCCTAAGCCTAATAATCCAGACGCGCCGCGAAATAGTCCTCTATTCCAATGACCACAACCAAACATAACATTTTCGACGATTTTGAAACCCGATTTCCCATTCGGTTTCGTGAGATTCACGGTGAATGTTTCAACTGCGAAATCGCCTGTTGTATTTGAACTATCACCATACCAATAAAAATACGGACATACCTGATTCTCCTCCTCAGTCTTGCAAGACTGAGAAGGAGGATCAGGCGATGTCACAAGTTGACAACGCGAATCATGACAACTTATGTTCTTAAAAGAAAAAGAATCTTTAGGATCATAATATGGTCCATTTTGATCAAAACAAACATAACAAGGAACACATTGAATCCAATTAAGATCACTACCGGTGTCGAGTATCATAGAAAAATGTTTTGGTGGTGTGCCTATGAACACATCAATGAAATACTCACCAGAGCCAAAACTGACTCCTGACTCCAACGTTGCAACAAGCTGACTTGAATAGTTTCCAGTAAAATATTCCGGCGGTGCAGCCGGAGAAACCACCCGAGGCCTATAAGATTTCTTTGATTCTTCCTTCGTTTTTTGCATCCTTGAAATGGAGTTTTGGTTCTTGTTTTCAATGACCCTTTTGTGTAGAGTTTGAATTCTTGTTAAGTCTCTAACTGCAAAATCAGTCAGTGATTTTTTAGGCTCAACATTGTGATTGGGATTATGATTCTTAGAATTAGCTTCCAAAGTGAAGAAATGAAACACAGTGAAAACTACAATGAGAGAAAATTTCAAAACCATGTTATGATGTTATGATAATGAAGAATACCAACTTCAAGAAAGTTGCAAAACTTGAAGTTAAAAGAAAGAAAAAATGGGAGAACTTCAAAAAGGTTTTATTCAAAATAATTTCTGAGTTCATTAGTTTCAAGGTGCATGATATGAAAATGAATATTTAATGGGAAATATATAATAGTTTTTTGTTCCTCCTAAAGGGTATTTTCCTCTTGGTTTTCTCTTTCATTGGAATGTATGAATTAGACTCATATCACAATTTTTAAGACTTTGCCGTATGGAAAATGATAACATATGAAAATAAATTCCTGTCATAGGTTTCATAGAATTTCCACAATCATGTATTGCAATAAAATAATTTGTTGAGTCACATTTTGGACAATAATACAGTGCCAATAATATAGTGCTAAGTGTGATAACTTATTAAATTATTTTTAATAAGTTTTAATAAAATAAATTAAAATTAAAGTAACAACTAGGCTGCTCTTTTTTATTTTGGTCTTTAATATAAGTGTTATTTATTAGTATGAATTTAGGTTGCGACTAACAAAAGTCAAAGTGGAAAAATGAATTTCTAAAGCTTATTTCATCTTTTTCTTGTAGTGGAATTGAAATTCTTGTCATGGTCAGACTTTATGAATGAATCAATTTTAAATAGTTTAACCCAACTAATATGTAATTTGTGTTAGTTGAATTAAATGAATATAACATATTAATTTATAGTTAGATTTTTGGTGACATAATTTATTTATATTTATGCATTAATATAAATAAATTATTGATATTTAAAAATCATCTTAAAAAATATATATGCCTAAAAAAAAGAGAAAAAGATGAAAAGAAAATCAAATATATATTTTTTTATGATAAAAAAGTTATTTCATTAACAACAAAGAAAGTTACACACAGATGATGTTGGTCTATCCTTTTCAGGTAAATGTTTCAACCACGTCTTAGAACCATGAATTTATCTAACACCTACCAAGTTCTACTAATAAATATAACTAAACTTTCCTTGAAACCACTCAGAAACATAATACAATCAAAAATTATGGGTTCCGGGACAGTAGAGTAGGAATGGAGTTAATGCAGTTGTTACCCTAGGATTTCGACTTACTAATAAATGGGCAACTAGGGCCAAAAATTGGCAATTGGGCCTCAATTTGGTAGAAAGGCCCTAAATTGGTAATTGGGCCTCAAGTTAATATCTACATTGCCATTTGGGTCGAAGCGGTTCGACTAATTAACGCTTAGTAGTCGAAGCTGTTCGACTAGGAAGATCATCTGAGGCTTCAGCGTTCGACCAGACCAAAAGTATGCGAAGACTTAAGAATTTTGGCTGCAGAAACTGAAGTGGAAGTCGAGAGGTAGTAGAAGTTAAGAGGCAGTTTCAGGCAGTTTTTTGGCAGTTCTCACAGGACGCGTGGAAGTCTCACAATTGAAGATCTTGCATGTCGAAGACACGTGTTGACTGATAGCCAGTCGACCGTTAGTAGTAGTTATTTTATTTTACTATTTAAGCAAGTTTCATAGGAATAGTTTAGGGTCCGCATTTTCTACATAAACACAAGTAAACTCAAACCTCTGCGCAATAATGAGTAACGAGTGCAACTTTGGAATGTACGTATGCGTACCAATTTAATTAATGCAATCATTTTACATTACATTTTATTTTTCAGTGCACATTTACTGCTCTCTTTTTTATTGCTTTGATTTACTTTAAAGCTTTGAATTTCAGCGTTTACTTTTACCTTAAAGTTACTATCTACATTTAATACGAATTAGATACACATAATATACAAATAAAGCAATCAATCCTGGAGTATTCTAGTTGACTCCGCAAAAGTAACCTTTAAAAAGGAAACTAGCGCTTGTTTACCAGTTTTCTGGGTAAACAAATTGGCACGCCCAGTGGGACCCGTCGATTGTTATTTATTTTTGTTTTGTATAATAGTTATGAATGATATTAAGAAGTGGTCGGAAATTAACTGACATGGCTGAAGTTAATACAAATAATTCTGATCTTTCTGGAAATCAAGGAGGTGTTCTGACTGGAGCAACACCACAAAATGCCGCAGATTCGTCCCCAGTTGGAGCAACAAATACTGGTGGATCGACGGCAGCAATATTGGTATCATCACCAATGAATGTACGGTCACCATTTAATCCATTACGACCGCCATTTCATGGAATGCTACCTCCACCAGGTTTTAACCCTCAGTTTGGAATGCCCACGTCTATGATGCAAGGTTTGCACACAAATCCTTCATTATATTCTGACAGCATGATGGCTACAAGCACATCAAATCTGGGGGGTCGACCCATAAGCATAGGATATAATCACCAGACTTTACCATCTTTGAGTACTACGTCAATGTTGTCAATTCGACAACAAATGGACGAAAGTAATCATGAAATGGTGAATGCCCTTACTCAACAAATGGGAACTGTTTTTACTCCCATGATAAATAACACGAATCAAAGTTATGAAATATTGGCTGGACAGATGGCCAGAATTGCAGATTTCTTTGGAGCGCCCCCACAACCAAACCTGTCGACTGTTCAAGGGTCGAACACGAGAGGGGCCGAACCGTTAGGACAAGGAGATCAAATTGAGCAGGAGATACCTAGAATAGTACAAAGGCATCAAGATGCTGACCATGTTCTTAGGAACATCCAGCAAGATGTCAATGTTGGACACAATAATATCTCTAATGTAGTCGAACAAATTTTAGTTCAGAATGGGATAAATGTAGGTTTGCATAGACCAAATTTCGTTTCCCCGTTGTCAGAATATGTAAGGCAAACAGAATTGCCCAGGGGTTGGAAAGTTCCAAAATTCACCAAATTTGCTGGTGAGACTGGCGAGTCGACAGTTGAACACATTGCTAGGTTCCAGACAGAGGCTGGAGAAATAGCAAACAATGAAAATCTAAAAATGAAGTATTTTCCAAGTTCTTTAACGAAAAATGCATTTACTTGGTTCACGACATTAGCTCCCCAATCTTTGTTCTCATGGAATCAATTAGAACGATTGTTCCATGAACAATTTTATATGGGACAGTCGAAAATCAGTTTGAAAGAATTAGCTGGAGTTAGGAGAAAGGGTACAGAACCAGTCGATGACTATCTAAACCGTTTTAGGTTACTGAAAGCTAGATGTTTTACACAAATTCCTGAACATGAGTTAGTCGAAATGGCTGCAGGTGGGTTAGATTATTCTATAAGGAAGAAGTTAGACACCCAACATTTGAGAGATATGGCGCAACTGGCAGACAGAGTTCGCCAGGTCGAAAGGCTAAAGGCTGAAAAGGCCAGGGCTAGTAAATATCATAAGAAAGAGAAAATAGCTTATGTTACTACAAGTGAGTTCGACTTTAATAGCGACGATGAATACGAAAAGGGAGAGGTTAACGTGGCTGAATTAAAGCCAGGGCCACCATATATTTGTAAACTGCTTAAACCTTCAAAAGATAAAAATCTGGTTGAAAGTAAAAATGAAAATTTTTCTAGTAAAACGTATTCATTCGATATAACGAAATGTGATGAAATATTTGATTTGTTGGTTTCTGATGGACAAATCATAGTACCCCCAGGACTAAAAAATCCTCCTCTTGAACAAAAGAAAAAAAGAGGATTTTGTAAATTTCATAATTTCTTGGGTCATAAAACTTCTCAATGTGTCCTTTTCAGGGATTTGGTGCAAAAAGCTTTAAAAGAAGGAAGGTTACAGTTCGGGGAAAAGCCAAAGTCATCAATGCAAGTTGATACTGATCCTTTGCAAGTCGGAGAGGCTCACTATACTGAGCTTGCTGATGTGATGATGGTCGAAACTACTGATGGTTTCGTTAGAAAGCAAAACGGTGCTACTGATGGCAAAGTTTTGAACATGGTTTATCCTGAATCAAAAGAAAGTCTTTTGAAATTCCTTGAGAGATGCCACAATAACAACTCTCAAGTTGGATTATGCCCAAGGTGTGATGTTGTTTTCAACGTTGATGCTGCAAATAAAGTGAGGTTCGACCCTCGTCGAGGCAAGAATCGTCAATTCATGTATACAGGAGAAAACAGTGGTCGAAGGGCTGGAGAATACAGGAAGATGTTTGAAAAGCCAAGGACTTTCCGTCCCAAAACGGATGTCCCTGAAGACAAATGGGTGAAACCCATTAACTTCAGAGGTAACCGTCCAGAGTGGCAGATACAGGGCGATGGAACCAATGCTGAAGGTTCTTGGACGGATAGTGGATCTAAAAGAAAAGATTACATATCTCCAAACTACAAAGGAAAGAACCCCATGACTCGAACGCAGTGGAGGCGTTACCAGAGAAGCCACAAGAATGGACAAGAGGGTTCGAAAATGGTGCAGGCAGGATTTTCTCACTATCAGTCAAAACCCTTTCACAGGAAGTTGACTGAGGAGCAGGCTAAAATAGCAAATGAAAGATTAGTTGCTGGGATGATCCTAGGAAAGAAATTGATCAAAGAATTGGTTGACGACGATGCTCTGATCCTCAATACAGAAAAAGAGCCTGAGTATTCTCCATTGTCGGACGAAGAGGTCGATGATAACTTTGACATAGAGTCAGATGAATTGCTAATCGACTGTGGGATTGTCTCTGTACTCCTGGCGGAGTTCGACAGAATCTCTGAGGTATCTGAGAACGAAGATGATTTTCTTCCTGACGAGAATATGGAAGAAACACCTGTTTGTTACTATGTAATGAGAAAAGGAGTGGTAGAAGAACAAAAGGTTGTGTTTGAGAGGCCAGGTCGAGGAATGATGTATCATTTGAAGCCCCTATTCATAAGGGCAAAAGTGGATGGAGTGCCCATAAACAAAGTGTTTGTCGATGGTGGAGCTGCCGTAAACTTAATGCCTTATTCCTCACTCCAGAAAGTAGGAAAGACTGATAAAGACTTAAGACCCCATAATATGGTACTGTCTAATTATGAGGGTAAGACAAGTGGAATACTTGGAGTAATTCAAGTAAAACTAGTTGTTGGTTCGTCCGTCAGGTCAACCGTATTCATGGTGATCGCATCTCAGGCAAATTTTAAACTGCTGTTGGGTCGGGAATGGATCCATGGTATTGGAGCAGTTCCTTCAACCTTACATCAGCGTGTGGCCATTTGGAGGTCAGATGGTATAGTGGAGAATATTGAAGCTGACCAAAGTTATTACAAAACTGAAAGCGGTCGCAGACATTTCGACCAGCATTTGGCAAATGTAGCTCCTTGCTATAAAGCAGAAGATGTATATCCTTCTGATGAAAGCGTGTCTAAGTATCTGAACTTAGATCCAAATTATGGCTTCATTTGGAATAAAGAAGATCCTAATGACCATTGAACCATGAAAGTCCTCCAGAACAGAGGACAACGGTCAAAGACGATGACCACTGAGTCAGAATACCTAGCTCGAATAACGGCTTATTTGGCCGAAAACAACGAAAGAGCGGCTTTAGAAGCCGAATTAGAGAAAGAAATGGCTATTGAGGTCATGATGATGGTAAAGAATGAAAACAATCAAGAAGTCAATCACCAAGTCGAACGACTCGACGGGATATACGATGACGAACCTTTGGGTTTCGAAATGCATCCATCAGGATCGGTAAAAAGGATGCAAGCTCAAGACCCTCTTGAGGAAATTGATTTAGGTGATGGGATCATTAAAAGGCCTACTTATGTAAGTACAAGGATTACAAGTGACCTAAAGGCCAAGTTGATTCGACTTTTGAAAGAATACAAAGATTGTTTTGCATGGGATTACAATGAAATGCCTGGTTTAAGTCGACATGTGGTGGAGCATCGACTGCCATTAAACCCAGGGAAGAAACCAATCAAGCAGCTTCCTAGGAGATTTGCGCCGGAGGTTATGGAAAAAATCAAAGTGGAAATTGAAAGATTGCTGAAAAGCAAGTTTATTTGAACTGCGAGGTATGTCGAATGGTTAGCTAATATAGTACCTGTCATAAAGAAAAATGGTAGCCTTCGTGTATGCATAGATTTCAGAGATTTAAATAAGGCTACTCCTAAAGATGAATATCCCATGCCGGTCGCTGAAATGTTAGTCGACTCTGCAGCCGGATTTGAATACCTCAGCTTATTGGATGGATATTCAGGTTATAACCAAATTTTTATAGCTGACGAGGATGTACCTAAGACGGCGTTTCGATGCCCAGGTGCTTTGGGAACTTATGAATGGGTAGTGATGCCTTTTGGTTTAAAAAAAGCTGGAGCTACATACCAACGAGCCATGAATTCCATGTTTCATGATTTTATTGACAAATTTATGCAGGTTTATATTGATGATATTGTAATAAAATCCAACTCTGAAAATGGTCACTTAGACCATCTTCGACAATCTTTTGAACGAATGAGGAAATATGGACTCAAAATGAATCCTTTAAAATGTGCTTTTGGTGTACATGCAGGGGATTTCCTGGGTTTCGTGGTTCACAAGAAAGGCATTGAAATAAATCAAAATAAGACGAAAGCGATCTTGGAGCTAAAGGCGCCAGAAACAAAGAAACAACTTCAGTCATTGTTGGGGAAGATTAATTTCTTGAGGAGATTTATCTCAAATCTAAGTGGCAAGACGAAGATCTTTTCACCACTTGTGAAGCTCAAGAACCAAGATCATTTCAAATGGGAGCTAGAGCATCAACAGACATTCGACCAAATAAAAGCTTATTTAACTAAGCCTCCTATTTTATTACCCCCCAATAGGACAAAAAGTATGAAATTATACATAGCTGCATCAGGCTCGACAATTGGGAGTATGTTGGCCCAAGAGGATGATAATGGCATCGAAAGAGCTATATATTATCTAAGTCGAACCCTAGTAGATGTTGAAACTAGGTATAATGATATTGAAAAATTATGCTTATGCTTGTATTTCTCATGTAACAAACTTAAGCAATATATAAAGCCTGTTGATGTGTATGTGTCTTCTCATTTTGATATCATTAAACATATGTTGTCTAAACCAATTTTGCATAGTCGAATTGGTAAGTGGGCTTTAGCGCTAACTGAATTTTCCTTAACATATGTTCCTTTAAAAGCTATGAAAGGATAAGTTGTGGCTGATTTTATAGTCGACCATGGGTTAGTCGAATTGTCTGTAAATCAAGTCGAACAAACTAACTGGAAACTGTTTTTTGATGGTTCTAGTCACAAAAATGGTTCAGGCATTGGAGTCCTGATTATTTCCCCTAAGGGACTTCCAACTAAGTTCCATTACAAAATGAAAGAAGAATGCTCTAACAATGAAGTCGAATACGAAGCCTTGATTACTGGTTTGAAGGCCCTAATAGATTTAGGGGCAACACCGGTTGAGATTCGAGGTGATTCTGAGCTAGTGATTCGACAAATCAAAAAAGAGTATAAGTGCATTAAAGAAAATCTAATAATGTATTATGCAATCGCGATACGCTTATTAGAAAACTTCGAACATGTTGAGATCTTGCATGTACCAAGATCTAACAATTACATTGCCAATGAATTGGCACAAATTGCTTCTGGGTATAGAGTTTCTAAAGATAAGTTGGAAGATATGGTCGAGATCAAGAACAAAGAAACTCATGAAGTATTAGGCAAATTGGGTCAATTGTCGATGTTAAAATTCGAGGGGGTAGATGATGATGTTGACAATAAAAATTTGTATGCCTTGGAAATTTTTGCCATCGACAATATGACTGATGCTGATTGGAGAAACCCATTGGTCCAATACCTAAATAATCCAGTCGGAGGAACTGATCGAAAGATTAAATACAGAGCTCTAAACTATGTGATATTAGGAAATGATTTATACAAGAAAACAGCTGAGGGTGTGTTCTTGAAATGCTTAAGCAAAGCTGAAGCATATTTTTGTTTTGAAATAATACAAACTCACACTTCAAGAAATTCACATAAGAGAATGAAAAACTAAGAGACTATATTAAAATGGTTAAAATTTAGCCAATCATTACAAAGGTTCTTACAAAACATATTGACGATCATTACAAAATTATAGCCAGTTAGTCGAGGAACGAAATTACAAAGCAGGGAAATTGTTCCTAAAATAGTCTAACTTCAGTGACTCAAAATCAATTTTAGAATCAAGTCGAGACAGGTTTTGTTTAAGCTGTCGAATGTTACTTTCTAACTTGAGTGCATTTTCACCATGACCAAGTCCTTTCAAGACTTCTTGGTTAATAATTTCAGGCGAAGGGACTTCTTCAGTTTGAGCCAAACTAATTTTCTCTCGCTCAAGACTTTGAATTTTTTTGTTAAGGTCATCAATTTGAGCTTTGTAATCAGCAATCTTGTTGTTGATCTCTCCCTGCTTATCAGAAAACTTTAAAGTTTTCTCCTGAAATTCTTCAACCTTTTTGGTCGAAGCTGCGCTGGCATCCCATTCTCTCTCCAGTTCACGCTCTTTATTCTTTGCCTGAAGAGTGAGGTTCTTCTTTGTCATAAGGTCCCTCCAAAGTTGGTCGAAGTACGCCTCAAAATCAAAGAAAAATTGAACAACAACTGGTGGAAGAGAAGCTTTGATCAATAAATCTAGGATCTTACGAATTTCCCCACCAAGATGTTCAGAACTCTCAAGAACAGCGAGAAACTCAGGTTCGTTCAGATGGGCTTTCAGCTGGCATATAGTTTCGACAAGGGAAGCATCAATCTCAGCATCAGGATTGGTCGATTGAGCCGGAATCTCAAAAGAGCTTGGTCGCAGCTTCTGAAGTCGAAAGAGAGCCTCTAGAGGATTAGTCTTCTTCAAGTCTAGAATCTCTTCCTGACTAAGAGAACTGTTGGAGTTGGTATCATCAGCAATAGAATGATGTTTTGACTGAGAAGCTGCATTATGTTCTGGTCGAGGGATATCTTCAGCAATTTTTGTGGCAAGAGTTTGTTCGACGATGGGTTTGCCTTGAGGATCTGTTCGACTTTGACCCGGAGTGTTAGCCGAATCAGTGTTGCTTCCAAAAGCATCAGTCCTTTGAGGGCTAAAAGGATTGGAGTCAAGAGTAGCTTCAGCAATTTTTTCAGCAACCTCGACAATCTTCTCTTGAGTATGGTCGACAGTTGGTGCATTCTATTCAAGAAAAGTATTAGAAAAATAGAGATATTGAAAGCAATATATTGGAAAAGAATGTTAAGTTACCTCATTAAGGATTTGAGATGAAGAAATTGTTGGAGTTGTTTGAGGTTCGACGACCACGTGGGGAATGTTTTTAATAATTTTCCGTTGCTTTGGTGGAGTCGGAAGCGGGGGTTGTGAAAAAATGTCACTTTCATGATTTGGTGGAGAGGTAGCTTCCTCTGAGTCAGCAGAGACTACCAACTGAAGAGAAAAATGACAATCAACAAAGGTTGAAATAGTATCGATGAAAGAGTAAAGGTTAAGACAAATACCTTTCTAACAGTCTTATTCTTCTTGGTGGTGGCGTTGCTTGATGTACTGGGACGTTTTCGACCTGATTTAGGAGCAGGGACTTCGACTTGAGTAGTGGGATCAGGCCCTGAAAGGTCTAAGCTAGGAATTAGAACATTGCTATTAACAATAAGGAAACGAAAGCAAACGAAAAGGTACTTACTTATCGTGAGTTGCTTCTCCAACTGGTCGAATGCAATATTCAGTTTCTTGGAAAAAGAATCTCCATCGAATAGTTGGTAATATTCAGACCACCATTCATTAAACTCTTTAGTTGTGAAGTAGGAGTTTTGAAAGGTGAAAGTTGGATGTTCCAGAGATTGTTTATTATGGAACTTTAAGCAGTCAAGATGTTGACGAGCCGTGAATAGTCGACAAGAATAACAAATGTCTTTGTCATGGGAATACAGGCTTTTGGGTAGCATCTGGCTCAAACCAAATTGTCGAGAGACCAAATTTGGTTGGTAGCTTACAAACCCATAGCTAGAGCCGTCAAAATGGGCCGAAGCCCATGGGCCGGCCCGCGGGGCCCGAAAAATGTTAGGGCTTGGGCCTAATTTTTTGAGCCCATTTTGTTTCGGGCCTTTTTGAGCCCGGCCCAAAAAAGCCCGGCCCTAAATGGGCCAGCCCGTATGGGCTCTGGGTAGCCCATGGGCCCGATAAATAGTAAAATTTAATATTTAATACTAATTAAAAAATTCAAATTTTTGTATTTCTTTAAAATATATTTTATAATAGTAAAATATAAAAACAAATTTTAATATTTTTTTAAAAATTAAGCTTAATATAATATTTTTTTTAAATTAAAGAGAATATTTAATATATTTTTTGGAAATGGGCTTTTTAGGCCCGGCCCGAAAAAGCCCGAGGCCCGAACAGGGCTGGGCCTGGGTAGTAAAAACGGAGCCCATATAAAAATGGGCTTTTTGGGCCCGGCCCAAAAAAGCCCGAGGCCCGCTAGGGCCGGCCCGTTTAGGGCCGGGTAGCCCGTTTTGACAGCTATACCCATAGCATTTGCCTGTCGACTCAATGCGGTGAGAAAGAAGCGTTGGAGTCAGAAAAGCAGCCCAAATAGCATTTAAGTGAGCTCGAAGAGTTGGAGTACTTCCAGGGAAAACGGCTTAAAACCAGGTTGGCCCAAAACATCTGTTGGAAAAAGGGGCCATAGAAGCTATGAATGTTTTACATTCAGAAAACAATCTCACATATTTGAGAAGGTTAGGCCTGTTAGACTCATCTTGAGGAGTTTGAAAAGCAAGTTTGATACCTTCGACCCTCCTATCATACATGACCTCCAGAACAGAGCGGGAGACAGTATATCCAATATGTGACTCGAAGGTGGCATTCAACCAATGTTGTAAGAGCCAATAAGGTCCCGACAAAGAAAGTTGTTTTGGGGTTTCATGAAGACGTTTGATTCTCAGAGATGCTATGCTTAAAGTATGGTAAAGATAAGCGAGAAGAAGCTTACCTAAGGAGACTCTTCGACCTTCATGAATTTGAATAGCCAAAGGTATGTAAGCTTTAGCAATCTGAACTGATCCTGGGCAGAACAAATAGTATGATAACCAGTACGTGAGAAAAGCAACGTGTTCTTCGTCAGAAACTTCTTCTGTTGTCTTATCAAAATGATCCTGCATGTACTTGGTAATAGTAGCGTTGCTGAAGTTGAAATTCATTTCTGTGGGAAGAGTTGGGTCGAAAATCTCACCCAATGGCGAAAGTCCGGTGATGGCAGCCACGTCGAAGAGATTGGGAGTCATCATCCCACAAGGAAAGTGGAAGGTGTTAGTCGAACCTTCCCAGAAGAAAATCGAAGCAAGTAGCATGGGAGGACAAACTCTATGACCAGTTCTGGATAATTGTATGACGTCGAAAATGCCCAATTCTTCCCATCGTTGTTGTTTTTTCGCTTGAATTTTGTTAAGCCAAGCCAAGTATTCCTTGTTACCAGGAGCTGGGGTTGAACGAAATACCCTAAGCGAAGGATCCATAAACTTCAAATCGAGGGGGCGTGGCTTGTCGAAAGCCACAGGCATGGTGGTTTGGAAGCAAGGAAAGAAACCAGCGGTTTGCTCTGGGTGGTAACGGTGGTCGGGTAATGGCCCTGAGAAAGCCATCAGTTTATCAGTAATCTGGAAAGGGATTAACATCTGGTTTTGCCAAATGATGGCTTTGGCTTCAGAAAGATTAGATTGGGGAATGAAATCTAATCCTTGTTCCTCTTCTTCACGAGACATAATAAACCCTAAAGGGTTCGCACTCGTAGCATACACAGTGGTATTAGTGGTTGTAGCTGCCATTGTTGTGTACAAAGAAAAGAAGTAGAAAATGGGTAAAAGGTTAAAGGAAAGAGGTGATTCTTTCTGAAATGTATGAGAAGAGAAGTTCTTTCTAAAATGAAGGAGAAAGAAGAAAAGAGAGAAAGAAGCTTGTATATATATACAAGCTGATGGTGACGTCATTAGAAATCGTGTAAAGAAAGAAGTTGTAAAATCATAGGTCAAGGAAACGCTTTGAAAGCTGGGTTCAGAAAGTGGGAGCAGTTAATAGCCCATTACCTAGCATTTAGGTAATAATTAGTGCCTGGGAAAATGAAACGTAATCATGGCATAATGGGAATTAACAAAAGTCGAAACCCAAGAAAGAACTGAAACGACATCTTTTCTCTTTCCTAAAGTCAGTCGAAAGAAGTCGCTTGAGGGGGCAATTTGTTACCCTAGGATTTCGACTTACTAATAAATGGGCAACTAGGGCCCAAAATTGGCAATTGGGCCTCAATTTGGTAGAAAGGCCCTAAATTGGTAATTGGGCCTCAAGTTAATATCTACATTGCCATTTGGGTCGAAGCGATTTGACTAATTAACGCTTAGTAGTCGAAGCTGTTCCACTAGGAAGATCATCTGAGGCTTCAGCGTTCGACCAGACCAAAAGTATGCGAAGACTTAAGAATTTTGGCTGCAGAAACTGAAGTGGAAGTCGAGAGGTAGTAGAAGTTAAGAGGCAGTTTCAGGCAGTTTTTTGGCAGTTCTCACAGGACGCGTGGAAGTCTCACAATTGAAGATCTTGCATGTCGAAGACACGTGTTGACTGATAGCCAGTCGACCGTTAGTAGTAGTTATTTTATTTTACTATTTAAGCAAGTTTCATAGGAATAGTTTAGGGTCCGCATTTTCTACATAAACACAAGTAAACTCAAACCTCTGCGCAATAATGAGTAACGAGTGCAATTTTGGAATGTACGTATGCGTACCAATTTAATTAATGCAATCATTTTACATTACATTTTATTTTTCAGTGCACATTTACTGCTCTCTTTTTTATTGCTTTGATTTACTTTAAAGCTTTGAATTTCAGCGTTTACTTTTACCTTAAAGTTACTATCTACATTTAATACGAATTAGATACACATAATATACAAATAAAGCAATCAGTCCTGGAGTATTCTAGTTGACTCCGCAAAAGTAACCTTTAAAAAGGAAACTAGCGCTTGTTTACCAGTTTTCTGGGTAAACAGCAGTCCACCACCATCAATGCGTCTGATTGAATGAGCATACAACCGAGCTTTAAATTTGCAGCCAGTTGCAAACCCCGTTGTTTACCCAGAAAAATGGTAAACAAGCGCTAGTTTCCTTTTTAAAGGTTACTTTTGCGGAATCAACTAGAATATTCCAGGACTAATTGCTTTATTTTGTTATATTATGTGTATCTGGTTCGTATTAAATGCAACAGTGACTTTAAAGTAAGAGTAAATACTGAAATTAGAGGCTTTAAAGTAAATAAAAGCAATAAAAGAGCAGTAAATGTGCACTGAAAGATGAAATATAACGTAAAATTGCATTAATTAAACTGGTACGCATACGTACATTCCAAAGTTGCACTCGTCACTCATTATTGCACAGAGATTTGAGTTTACTTGTGTTTTGTAGAAAATGCGGACTCCAGACTGTTCCTATGGAACTTGCTTAAATAGTAAAAATAAAATAACTACTCCTAACGGTCGACTGATTACCAGTCAACACGTGTCTTCGACATGCAAGATCTTCAACTGTGAGACCTCCACGTGTCCTGTGAAAACTGCTAGTAAACTGCTTGAAACTGCCTCTTAACTTCTGATGCCTTCCGACCTCAGTGCCTAACTTAAACAAAAACGCCTAAGTTTTTTTGTTTGTTCTAGTCGAACCTCCATCTTGACTAAATCTAGTCGAACCTTGGTCAATGATGGTTTGTAGATAGTCGAATGACAGCTTTGACTAAACAAAACCTTTTAGTCAGATTTTCCTCTTTAGATTCTTTAATAATCTCACCTGTTTTAAAGATTATTTACCATTATTTAATAAGTCGAAATCCTAGGGTAACACCCGTCTAACTGCTAGCGCTTCAGCCATACTAGGATCAACCAAAATCTCCTCCTTTTTGTTAGCAGCGATCACAATATTGCCTTCCTGATTTTTTATGACACGTCGAAGAATTGTCTCCTTCTTCATACGCAGTCAGGGGTTCACTCCATTAAACTCAGCTAGAAATCACTTTGCACCACCATCTGCGGATCAAACTGAACTTTCTTAAACATCCATTGGTTTCTACCATTTCAGATCCTCCATTGGACAATGTGTTAAAATTACATAAGAATAATATATTGCAGAATTTGAATGCTGACTTATTAAGTTGAAAACAAGTGTAAGTAACTGATAACTTAGAAAATAAAGGAACCACTGATTCCACGTTTAACAAGTCCTAATAACATGGATTCTCCTAAAGAATAGGTAAAAGCAACAAATTTAATTTATTAAGGAAACAAATGATCGCGACTTTACGTGTCTATAAATCTGATAACTGCAAGTGCACAGTCGTGTCGTGTAGTTTTAAAAGATATCGAATCCACAGGGACTATGAATCGATCTACCGTTATCTAAGGTTACTATATAAAGCTAGGAGTACTAAAATTTCGATTGTTCCTAAGGGAAAGTGATTGTGAGAGAATAAAGAATAATAATAAAAGACAGGTATCAGTATGTATTTCGTTTAACTACAGGAAATCCGAAGGTCCATTGGCTTTTGCATAATCAAATTAAAAATCTTTACTAATTCAATTGATTAAAAATCCTCGTCTCAAACTTTCGCTCTGTTGAGTCAGACTACTATCCTAATCCTAATGTACGCTTTCGCCATCCCATTAGATTTTAGAAGAGCTTTTTGGAAACAATGTAATTAATAAAATGCCTATTTTATGAGGTTGTTATCTATTTAAATCTCCTAATCTCAAACTTTCGCTCTGTTGACTCGGAGCAAGCTAATATCCCTAACGTACGCTTTCGCCATCCCGCTCGAGTGTAAAAACAATTTTTGGAAATAAATAAGTCCCAATTAGTTTTAATACACTTTCGCCATCCTTAAAACTAATGTCCTATGTCTACTATCCAGTTAAAGACCTCAAACTTTCGCTCTATTGGTTTTAACCTTTGACCGTCTTAAGCCCTCAAACTTTCGCTCTATTGGTTTTAAGACTTACTAATTAAACTAGGCATATAAACCAAAAATAAGTGATAATTAATAAAACATAATTTAAGCCAATTTATTTCGGATCCCTACGGTTAACTTACTTTACATACCGACACCTTTAGTAATTTAGCCAGACATATTAATATGGTTAAACATGCATAAATAAATTTGGTTCATATTAATAGGCATATTAATTGGCATATAATATATCATGCAATAATAGTATAAATAAAGGCGGTAAATAATAAACCTGAATTAAAATAAATCTGAATTAAATTGAATCTTGAAGTACTCGAACTTCCACCACAGCTTGGCTGGATCGTTCTTCGGAATTTAATGGCAGAAAATAAAAACAAGGAATTAAAACGATAAATCTAACGTAAGGCTAGATCTACGAAAAGTTCACAACAATTTCCAGTGTAGAAATCGTTGTGAGAAAATAAACGGTTGAATGAAAACAGAATAATGAAAAGCGGTTCGCGGTACAATTTCGGCAGCACTTCGTTGGCAGGAAATCGGACAGATTGAAGTGAGATAGCAGGTCCTATTTATAGGAGGGGATTTGCAGTTGGAATCCGTGAATTGAGGGACCTTTTTCTGACTGGGACTTGGAGACGTGCGTCTCCGATTCTTCAGGGAGGCAGCTGACTGACTTGAGACGTGCGTCTCAAGTGGAGATTCTTTAGGGAGGTGGAGACGTGCGTCTCCCCTTTGCTGAGGTGGCAGAGACGTGCGTCTCTGCTTACTAGCGTGGCCTGGGTTGCTTTCCTTCGTGGGCTGGATTGCTCTTTTGGGCCTTTTGGGTCCTAATTGCACTCCCTTTTTACTTCAGCACCCAATTTACGTCTTTTAAGCATAAATATTGGTCATTTAAGCTCGATTTTCTTTCCTTTTCGCAAATAGACGTAATTGAAGTGTAAAACCTGAAACAAAACAAATACACGCGTAATATCACAATAAATTAATATAATAAACGGAAAATGCTATAAATATCTATGGATTTTAGGCTAAATATACGATATAAAATCGTGTTATCAAATTCCCCCAGACTTGAACCTTTGCTTGTCCTCAAGCAAAATAATAAGATAAAGATAAATAAAATACACTTCCTCCACGTCGCTCGGTCATACTCAGCCACATAGTGTTCTTATTTGAAAATAATGATAATGATCCTAGCAATAGGCTTATAGTAGCGACACTAGACAGCTCCCAGTATGCATACCAATCCGAATCATGCCATTATAGCTCGACCTTTTGACTCGTCATCATGTTTCACCCTTTTCATTCGTGTGCAATCACATTAAGCCCATTATCTCGATACACACATAGCAGAGTAGTCGGTTAGTGACTATGATCCTTCTCATGGAGTTCTGGCACAATAAGTGGTATACTCCTTAGCGCTCATTTTGAGGATTGCGGGGAATAGGACAATAGTCCTTCCTACCAAGTTCAGTACCAGATGACTTCTGAACCAATCAACAATGAGTTTTTAAATTCTTTGTATTTGAGAATTGCGACCGTTAGGTTAAATGATCTTGTGAGGACCACCTTACTTAGTAGGCACATTTCTTATTATGGTTAAGCACATAATTTTTAGTATGAGGATCATACACTTATATTCATCGACTCTCTACGTAGTAGGTGTCTAAGACGGTGCCGACTGCTAGAATAAACTACTAAAGGTTACTTCAAAAATTAAAGTCGGTGGTTTTGGTATAAAGGGTATTCAAATCGGTTACGCATACTCGGGGGTTTTAAAGTGTAGGGACTATAAGGATATTAACTTGAATCAATTTTAGTGCGTTGAGTGTTTGAGTAGCTTTGTATTTCTCGAACGTGTGGGGTTTGCGTTTATCGTTTAGGAGCAAAATTTTTGTTATGGCTCAAGAAAATGGAAGAAATTGAAATAACTACGGAATTATACATATAAGACTTAAATTCCATAAATATTCTTTATTGAATTTGAAAAACATTACAAGGAAGGGAAATAACTGAAGGGAAAAATAAAACGGAAATAGAAATAATATGACTCCCCCAGACTGAAATGATGCAATGTCCTCAGTGCATAAGAACTACTCCTCATTGTTGCGGTTGCGAGAACTGCTCGCGCCTCTTGTACGAACACGGCGACGTCTATCAGGAGAGTCATTCACACGAATGTCAAGATCATGCAAATATGTAGCAATTTCAGCGTATTGACTTTCGTTCCTAATAGCATAGTCACGGTGCTCCTGTTGCATCTCTCGGATGAGCCTAATTGTTTCAGTTTGGTTTGTCTGCATAGCTTGAACGACTTGATCTTGGCGTTGAATAGCAGCATACATGGCTTCAAGAGTGATAGGCGGAGGGTTGTTTGGAGGAGGTTGGTTGACATCAGCTTGCCCTTGGTTGAGTTCTTCTTCATTGGCATCCATAGGTTCATTTGGATGTTCTTGTTGGTCATCTTGAGGGTTGTCTTCAATAAGCCTCCAACGTTGAACATAACGGATGTTGATTCTCTCAGGACATGGAAGGATGACATAAGGAATAGGAACTTTGTTGACGACCAAAGTGTATCGGCCATCATGGCGGGGTGAAACCAAGTGGGAGTCACGGCAGTAGGTGAGATCGAGTGACTGAGCAGGTTTCATGAGATATGAGAGTGAGAGGAGCTCGTCACCAAGACCTAAAGCACAGGCCAAGGTAGTAATAATGCCGCCAAGCAAGAATGGGTTCGTAGCGGGGGCGTTGACTAAGCCTTGGATGTGTTGGAACATAAACGGTGCGGCATTGAAACGGATATTGTTAAGCGCACAGTAAAGGAAAAATAATTCATTTTGGTTTACCTTGTGGTTGTTAGATCTCGCAAAAATAATATGCCCCAAAACACGTTGAAAATAACGTATAGCGGGGTTTTGAATGTGAGAAGCATGGAGAGCTCTCCAACCGGTAGGGTGTTCTCCAGTGAGATGGAACCAAAATTCAAAAGCGAGATCCTCCCAGGATCGACCATTTAGTTCTTGAAAGATTGAGCAGTGAGCAATTGGTGCATGATTAAAATGCAAATATGAAGCTACGACATCTTGATCTAGAGCATATTCACAGTTGAACATCCGAAATTGGATGCTACCGGTTGAGAGTGGTTGATTAGAGGGAGTGTCGTAGTTGAAGGAACTCAAAAATTCTAAGACGAGCGGCTCATAAGTAGGTACGGGTTCGGTACAAAGATGGTGGAGGCTAGATTTAGTGAGCAAACGGGTGACACCATCAATGAGACCCAAAGTTTCTAGACACTCGGTGTTCACAAATTTTGTGGGAACAACCGAACGTTCGTAGAAGGCGACATATTTAGTTTGTTGAGCATCATTGTCATCATCTCGGAAGATAATGTTTGAAAGGTCGGGAGGTGGTCTCTCGGGACGCTCCCTACGGATTAATGAACGTGGAGGCATGGTGAGTGTGGAAATGAAAAATAGAGATGAAGTGTAGGAGAAATAGAGAATGGTATGAGAGTTGTGAAGAAGAAGAGTGGTGGTGGTGTGGTTTTATAGTGAGGTTTGAAAATGGGGTGGTTAATGGAGAATTAAAATGGATTAATGGTGGTGTTTGAAGTTTGAATAGAATAGAAAAGTGGGAAATAAATGGATTTTAAGAGGTGAATGATGGAGGATGAATGAGGTTAATGGAGTTTAAATGGAATAAATAGGGGAAGAATGAAGAAGATTGAAAGATGAATTTTGAAATTCAAATTCAAAATTCAAGAGGGAAAGAGAGTGGTCTGCGTGGTCAAACAGACTGCTGGCCTTGGGAGACGTGCGTCTCAGGCAGCCAGTCTGCTGGGGCAGAGCATGGAGACGTGCGTCTCCTGTTCCTTTGGTTCGTGCCAGCTGGCCCCACACAGATGGAGACGTGCGTCTCCTGTTGTAGGCAGGTGGGTCACGCATGCAAGTGACCAGACAGTACTGACAGATACCATTAATATTGTCCATCAGTTCATAACAGTGTCGGATTTTAATATTATTAACAGCAAAAAATTATAGGGAAGTATATATATAGCAGTTAATAGCAGTGTAACATAACACAGTAACAGTAATCAAAAGAAATTTGCATTGAATATTAAACCAGTACTGAGTGTTAACATAAGCAGAATGTAAAAGTGCAGAAAAATGAAAATCTAAACTAGGAAAAAAAATTGCTAAAACTAGAAATAAAATCTAATAGTCTAATACGGTAACATCTAGCCACGTCTATTGTTGTTCTGATTAGACTGAATGTGTTTGAAAACTTCGTCGAACTGAGCATTTACGGTGTCGATAAAATCGAAGAAATGCATTTGCAAAGTGTGTAGCTCGTTGCGCACATGTTGTACATCTTGTTGTAGCGCAGTGATGGCTTGCTCGTGCGTATTCAGATTAGGCATTCTTTGATTCACCGATGCGGTAGATGTAGCGGGTTGTTGTTGCTCGACCTCGACATCAGTCATATCAACAGTGTAGTCATCAACAGAATTTTCAGAACGAGTTTCAGGCTCATACTCAGATATAGGTTCATCAATAGGAAGAGGTTCGTAATCAGGAATGGGTTCATCAACAGGAAGAGGTTCATAATAGCCAGGAGGTGTTTCAGGTTCAGATTCAGATGCAGGCATTTCCTCATCAAAATGTTCATAAGCTTGAGGAGTTTCAGGTGATGGCTCTCTCTCAGGAATCTGACCATAGTAAAGCCAGTTGGTAGGGTTGTGCACACTCGTCCTAGGATTCGGTAAGGTGAACTGATACCAAACTTTGTTGTCAATGAGCAATTCAAAACGATCAGGTCCAAGGTTACCGATGATACCTCGATTAAAGCAGAAATTGATGTCCATAGAGGTGTGGGTACCAAAAGGTGTCAATCTAAGCAAAGGCACTCTCATTCCTATGGCATTAGCAATCATAGTGACGAATCCGCCGATCCTAATGGGTGAAACTTCGTCTTGCGTGATGCGTTCGAAGTTTGTTAGCATGAATGCGATGGCATTGACCGGGCGATTCTGAGATGTACAAAACATGATGAACAGCTCTTCTCTAGTAACTTCAGTGACATTATCAGGCTTGCCAAAAATATAGTGAGCGAGGATCTTGTGAAAGTAGCGGAAAGCAGGATTGTGGATGTTCTCAGATTGAAATTCATTCTCTTCAGGGTTGTCGTTTCCAGTGATCTTGCCCCAGTATTTTTCCAACTCCCAGTATGGAAGATTTTCTTCAGCTACTTGGGCGTATGCATCAGGTCCATGAGGTAGTTCTAACATTTCAGCAAAGTCTCGGATGCAGAAATTAAACTCCATACCAAAGAGTCTAAAGAGAATAACTCCTTTTTTCAGCCCTTGTCCACAGTTTGGAAGATAGGTCAGGGAGCTCAAGAATTCCAGGGTGAGCTTCCGAAAAGTGCTAAACTTGCGGAACAAGTGAGAACCAGTCCAACCGATTTGGTTAAGCAGGTGTAGGATGCTTTCTTCGATACCAAGCTTCACCATAGTTGGTTGGTGAGGATAGCAAGTCAATTCCATGTATCTTTCAGCCAGCTTGTTAAATCTTGCTTCTTGTCCTCTACCACGGAACACAACTTCCATATTGTCAACTTCTTGCATCGTAGTTAGTAGTTAAATGAAAAACCTAGAAGTTGAAAATATTGAGATTAAGTTAGAACTAGGCTAGTGTTAATTTTAAAAATAAAATTAAATAAAACAAGTTATAATAATAATTATAATTATAAAAAGGAAGTATTTTCTCGAATGAAGAAAGCGGCTATAATTATAATAATTATTATAAGATGTATGAAAAATAATAAGAAAATTAAAATCTAGAATGATTAAAAATAGAATAGTTAAATGAAGATTAAAAATTAAAATTTTAAAATTAAAATAAAATAAAAATAAAAAGAATAAATAAATGTGGGTTGTCTCCCACCAAGCGCTTTGTTTAATGTCGTAAGCTCGACGATTTTAAAATAGAAAACTATTTTTTCGAAAGAGCGGGCAGTTCGTCAAGTTTAAAAATTTCGATGTTTTCATCGTATTCGAGATGATGGTAATACTTAAGACGTTGCCCATTTACGACAAAAGGTTTGACGGTTTCTCCTTTGATTTCTATCGCTCCACTCGGAAATATGTTAGTTATTTCGAAAGGGCCAGACCATCTAGATCGTAACTTGCCAGGAAATAATTTTAGTCTAGAATTAAATAAAAGCACTTTATCGCCTATGCTAAAATTTTTCCTAGATATACGCTTGTCGTGCCATTTTTTCGTTCGCTCTTTATAGATTTTGGCGTTTTCGTAAGCGTCTTGTCTAAGTTCTTCTAATTCGTTTATGTCTAGAAGTCGTTTCTCGCCAGCGGCAGTGTAGTTTAGGTTTAAGTTCTTAATAGCCCAGTAGGCTTTATGTTCTAACTCTACCGGTAGGTGGCATGATTTTCCATAAACGAGTTTGAATGGGGTAGTTCCTATTGGAGTTTTGAAAGCTGTCCTATAAGCCCATAAAGCTTCGTTTAGCTTGGTTGACCAATCTTTCCTTGATATAGCAACAGTTTTCTCCAATATTTGTTTTATTTCGCGGTTAGATACTTCTACTTGACCGCTTGTTTGTGGATGGTATGGTGTGGCTATTCGATGATTTACTCCATATTTTCGAAGGAGTTTCTCAAGTATTCTTGAAATGAAATGGGAACCACCATCACTAATTACCAATCTTGGTACACCGAACCTAGGAAAGATGACGTTTTTAAAGAGTTTAGTGATGACTCGTGTATCGTTTGTAGGAGAGGCGATAGCTTCTATCCATTTTGAAACATAGTCGACGGCTACGAGTATATATTGATTTCCAAACGACGATGGAAATGGACCCATAAAGTCTATCCCCCAGACGTCAAATATTTCTACTTCCAGAATGCCTTTTTGAGGCATTTCATCACGTCTCGAAATATTTCCGGTTCGTTGGCATCTATCACAGTTTATTACAGCAAAGTAAACGTCTTTCCACAGGTTAGGCCAGAAAAGTCCAGATTGAAGGATTTTGGCGCAGGTTCTAGATGTGCTATGGTGTCCTCCACGCGGTGCAGAATGGCAGTGTGTGATTATGCTTCCTATTTCTTCTTCGGGTACACAACGTCTAAAGATTCCATCGGGGCCTCTTTTGAACAAGAGTGGGTCGTCCCAATAGTAATGTTTTAGGTCATGGAAGAATTTCTTCTTCTGTTGATAACTTAAATCGGGAGGCAGCACACCAGCAGCTAGGTAGTTTACGAAATCTGCATACCAAGGTGTGTTAGATCGGGCTACAGCTATTTCAGCTAATATGTTGGTTTCAGAGTTTGGATGGTATGGTTCAAATTCATTTGCTTCAAATTGAGCGATGAGTCTTTCATAAGGGAAATCGTCGTCAATTGGTACTTCTTCGGGTTTTAGATTTTCCAATCGAGAGAGATGATCTGCTACGACGTTTTCAGTGCCCTTTTTATCTTTAATTTCCAGGTCGAACTCTTGTAGTAACAAGATCCATCTCAAAAGTCTTGGTTTGGCGTCCTTTTTGGTTAGGAGGTACCTAATGGCGGCGTGATCAGTGTATATGATTATTTTGGCTCCTACCAGGTAAGAACGGAACTTGTCTAATGCGAATACGACAGCTAATAATTCTTTTTCTGTCGTGGCATAATTCATTTGAGCTTCGTCTAAGGTTCTACTTGCATAGTATATGACATGTAGTTTCTTATCCTTTCTTTGTCCTAGAACAGCTCCTACAGCATAATCACTTGCGTCACACATTATTTCGAAAGGCTCATTCCAGTCGGGAGGTTGCATAATTGGCGCAGAGATTAATGCTCGTTTAAGTGTTTGAAATGCTTCAGTGCATTTATCGGTGAAAATAAATTCGGCGTCTTTCATGAGTAATTCAGTTAAGGGTTTGGTTATTTTAGAGAAATCCTTAATGAAACGTCGGTAAAAACCAGCGTGTCCTAGAAAACTTCTTATTTCTCTAACGGTTTTGGGAGGCTGAAGGTTTTCGATAATTTCGATTTTTGCTTTATCAACTTCGATTCCTCTATCGGATACGATGTGTCCAAGTACAATTCCTTGTCGAACCATGAAATGGCATTTTTCCCAATTAAGGACTAGGTTTACGCTTACGCATCGTTTAAGTACCAGCTCAAGGTTCGCTAAACATGTTTCAAAACTTCCTCCACAGACAGAGAAGTCGTCCATAAAGACCTCCATTATTCCATCTAGGAAGTCGGCAAATATTGCCATCATGCATCTTTGGAAGGTCGCGGGTGCATTGCAGAGTCCAAAAGGCATTCGTCTATAGGCGAATGTACCATAAAGACAGGTAAATGTGGTCTTCTCTTGGTCGTCAGGGTGGATAGGAATTTGGAAAAATCCGGAGTATCCATCCAGATAGCAAAAATGTGAGTGTTTAGCTAGGCGTTCAAGCATTTGATCTATGAAAGGTAAAGGGAAATGGTCTTTTCGGGTAGCTTTGTTTAACTTCTTATAGTCAATGCACATTCTCCATCCAGTTTGGGTACGTTGTGCTACAGATTCTCCTTTTGCATTAGTGATTACAGTGACTCCTCCTTTCTTTGGTACGACGTGAATAGGACTAACCCATTTACTATCGGATATAGGATATATTATTCCGGCTTCTAGCAGTTTTTGGATTTCCTTTTTAACCACATCGCTCATAATAGGATTTATTCGCCTTTGATGTTCCCTAGAGGTTTTACTATCGTCTTCGAGCATAATGCGGTGCATACACAGAGAAGGGCTTATAACTTTCAGATCTGATATGTTGTATCCTAAAGCGGTAGGGTATTTTCTTAGGACATTAAGTAATTTTTCAGTCTCGCTTCGTCCTAAGTTGGCGTTCACTATAACTGGTCGGTTTAGTTCTTCGTCTAGAAACTCATATCTAAGATCGGTAGGAAGTGTCTTCAGCTCTATAGCAGGTTTCTTAGGTCCAGGTATAGGATCAGGAGTTAAAGCTAAGCATTCACTCAGGTGGTTATCTTGATATTCCTCACGCCAGTTGTCATCTTCAAAAATTGGCGGCATAGGAATTCTTAGGATGTCGGTTTCCGTATTTGGTTCGGATTTTATTTCATGAACACACTCGTCGATTATGTCAGCAGAACAACATGTGTCAATTATAGAGGGTGCTTTTAGGAATTGGGAAAGTATAAATTCTATTTTCTCTTCTCCTACTTCAAAAGTAAGCTTTCCTCGTTTTACGTCTATAATTGCACCAGCGGTTGCTAAGAATGGTCTTCCTAATATGATTGGGATGTTAGAATCTTCTTGGATATCCATAATGATGAAATCAGTCGGGATGTAGAATTGACCTACACGAACAGGGATATTCTCTAACATTCCTACAGGGTACTTTACTGAACGGTCTGCTAGTTGAAGAGACATTCTCGTTGCTTTAAGCTCACCTAGATTTAGTTTCTTACAGGTTGAGAGAGGCATCAAACTAACACTAGCTCCTAAATCGCACAAGGCTTTCTCTATAATGGTTTTACCTATTACGCAGGGTATAGAGAAACTACCAGGGTCTTTCAGTTTTGGAGGCATATTGTTTTGGATGATAGCGCTACATTCAGCGGTAAGCGTTATAGTTTCGTTATCCTCGAGTTTCTTTTTGTTTGATAAGATTTCTTTTAAGAACTTAGCGTACGAAGGCATTTCAGTTATGGCTTCTGTGAATGGTATGGTTATGTTTAATTGCTTCAGAAGTTCTACAAATCTTTTAAATTGCGCTTCGGTTTTTGATTTAGCTAATCTCTGAGGGTAAGGAATTGGTGGCTTATAAGGTGGTGGTGGAACATAAGGTTTCTCCTTTTCGGGTTCCACTTCGTTATCGTTCTCATCAGTCTTAGTAGTTTGTTCGTCAGTTGTTTTCTTTTGGGTTTCCTTTGGCTCTTGTTGTGACATGGGTACGTTTTGGTTTCTAGGATCTATGGGTCCATCGTAATTCGTTCCACTTCGTAGTGTTATCGCGTTCGCATGTCCTTTAGGATTAGGTTGTGGTTGAGCAGGAAACGTGCCAGCAGGGGCAGCAGTAGGTGCTTGTTGTTGGGCCACTTGTGAGATTTGAGTTTCTAACATTTTGTTATGCGTAGCTAAAGCGTCTACTTTGTTCGATAGTTGTTTTAGTTGCTCGCTATTGTGGATGTTTTGATTCAGGAAGTCTTTATTGGTTTGTTGTTGGGAAGCTATGAAGTTCTCCATCATGATTTCTAGGTTCGACTTCCTAGGGGTGTTTTGAGCAGCTACAGGCGCTTTTTGATAGCCAGGTGGTACAGCAGGTGCTTGTCCAGGCGCGTACAACGCATTGTTGTTCTTATAAGAAAAGTTCGGGTGGTTTTTCCATCCAGGGTTGTACGTGTTAGAATAAGGGTTTCCTTGAGCGTAATTTACTTGATCAGATGGGACTCCAGTCAAGAGTTGGCATTCAGCAACTACATGCCCAGTCAATCCACAAATCTCGCAGTTAGGTGCTACAGCGGCAGCGGTGGCTGAAGGAGTGATGGTTAAATTCTCGATCTTTTGAGTTAAAGCGTCTACTTTAGCGTTAACGCGGTCTATACCACTTATTTCGTACATTCCTCCTTTGGTTTGTGCTTTCTCTAGAGCAGCTCGTTCTCCACCCCATTGGTAATGGTTTTGTGCCATGTTCTCTATGAGTTTGTATGCTTCATCATGGGGTTTGTCCATTAATGCTCCGCCAGCAGCGGCATCTATAGTCATTTTAGTGTTATATAGGAGACCACCATAGAAAGTATGGATGATCAGCCATGGTTCGAGTCCATGATGAGGGCATATTCTAAGCATGTCCTTGTAACGTTCCCAAGCTTCGAAGAGTGATTCGTTATCTTTCTGGGTAAATCCGTTGATTTGACCTCTAAGCATAGCAGTTTTGCTAGGCGGAAAATATCTCGCTAAGAATACTCTCTTCAATTCGTCCCACGTAGTTATGGAATTGGAAGGCAGGGATTGAAGCCACGCTCTCGCTCTATCTCTCAAGGAGAAAGGGAAAAGGCGTAATCGAATAGCTTCGGAGCTAACGTTGTTGGCTTTGATAGTGTCGGCGTATTGCACGAACACGGATAAATGGAGATTGGGGTCGTCTACAGGGCTTCCAGAGAATTGGTTCTGTTGAACAGCTTGGACTAGTGAAGGTTTTAGTTCGAAATTGTTCGCTTCAATCGCAGGTGGTGCGATGCTTGAATGCGGTTCAGCGCGCGAAGGAGCGGCATAGTCTCTAAGAGGACGGATAGCAGCCATCTCTAACTTCGGGGTAATTTGATTGATTTGATCAGTAAAAATCAATTCCTGATTAATCGGAATTTCTGCTACTTCGGGAAGATTGCGAGCTCGACGTTTGACGTTAATGAAACGTTCGATCTCGTTAATTCGTTGTATTAAGTCTCCTCCTTCTGAACGAGTATTTGGCATACAATCGTTCAAAAAGAAAGGGAAGAATTGTCCTAGTCTCTACGGTGTAACAGTGAGTTACGATATCGACTTAAATAGTCCCCGGCAACGGCGCCAAAAACTTGATCGCGACTTTACGTGTCTATAAATCTGATAACTGCAAGTGCACAGTCGTGTCGTGTAGTTTTAAAAGATATCGAATCCACAGGGACTATGAATCGATCTACCGTTATCTAAGGTTACTATGTAAAGCTAGGAGTACTAAAATTTCGATTGTTCCTAAGGGAAAGTGATTGTGAGAGAATAAAGAATAATAATAAAAGACAGGTATCAGTATGTATTTCGTTTAACTACAGGAAATCCGAAGGTCCATTGGCTTTTGCATAATCAAATTAAAAATCTTTACTAATTCAATTGATTAAAAATCCTCGTCTCAAACTTTCGCTCTGTTGAGTCAGACTACTATCCTAATCCTAATGTACGCTTTCGCCATCCCATTAGATTTTAGAAGAGCTTTTTGGAAACAATGTAATTAATAAAATGCCTATTTTATGAGGTTGTTATCTATTTAAATCTCCTAATCTCAAACTTTCGCTCTGTTGACTCGGAGCAAGCTAATATCCCTAACGTACGCTTTCGCCATCCCGCTCGAGTGTAAAAACAATTTTTGGAAATAAATAAGTCCCAATTAGTTTTAATACGCTTTCGCCATCCTTAAAACTAATGTCCTATGTCTACTATCCAGTTAAAGACCTCAAACTTTCGCTCTATTGGTTTTAACCTTTGACCGTCTTAAGCCCTCAAACTTTCGCTCTATTGGTTTTAAGACTTACTAATTAAACTAGGCATATAAACCAAAAATAAGTGATAATTAATAAAACATAATTTAAGCCAATTTATTTCGGATCCCTACGGTTAACTTACTTTACATACCGACACCTTTAGTAATTTAGCCAGACATATTAATATGGTTAAACATGCATAAATAAATTTGGTTCATATTAATAGGCATATTAATTGGCATATAATATATCATGCAATAATAGTATAAATAAAGGCGGTAAATAATAAACCTGAATTAAAATAAATCTGAATTAAATTGAATCTTGAAGTACTCGAACTTCCACCACAGCTTGGCTGGATCGTTCTTCGGAATTTAATGGCAGAAAATAAAAACAAGGAATTAAAACGATAAATCTAACGTAAGGCTAGATCTACGAAAAGTTCACAACAATTTCCAGTGTAGAAATCGTTGTGAGAAAATAAACGGTTGAATGAAAACAGAATAATGAAAAGCGGTTCGCGGTACAATTTCGGCAGCACTTCGTTGGCAGGAAATCGGACAGATTGAAGTGAGATAGCAGGTCCTATTTATAGGAGGGGATTTGCAGTTGGAATCCGTGAATTGAGGGACCTTTTTCTGACTGGGACTTGGAGACGTGCGTCTCCGATTCTTCAGGGAGGCAGCTGACTGACTTGAGACGTGCATCTCAAGTGGAGATTCTTTAGGGAGGTGGAGACGTGCGTCTCCCCTTTGCTGAGGTGGCAGAGACGTGCGTCTCTGCTTACTAGCGTGGCCTGGGTTGCTTTCCTTCGTGGGCTGGATTGCTCTTTTGGGCCTTTTGGGTCCTAATTGCACTCCCTTTTTACTTCAGCACCCAATTTACGTCTTTTAAGCATAAATATTGGTCATTTAAGCTCGATTTTCTTTCCTTTTCGCAAATAGACGTAATTGAAGTGTAAAACCTGAAACAAAACAAATACACGCGTAATATCACAATAAATTAATATAATAAACGGAAAATGCTATAAATATCTATGGATTTTAGGCTAAATATACGATATAAAATCGTGTTATCAACAAACTACCAGAAACTTGACACCCTCCCTTAAACTGAGTCATGTATATAATATATCAATCAATTTAAAAATAAACTTGAACAAACTCCAAGTAATCCACGTAGCTTTGCAAATGTTGTTAGAACATAGTTTGGTTCTAATCAAATGTTAGAGTTTTGATGATAACAATGAAATAAATTTTGTATGATAAGTCTGATACTCTGATAAGTATGTTTTCATTTCAGATGATGTTTTGACTCAAGCACTCTAGAAAGTAAAATAATAACTTACGCTAAGCGGATAAAGAATTAGAAGTTCTAAAGCTGAAAGTGAAGCAAACTCTGATAGAAGAAAGCTAACTAAGTCTGAACGCAAAGTCTGACAGAAGATAAATCAAGACTTCAAATTCTAAGACAATTTCTGCTACAGTACCATTAGACATTAAATGCTAAAACGGCAGAAGCACTCAAGTGGAACACTTTTCAAGAATAGTTGGAGAAACAAAAACACATGCAGTTCATTGGAGAAACGAAAACAGTTGCAGACACGCAACTTTAATGCATTCTCACAAATCAAGACAACGAACAAAAATTCCTGAAGCTATATATAGAAGATCATTTGTTCAAAGTAAAAGGTTAATGGTTAACAAGCTCCTGCACGCTATTCAAACGAAACTCCAAGCAAGAATACTTTGAATACTTAGTTTACCATTTGTATAGAGCTTAAACTTAGTGAAAAATCACAGTTGTGATAAAGCTTATTAGAAGCAATCTTAAACACTATCATTAGAAGTTTTTACTTGCAATTGTTCCATGAGAGACCAGTTTGGTCAGATTTCTCAAGAGGGCTAGGACTAGTTAGTCTTAGAGGTGTTAGTCACTGGCAGTTTGCTTGTGCACTGTACTGTTAGTCGCACCAGTTGGTTGTGCATTTGTAATCAGTTTGATTATAGTGGATTAAGTCCTCATTGAAAGAGACGAAATCATCTTGGCGGGTTGACTGAAGTAGTTTGAGTTTCAAACGAACTAGGAAAAAATTAGTGGTGTTTTTATCTGCTGTTGTTCCGAAAGAAAAAGGAAAAACGTATTCAACCCCCCTTCTAAGTGTTTTCTAAACCTCCAAATGCTTCCAGCCTTAAAGACTTGGTCATGATATCAACCACTTGGCATTCACTTCGACAATACACTAAATCTATAGTTCTATAAGCAACAAGATCACAAAGAAAATGATACCGTACATCAATGTGTTTACTTCTCCCATGTAAAATCGGATTTTTCGATAGCTTGATAGTTGAACTATTGTCACAGTGAATTACAGTTGGCCTATTTTGATGAAAGTGTAACTCCTTAAGAATTCTTCTTATCCAAATTACTTGGCATGCAGAAGTTGCTGCAGCTATGAACTCCGCTTCAGTTGTGGACAAAGTAACAACTTGTTGCTTCTTTGATGCCTATGATACAACTGTTGATCCCATCATAAACATATGACCTGATGTACTTCGCCTGTCGTCCAAATCACCTGCATAGTCACTGTCAGTGAAACCAGTCAAGACAAATTCTCCATTTTCTCTTGTAGAATATACCAAAATATGTTATTCCTTTCAAGTAACGGAACACCCTTTTTGCAACTTTAAGATGCAACTATGTTGGTCTTTCCATATACCTACTAATCACACACACAACATACATGATATCAGTCCTAGTGGTTGTCAAGTACATCAAGCTTCCAACAATTTGTTTGAAGTAAGTACTCTTAACCCTCTCTCTATCATGATCACTTGAGAACTTCAAACCGGGTTCTGTTGGAGTTCCAACTGGGTTACAATCCTCCCATGTGAAACCTCTCCAAAATTTCATGAGCATATTTATTTTGCCAATAAACAAACCAACACTTGTTTGCACTACTTCTATACTAAGAAAATATTTCATCTTTCCTAAATCAGTCATGTCAAAATCATCAACATATAGGCAAACTATCAATATTTTACCTCCTTTACCTGACTTGATGAATAGAGTATGCTCATATGGACATTTGTTGAAACATGTCTTCTCAAAGTGGTCATCTATACAACTATACCAGGCTCGAGGTGCCTGCTTCAGACCATATAAGGCCTTTCTTAATTTGTAAACCTTATGTTCATTACCTTTTACCACATAACCAGGAGGCTGCTCAATGTAGACTTGCTCAAGTAGTTCACCATTCAGGAAGGCGGATTTTACATCAAGTTGAAATATAGGCCATGAATTTTGTGCTGCTAAAGAAACCACCAATCAAATTGTATCTTGTCTTGCTACAGGAGAAAAGATTTCTTCATAATCAACCTCATGATCTTGCTTGTAGCCTTTGACAACCAGCCTTGCTTTAAACTTGTCAATTTCTCCTTTTTCATTCAACTTTGTATTATAAACCCACTTCACACCAATGGTTTTTTTGTCCTTTTGGAAGATCAGTTCATTCCCACATCTTATTCTTCTATATGGCTTCAATTTTGCATCCATGGCTTTTTTCCATTTTTCTTCCTTCGCTGCTTCTATGAACAATATAGGATTAGAGCATGCAAATAAAGCAAGCTGTGCAGTAGTATCCTTATCTGATAATTCATCTCCACTCATGTAATCTATTATCCAAGTTGGTTTTCTCCTTTGTCATTGTGGTTTTGAAATAGATGATTGATCTCCATTTGGAATTGAGACACTTGATGAAGGATTTAGCAAAATTTCTCCAAGGGACTAAGTAGGAAGTTGCAATTGTGATTCAGAATCCTGACTTATTTCGCTATCTTCCTCACCATCAATTAACGTTTGTTGTTTCTCGGTGCTGCACTAATCCCATGTATTTTCTTCATCAAAGAGAACATCTCGACTTATGATTATTTTCTCGGTAATGGGATTATATAACCTGTACGCCTTGGATTCTTCACTAACACCAATAAAAACACATTTCACACTCTTATCATCAAGCTTTATTCTCTTCTCGTTCGGAACATGGGCATACGTTGTACGCCCAAAAATTCTGAAGTGAACGCTCAAATTGACTACTTCTGCCCAGAAAGTCTTAGGAATACCCCTTTTCACCATCATGCTTCGCACCATGTTCATAATCGTATAATTATTTCTTTCAGTCACACCATTTTGTTGTGGTATGCAATAGTAAGCTGCCTCCGTATTCCATGCGACTCACAAAAACTTGCAAAGTCATGTGAGTTAAATTCACCGCCACGATTTGTACGAAGGGTCTGAATGCACTTTCCAGATTCTTTTCAACTCGAGCCTTAAAGCTTATAAAAATAGTAAAGGCTTTAGATTTTTCCTGTAAAAATTAAACCCATATTTTGCGACTATGATCATCAATGAAGGTAATGAAGTACCTTTTGTTTCCATTCAAGGTTGGATTGATTGGTCCATAAATGTCAGAATGCAACAATTGTAGAATTTTTCTAGCTCTCCATGCCTTTGCTTGTGGGAAAGAATCACGATGTTGCTTACCGATAATACAATCTTCACACATTTCTATGGAATTATTGATATTAGGCATTCCTTCCACCATGTTCTTCTCATATAGGGTCTTCAAACCTTTGAAACTCAAATGACCATAACGTAGATGCCACAACCATGTTGGATCTTGCACTTTTATGGAGAAGCACTTCTGGATACTATGCTGAATGTGTAGAGGGAACATAGGATTAGATGTCATTTCTGCTTCAGCTATTAGACCCTTCTCAGGATGATGAATTTGGCACTTGCTTAATTGGATGATGGTGATGATGATGTAACCTTTTTCTTGTAGTTGTCCCATACTAATGAGATTAGTTTTCAAATTTGGGACATAAAACATACTAGAAATTGTATGGATAACATTGTTTTTACCATGAAATTTAATATCCCATTTTCCCATGAAAGAAATATAAGAATTGTTACCAAGCTTCACGGTTTCTTTAAATCTTTCATCCAAATCATAAAACCAAGATTTGTTTCCACACATGTGATTGCTGCACCCCGAGTCTAAATACCAAGTATTACCTAGTAAATTATCCTTGTCACTGTAAGCCATCAAGAGCAATTTTTATAATTTTATTTGTTACATTTATCGCAATTTGCCTTAATACAAAATATTTTATGACTATAATGAGGTGCGATGACTCTCCAAACCTGATTATGATTCTTCCCTAAAGAGACAAATTCTATTTTTCAAGCATCCTTGATTACAACCCAACATGGTAAAGTTATCTTCAAGTATATTGTATCCATTGTAATTGGTGATTTGTGATAAAGTTCCTTTTTTGTCAGGTGGTTTTTGAACATGTGAAACAATTTGTCTTATTACATCCTTCAGATTTGAAGGGTGGGTGACACTCTTTAACACTCTAATATCTTTGTAACAATTACTTTTCCTCTCTTAATATATTAAGAAAGATGGGAATCGAGAAATCATTTCTACATATGACCTAATGATCTAGAGTGGACAAAAAATAATTGTTGAGGTTGCTTGAGTGTGGGGGAGGACGATAGCATACCTCATTGGAGGGGATGATGCACTTGCATGGATTTCAATGCTAAGTCAGTGAAAATTTTAGAAAAAAACCTAAAGATTTGCTAGAATATGAAACTTACCTTTCTTTCAAATAGATGGTCCTTTTATAGGTGGTGGGTAAATGACTATAAGTTTGAAACAATTATGATGTTATAGATAAATATAAATTATATATCGTTGTCTTATTGTCATTAGATGTTCGAGATTTATACAAAATTCAACCACCTGCAGCTTAAATACTAATTTTTTTACATTATATTAGGTTTTCAAATGATTTAAACGATTGAAATACATTTTTTAGTTATCCACATAATTTATTGAAAATTCTAAAATTTGTCCCACCAAACTCCACATTATATCCCATTTTTATATTCTATGATTAATTATGACATTAATGAAAGGGAAACAACGTTCTCAAACAAAAAAATATCTCTATACTAAAGAACACATTCTCTAATCAATTATGAATGTATCTCTAAGACAATGTTTTAAAAGTGTGTAGAAACCTTCAAATCCTTATGATATTTATGCTCTTATGATTCATCTATCATAACGTGAATAATTTGTTAATGAGAATCCAAAAAAGAAACATTAAAAAATGAGGTTTGCTATTTGTACACTAAAAAACATACATCATTTCATGTACACCGTATAAATATAGCACAATTACATGTATTCTTGTGTCAGAATAAAGGAAAATTAATAATTAAGTATTTTTAAAAAGAAAAACCGTAAAATACTACGGTATAAATGTCACTTTTAGTGTACATATAACATTTTTCTTAAAAAATAAATCAATATACTCGTACATGGATACATAGGGCTGTTCAAAAAATCAAAGAATTGAACATAACCTCTTAATCAAATCGATCTGAAGTTAAAATAACCGAACCGTTATATTTGATTAGTGAATCAAACTATTATGCATTAACACTTTTGTAATTAAACTGTAACTGAACCCGAATTGAACTATAATTGAACCCAAATTAAAAATGAAAAATGCTTAAAACAAATTAATTTTTTTTAAAATTAAAAAACAATTTAATGGTTAAGTTTTTTTGATGAATAGTTCAGTCTGAGAAAAATTATCTTTTAACATTTTGATACTGTTCAAAATTTCAAAACGATATACTAAATCAAGAATTTTAATTCAGTTCGATTTTTAATAAATTAAAACAATTCAGTTCAGTTTAAAAGAATTTTTTCTATGGTTTAATTTGGTTCCGTTTAGTTTTTTTTACGAGTAATTTTATATAAGTGGGTGAATGACTAGTAAAACTTATAAATGATAGTATGTATCTAAAGTCCAATACATTTCCTTTTGAACAGGCCCATTATAACTCACCGAACACATCCATCACCTTCGAGGATCGTGTGTATCAGAAACAAGTAGGATCAGAGTCGCACCTAAATCAACTTGCCGGAAAACGCATCGGAATCTCTCGCCGGCAACCAGAGACAACAAGAAAGTTAGTTTAACGTTTCCTTTTATTCAATTTTATATCCTCTTCTGTGAGGTTCGGATTTTCTGTGTGGTCATATAGGGTTTATTGAAATGTGATGAAATATAAGTTAATTGTTTGATTCGATTATGCATTTTGTGTTTGGGCTTTGAATCTGATATTGATATTTGAATATGGGTTTTCTTTTTCTGTTTTAGCTGTTCTCAGAATCAGAATAGTTTGTAATCGTCATTTTCATTTCACTAGATATGAACTCAGTTGCGAGACGCATATCGAGCTTGTTCCGACAGTCAGGTTACGGAACCGAGCCTCTTACTGCTCAGCTTCAGCAAAGCAGGGGCATACGAGTGCAGGTGTATAATGGAAACCTGGAAGGGGCGTTGGCGTTGATGCAGCGTAAGATGACGTCGTGTGGGATCGAGAGGATGATAAAGATTGAACAAAGGTTTCATATTAAGAACTCGGAGAAGCGCGTGTTGGCACAAAAGAATTTGCAACGTAGGCTTCGATCGCAGGATCTTGCTAGGAAACTCAAGGCCATTATGATCAAGAAAGTCAGGTAATTGTTTCATATATCAGACTGATTTTCCTGCCTTAAAATATAGAATAGGATGCACCTTGATAAGAAACTTTATGCCGTTATCATCACTAAATTCAGGTTACAGTGCCTGCACCAAAAAGACATGTTTTTATAATTTTATTACAATTGTAGCTACAGTAATTTTATCTCTAATACTCATATTTTCTGTTTTGTTGGACCATTCGTTCATCGGAAGATAACAAAAGTGCAATCTCATGAGCATAGTGAGATGTGAATTTTCAGCCGAGATGAAAGAATTTTGTCTTAGATGTTAAGTTAGCCCCAATATCTGATGAGAGTAAATTGAGAACTTTTAGTTGGAGTAATTTTGTTTTGCCTCGAACGTTTATTTACTTGCAGACATTGACATGGAAGTTATATTGTTTTTGTATATGTTCATTTGTTCACAGATTAATTCTTAGTTTTGAGATAATGATATTCTATGTGAATCCTTGTTATGCATGAAGGAGAATCTTGTTGCAAACTATTGGAATCGCTGTTTTAAATTAATTATTTCAAAAGTTTGGGGATTGAGAGGGAAAACATTCAACATCTAGTTCTCTGGTCACCCCCTTTTTCCAACCAAATGTAGAGGCATTTTTCGGTTGCTAGTATTCTCTTATCATATTGAGTTGTATAAATAATTTGAAAAGTCCATAACTCTATTTTGTTAACTTATTTTTTCCCGAACCACTTATCTTTCTTGTTCCACTTTGTGTGAGGCTAGGCAGGTTTCTATTCTTTTTGAGTTGGGAATTAGAATAAACTTATATCGACTCGAATGTGTATCTTATCATCGAGTAAACCACCAAATTGGTTCCTAACTTTGTAGTGCGTTCTTTAACAGGTCTCTTAGATTATGAATATTTCTAAAAGGTTAACGACTCTATTAAATGGTCATGTTGGTCCCTATATTTAACCACTTACTCTTAATTAGATCCTTATATTTTAGCAACTCATTATCAATTTAGTACTGTACTTAGCAATAGCGTTACTAACAAATTTGGTCCTTAACGTGAGTAAAATTTGACAGAGTCGTGGACCTTAGCGTCCTACAAAGTTGTTATCATCATGACAGCATGTGAAATTTTTGTTATCTTCATTTTCTTTTGCCCTTATTGTATCTTGCTTTGTTTGTCTTGTACTGATATATTCTATATTCTATTGCAATTTAACAGGGGTCTTTGAAAATGTTCCACTGCCATTGAGAAAAAAGTGGCTGGTGTAAGTTGCAGTTATGCAGTAATTTTGAAGGTGATGACAGTAGTTGAAACACATTCTTTCAAATTGTACTGAATTTATGTATTAGATGCATCGCTGCAGTGTTCTTCATATTTGGTTAAATCTTGAATTTGGGTGAATAATATATAATATGTTGAATTTCCTTGGTTATTAAGGAAAGTGGAAGCGATTTTCAGGCAACTGATGTATGTGCAGCATCATTCTTTATATTATTTAGTTGTTTTGTTCTTTTAAATAGTTGCCTCACATACATTTGGTATTAGTTGATGCTGCTCATCAGTGGATCCAATGAGGAGGAAAATCTGTCAGCTGAATTATGCATAGCTTTTTTGAAGATAACTCTAGGTCTAGCTCAGCCTTGTCTTTCCATCTACCTCTTTCCCTTGCAATTTCCAATTCCAGCTAAAATTTACCAATTCATGATGCAAATTTACCGATCTGAAGTCTGTCAATTGTCTTCCCCTAAAATCATCTTGATTTTCTCTACCTGGTACAACTACATTGGTCTCCTGAGAGACCTGTGAGCACCCTACCTCTACCTCTTGAGATTTAAATCGCTAACAGTTTTTTATTTGGTGCAAGCATTTCAAGTATTTAAAAATGCCGAGCTTCAGCTTGTCAATAGGAATCTTCTACTGTGTAAGCTTTCTTTAAAGCGGTTAAATTAAGTTTCAATTTGAGTGATTTTGCAGATGTGAGTGAACCGGTTGCATCTTCAGTGTCCTCGTAATGGTTCTATTGATCTAGTGGTTGAATGTTGAACTTGAGTTGATAGAGCGAGATATGAGTGGTTGAATGTTGAATTTGAGTAAATGTTCAACTTGAGTTGATTTGAGTGAATGTTGAACTTGAGTTGATAGAACGGGATCGAGTGGTTGAATGTTGAATTTGAGTTGATAGATTTGTGTGTTGGTTCTAGTGATAGTAAGTTTCAAAGAAGTTATAATTAGTCAATAAAAAATTAACCCAATATACAGTTTTCTTGTAGTTAAAGAATGATGCAATTATTTGCTGTACATGTTTTGTAATGTTAACCTAAAACACTTAAAAATAATAATTCTATTTTTTTTCTTGGTAGAAGATAAAGCTAACTTTAATATCAAAGTATTATTTTTCTAATGATATCCAAAAACTCACATAGATAATGCTAACTTTAGCATCAAAGTATTATTGCAAAGTTTCAAACATACTACAAGCCCATGGATATTAGGGATCTTACTTTATTCAAAAGAAAAACATATCCACTTCCACTAACCAACAAGTTACATAGGATATTTGTAAAGCTGAAGAACCTTCTTCCAAGATGGCCTATTACTAATATCATCCCACCAAGCATTCACATGCTTCCTCTCCTTTACCATATTCTCTTTCCCCATTGAATTCATCAAATAATGTCCAAATGGGAGATGACTAAGGTCAGCAAGGCTGAAGAAATCACCAGCCAAGTATTTGGTCTTTGATAGCCTCTCCTCATAAATGTCCAACACCTTTCCAAGCTTTTCTTCACTCTCTTCAATAGCTTTTGGGTCAGATGGAAGGCCCAACAATGGGTGAACCAAGATATTCATGACTAAGTTGTAGATTGGTGGGTTGAAGTTATGTGCTTCAACTTCTAGCCATTGCTCCACTAGGCCCCTTTCTTCTATTGTCTTTCCTAGCAAATCAGTTCCTTGGTTTTTGTACTTTTCAGCATAGTACCTTAAAATTGCCCTAGATTCTGCAAAATTATAAGGAAGATAGATCAAAATTGGATCAAGATTGCCTAAGATGGATATCCATAATTCATGTAATTAGCACATCCATGACTAGAAATATTAAAAAACTATTGAGTCAAATCAAAATAAAATTAAAATAATTGAATTATTATATTTGGTTATTTGGTTATGAATATTACTATACATCACAAATAATTTTAGAACTGAACCATATAAAAAACAAATTAAACTAACATCAATACATTAAGTCATGAATGCATATGTATATTAAAATTATTTATGATTTTTTCATTTATGTATAAAATCGAGTAGCCTTTTCACGCAACTTCAAAAAATTTAAAATTATTGTATATTCAAGACTGAACTCGAACACATAATTTATAATTAAATTAGACGAGATTTCTTAGCGACTCATCTAAACTCTTCAGTAATAAGTTATGTATGATTAGCTAAATGAAATATAACATAAAAACTAGTAAAGGGGCTAACCATAGAGAATATAATCACCATCTTGAATAACAGGAAGTAATCCAAAGGGCTGCATATAAAACAAGCATTAACTTATCATACACAAAAAACTAAAATTTGAGACCAAAACTGAATTTAGGAAAAGAAAAAACCTGCAACTTGAGATAGTGAGGTTCCTTGTGCTCTCCCTTAAAGCCATCAACATGAACTGTTTCAAACTCAACTTCCTTTTCAATGAGACACACTATCACCCTTTTAGGGCAAGCATAGTCTGGTCCATACACTTTCACTACCATTTTAATTTGCTGAAAGAAATATTTCAAAGATGGGTTTATGAAGCATCTAAGTCATTGCTTCTTATAGTGCCTTCTTGAACACTAAAAATTGTTGTATTCATTGAATTTATAAATTAATTCAATAAAGTGAAAGTTAAAATCATTAGAATCTAAAAAAATTTAAGGCTTTATTACCATTTATGTTCTCTTGTTTTTACCATTTCACATAATTGTTCTCTTATTTTAAAGTACTATAGTTTTGACTTATCTCATATATATTTTTTAATTAATTTTTTTGGCAATTAATTTAATTAAAAATAAATCATTTTTAAAGTACATAATTAGTTCATATGGATAACACAATCATTAAATCTATCACAATGCAATTTTTTATTTCTAAAATATAAGAAATGGATTAAAACTTAATGATTTTAAAATTGTGGGACAAATTTCATATAAACAGATAAATATACAAATCAAAATCATTATTAAATTAAAAATTAAAAAGCATATTAAATATCTCTTAAATATATTCTATCAATTCTAATTTTTATTTGTTTGTTAATATATGTTTTAAAGTTTAGTTAAATGCATATATTTTTCTTATATTTTGTTACAAAGTGAATAGAAAAGAGACAAATAATTGTCATAAAAAATAACAGCAAATATTTATATTTTTTTATGTATAATAACTTCAAAATACAACTAGAACCAAACAAATGGAGTATTTATCAACTTATTACACACTTTATAAAATTAAAAAAAAAAAACTTATTACACACTTTTATTATCCTTTTTCAAATATATCTGTAATAAATTCATAATAAATGTGATTAAATGTATTTGGAGATGGAAAGTCAAAGTTAAATATATTCATTTTTTCTTTTTATTTATTGCATTTACATTAAAAAATAGTTTTATTTATTATTTTCAAATACAATATTAATTATATATTTGTCAATATATTATAGTTTATTTGTTATAGAGAAAAAAAATAAAAAATAAAAATATATATAAGAATGACAATGGATAGAGTATGGGTAGGGTACTATAGTATTCATTCCCATACTCAAGCCATACACGTGTGTGCATCAAACTTTATACCCGTACTCGTACTCTGTGTGTATCTAACTACCCTTACCCGCACTCATTACCTACATTTTTAATAAAAAAATTTATCAATTGAAAAATATCATTTAATTTTAATTTTTTTTAAAACAAAATTAACAAAAGAAATTAAAAATTTTACTATTGAGTTGTGAAATAAAGAAACACTTATATTAAAACGTGTAATAGTTTAACTGTGATGTATTTTTTAAAGATATATGCATACATTTTTTTATACGAGAATATCAATTAAAATATATGAATATATATTTTACATTAATAGGACGGAGTGAATACTAAGGTACATGCACCAACACCCATACTCGTATATTTTAAGAAATAATTATACATGTATGCGCCCGTACTATTTTTATGAGTTTTTTATCCTATCGATCGTGGATAATTTTTGCGGGTGCTTATTGAATATGAATACAATTATCATCGTAAACATATTTAAAAATAAAAACATAACATCAAAAGTAATAAAGTTTATTAGTTGTTTTGGAATGTACAAAACAATAAAAAATAATTAAAATAGATACATTAAATATATGTTTTTAAATAAATATGTAAATTATTGGGACTTATGAAAAGCAGTACTAGCTCCGTCCCTAAATATAAAATCTCATGGAGTAAATTGCGGGAATTAAAAAAGTTTGTTAAAATAATAAATTTATTGACTATTTTGTATAATTTTACAAGTTTATTCTTAGGAGAGAGAAATAATTAATGTGTAGACAAAATACTCATTTTGGTCTCTTAACTATACCTCTAGGTTCAGTTAGGTCCCTTAACTTTTTTCGTGCCAAATTGGTCCTTTAACTTTTTAATAGATGCATATGAGTCTCTTCCGTCTACTCCGTTAGTCAAAGTCTGTTAAATATCTACGTGGCAGTGACAGCTGAATTTGACCAACTTTTATGACGGAGTTAGCGTTGGAAAAACCGACGCTAAAAATTATTTCTGAATTTTAATTATTATTGTTCATCTTCTTCCCCATATTTTTAAATACACAAGTGATAAAAAACACCAGAAACCAAAACCCAAATATACAAAGTTGAAGGTTTTCCAATAGCTTCAATTGCTTTATAATACCCTGAAATCCGTTGCGACCCTTCTACGAAAATCGCTATGGGAAAAACATACAAAAACGAAAGAATAATAATCCAGCCATACAAGTTCAATCCATTAACTTCTTTGAAATTATGTAAACTCTTTTTAGAATAAATGTTCCTCAACACAAAACCAATATTAAGAGCACACCACAATCCTTGAACATTGAAAGAAACCTCAGTGACAGCAGCTAAAGAAAAACCAAGAACAATAGGTAAAATTGAAAGCCAAACCTGAATTAGAAGTATCAAAACCCAAACACCAAAACAAATTTCTCGAGATTATTAAGTTTTGGTGTACTTGGAGGTGAAACTTGACCTTCACCTTCATCAGATACAACTTTCAGAATTTGGTGAAAGTGGTGAAAACTCAAATGGGTGTGAGAGGAATCCGTCAAAAGATGAAAATTGTGTGGTTGGACAATGGATCTGAGATGTGGGTGTGAGAGAAAGATTGAATTTTTTGAGATGTGATTCATGGTGAAAATGGTTGAGGAGATTTGGTTTGAGAGTGTGAGATGCATTGTTGGAAAACTGGAGATTTGGTTTTGAGAAAGGGACAGAGGATGATGACGAGAAAACATTGAGAGATAGCATTTTTTGTGGTTATTCTTGATGAAGCCGGAAAAAATTGGGACAATGTGAAAGGGAATAGGATAATTGAGATCGAGTTGTTGAAGTTCAAAAACCTAACATGTTTTTAAAGTAATTTAATTTCGAAAGTTTGACATGTCATGTTTTACTCAATGGGTATGCATTTAAAAATTTGGGGAAGAAGATTGTTAATGCTTTGAATTATGTGATTGGCATTTATGTTTGGCTAAAATATAGTAGCAACAACATGTAATAGGATGTATAGAACTTGCAAATATAAGCAAGTACAAAACAGGTACAACAGCAAGATGTCCTATGGAATGTTGAGACATGTTCTGTGACAACATGTCTTATGAGATGTCATATGCAGAAACTCATGACATCGCGTCTGCTGAGCTGGAATATGAAAGATTCAGTATGTACTCAATAGATGTAGAATATTCTATGGAATATTATGCAATCCTATGTGGCGCAGGTTTAAAGGTCAAAAGAATCAAGTCAGAATATTGAAGATTATGCAGTTTCTAATTATGGAGATAATTTAGGAAACTTATGATTGAAGACCTAACTTTTAGCAGAAGAATTCTGCTGATTTGTAACCGTAAATATAGTTGTGATTGTAAGCCCAAGTCCATTTGGGAATATGTTATAAATAGAAAGCTTTGTAACCTAGTTTGTAAGCATGCTGAGTATTGAAAAGATATAAACATTAGGATTAGCCGTGTAAGTGAACCACCCGAATTGTGGGATGGTCACTGATTTGTACCTCGAAGTCTGTAGGTAAGAGGTTTATGTTACTCACTCAGAAGCTATGAAGCAATGAGTGCTGTATTGTTCTTAGAGGAAGCTTTGAAGTAACTCTAAGTTATGTTTGTTTGTGTGATTAGAGTGTTGGCAAAGGGCTGTTGATGCAGTGGTTGAGTTGTCAACTACTAGACATCATTGTGATGATTGGGAGTGAGAGTGGTTTCTCATATCTAGGGAGAACCTAGGTAGAAGGGTCATTGGGTAGTGATTAAGTGAGAAGTTGTAAACGGGAGAGTTTAGCTTTGAATTGATACTGCTATTAATGGACTTCATCCCAGGCTTGGTAGCCCCCAGAGTAGGTTGGTTGAACCGAACTGGAAGAACAATTCTGTTGTGTTTTTATTGCTTTCCTGCACTATTAGTTATATTCCTACCTTGTCTGTTTTTATAATGTCAGATCAGATGTCAAGACATCCTTATATGACATCTGAGTCTGCTGTAACCAGAATTTCAAAGATGAAAAATAATAATTAAAATCCAGAAATAACTTTTAGTGTCGATTTTTTCAACACTAACTCCGTCACAAGAGTTGGTCAAATCCAGATGTCACTACCACGTAGATATTTAACAGACTTTGACTAATGAAGTAGACGGAAGGGGCTCATATCCATCTATTAAAAAGTTAAAGGACCAATTTGGCACAAAAAAAGTTAAGGGACCTAACTGAACATAGAAATAATTAAATTAAATACATTATTAATGAAACAAAATAAGTAATGGTGCTATTCATATGTACTCCTCCGTCTCATAATAAGTGTCTCATTTGAGCTTTGCGCGGTTTTTAAGAAATTAATTAGATGTGTTGATTTTAATAATAAAATTAATTTCATTTACTAAAATACCCTTATTTATTATGGGTAGTAAATAAATAGTTGAAAAACGTGAAAGTTAATAAATAAGGGTATAGTTAGTGAAAAAATAATAAATGTTGTATTGGTATTCTAAAGAGATATTTTTTTTGAGACATAGAAAAAATACAAATAAAATACTTATTATGAGACGGATGAGTGGCTATTTATTTTTATGAGTTGATGTTAACACAATTATACAATATCAACCATTAATTAAATTAAATTAGATTGTAGTTACTGCGTGACGCAATAGGTCACTAAATAATACAAATAAAAAAAAACATTATTCACAAATAGGTCGGCAGCAGTAATTTCGTAATTTATCATCTTGAAAACAAAAGTAGGTAGGTAGTACCCTTGTCTGAATTTCGAGTCCATAAATTTTCCTTCGGTCACGTAACCCACCAGAGCCAAGCTTCACTACATAACAACCACAGTGGTCCCCTATTCCATCCCAATATCTCATCCAAAAATCTCATTTTCCCTAATCAACGGTCTCTCCTTCAAACTACAACTATAATATCCGCTGTACACAACCACATCCCAGTAATTTTCTCAGTTTATCTTTGTTCCTTTCAGACAAACTTCCGACTCACACTTCTCACACACACTCTCTCACTCTAACTTCATCTTTCTTTCGCAAAGCAATTCCTCTTCTATTACGAGTCGGTGTTCGATCGAAGATGGGAGGATCTGGATCTGAATCTAGTGCCGGTGATTTTCTCATGGTGCTTATCAGAAACATTGATATTTTTATGGTTCTTATCAGAAACATTGATGTTCTTGCTAGAGAAAGTTTATCTTCTCTCTTCTTTCATCTTCATCTTCTTTATCTTGTGCTTCAATCGATGCGTGAACTTCAATAAAATTAAATACGAGTTCTAAATTTATAAATAATTGTTGTCTTTCATAACTCAATGTATTTATAAAGTAAAATACTTTTAATTTTAATATATTGTACTCTTCTATTTATTGAAAGTGGACATTTAAAAGTTATGGGAGAAAATGAGATTTTTTTTGTTTTTTTTTTTTGAAAATTTCTCAACCAACCCATGAATTTCTTACACACCACAAAAATTTTCATTTTTGCCCCCAACTTTCATAGATGGATCTCCGAAAGCACCCCATATTTTGAAAAAATTTGATTTCTTTCGTAGATGCATCTACGGAAGCGTACAAAATCAAAGAAATTATATTTAAACACACCTGTTTTTCAATATAAAAATATTTTCGTAGATACATCTACGGAAGGTGGTGAAACAGAGTGTTCCGTAGATACACACTTTCATTTAAAAACTCCATTTTTAAACACACACATTTTTAAACTCCAAAATTACATATAAAGACAACAATAACTAAACCAATAAAAATACAATATATAAATAATATCGAAAACTTACCGAATAAGATAGATATTTGAAGTTGATGGAATGCGTTGGAAGTTGATGTTGATAATGTCGGTCGAACTCGAGCGAAAGAAATGTATTGTAGAAGATGTTTGTTTTTTGGGGTCGAGAGAGAGTTTGTGTTTGAAGAAGAGAAAACTGAATAATGAGGAAGGGAAGAGTCTGACGCGAAGTATAACATCAAACTCTTCCGTAGATGGATTCACGGAATGCTTCCGTAGGTGCATCTATGGGACAAAATAAACTTAAACAAAAAAAATGCTTTCAGAGATCCATCTACAAAAACACGAGAACAAAAAGGTCAATTCAATGGTGCACCTAAATGTTACGGGGTTATTGAGAAGAAAAATTCTGTTTTATTATTAATGTAAGAGTAGGTAAATAAATACTACCTCTATTTTCTGCAGCCACAATTGATTTGGAACTAGAAAGAATCCAATGACCATGACGTATCCAGTGACCATGAAATGACAATGACATTTTTGGAACCTTCCTTTTCCCCCACTTTTACCTCCATTATAAATTCTACAAATTCACAAACAACTGAACTGAAATACACACACAAAACCCCAAACAAGATAGTAGTAAATTCTTGAAGCTTCTTCGGTAGAAAAAAATGGTGGTGAAAGTGTACGGCCCAACCTATGGTTCTCCGAAAAGGGTGTTGGTGTGTCTCTTTGAAAAAGAAGTTGAGTTTGAAGCTATTGATATCGATATCTTCAAGGGAGAGCACAAACAACCCGATTTCCTCAAACTTCAGCCTTTTGGAGAGCTTCCTCTTGTTCAAGATGGTGATTATACCCTCTATGGTTAGTTACATTACATCACCCCTTTACTATTTTCTCCATGTTTTTATTTTTTTGGGTTGCATGCAGTTAAAGATTATCCCTTAACTTTGGATCAAAATGTTAGATCTAATCGCAGGGTTAAGACTGTTGATACTTGATACTAATAGAATAATTTTCCATAAAATTTTCAGAATCTAGAGCAATAATCAGGTACTATGCAGAAAAGTACAAGAACCAAGGAACTGATTTATTAGGAAAGACAATAGAAGAAAGAGGTCTTGTGGAACAATGGCTTGAAGTGGAAGCACACAACTTTCACCCAGCAATCTACAACTTGGTCATCCAGGTTCTGTTTGCTCCATTAAAGGGTGCTCCTTCAGACCAAAAACTGATTGAAGAGAGTGATGAAAAGCTGAAAAAAGTGTTGGATGTTTATGAAGAAAGACTGTCAAAGACAAAGTACTTGGCTGGTGATTTCTTCAGTCTTGCTGATCTTAGTCATCTTGCGTTTGGTCACTATTTGGTGAATCAAACTGGAAGAGGAAATTTGGTTAGGGAGAGGAAACATGTGAGTGCTTGGTGGGATGATATTAGTAGCAGGCCATCTTGGAAGAAGGTTCTGGAGTTATATAAATACCCTGTGTAATGGTTTCGTTTGTGAACAATGTTCTAAACACCCCTAATAAGAGACTTGGTTTGAGAATAAAATGGAAGCTACTGCAATGTACTGATTTCTAGTTTGGTTTGGTCTAGTTAATATGTTGTAGGAAGCTCCAAAGATATGTATGGTTTTGTTAAATTTGGTTTCAGAAATAAAATTTGGTGTTTGGTCATTTTCAGTTACAATTGATTATGAGGTGTGATTTGAGAACTTATTCTAGTATATATCGTATGACAATTTGAACCAATTTGTTGTATAAATAGTTTATGACATGTTAATAAGTTAATTTCTGTATATCTTCACAAGTTCTCAAATATTTGAGTAATTTACTGATAAGAAGGAATAAGGAAATAAGTAGCTGGTTTATCAAATGTCACTTGAGTAGAGATAGGAAAACTGTGGAGACGGCAAGGGCAACGAGACAATTATCTTATCTTATGGCTATGCCTCAAAACTCATAAATCTCTCTGCCTTAGCACCAAAATTGTGATCATCTAAATCCCAAATTTTAAATTTACAATCATGATTGGTTACTTGACAGTTGAGGCCATCCGACTTCATGTACCTTGGAAGAGTTTTAATAGAAGTTTTTATTTTAGAATTTTGGGCTAACTTAACTTTACAAAATTGATTTGAAAGATGAAGATATTTACTCTTTTTTATTGAATGTTAACTTTTTAGGAGAGTTTTGTTCCCTACTGTTATAAGTTGTTGTGAAACAGTTTCGAAGAACTTATGAAAACAGATTGTGATTCCCATCTACTATTTATGGACTTTATTCATTTTGATGATACTTGTAAACATGTTTGCTTGCATCTTGCCGCTTACCTGTATTACTTCTCGAATTTTCTATATATTTTGAACATAATTCATACACTGAACGCAGGTCCACCCACATAGTTACTTAAAATCATATTGTGCTGCCATCATTTGTCTCAATTGGGAAGAGGACAGCCACCTAGTTATTGTATGATTCTTCCAACCGATTCTTGTGACACTTTTGTGGCTGGAATATTATCACAGTTAGTTACAGATCTTTCTTTACTTCATGTGAGCATTGTTTTTCTGTCTCAAAGAAGTCTTCAGTTTCAAAAGCTTTCATAGCAATTCTGTCTTAAACTTAAGTTTACTAGTTCTGTAATATCTTTCTGGTTATTTTTATTCAATAAATGTCACGTGGTTTAATTCTTGCAGAAAGAGGAAAAATTGAGAGATTCTCCTAACCTTGCCAATGCTTGTGGTGCATTAACTGTGATCGAGAGAGGTGCAATACCAGCATTGCCCACAAAGGAAACTGTTCTGAATGCGCTGGTTCAATTCAAAATCCGTAAGTTAAAGTGTATCTATTTGTCTTTGGTTGAACAAAATAAGCAGGTTCAGCCTGCTTCTGCGTTTTGTCTTGCTACTGTTATTCACAACGCACATATTTCTCTATTGCACAACATGTTAGTTAGGATTCTTAAAGCATATCATTAGAAAACTGATATGAGAAATATCAAATAACGTAGAGGAAAAATAGCGGAAGCCACAAAACGGTTAAAATAAATAATTACCTATAAATAAAACATGCTTGTAATGTTCAAAAAGTATATGTGTGTACGTGTTCCCACAGCAAGGGCAAGGATATTCAAAGGCTCTTGTAGGTATATTATGCATTTGGATGGTGAGGGCTAACTCACGACGGCGAGTAGTCCTGAACAGTAGTTTTAGAGTCTGTTTAAGGGACCCGCTCACGTGAGGTGAGAGATCTTGTAGGTGGTCAGCGTTGCTGGGTTGCAGGCGGACGATTACTTTGGCTAAGTAGGTGATGATGGTTATGATTGTAGTGCTCTTTTAGTAGCGGGGAATATGTATGACTTAGAGTCAGAGTTGTTAATCCCGGATAGCGGAGCGGAGCGGCCAACCTCCGGGAATGGGAATAGTGGGAATAGCGGCATCCCGGATAGCGGGATAAATTTTTGTATACTAATAATTATATAATAATCTATAAACCACTCATAAAATATTTATAAAATATAATGTGAAACAAAGAATAATGCTTAATTAAGATTCAAAACATAAAGATTCAAATTAAATTTAATTTTAATAAATAAGTTAAATATTTAATAAATAGACTCAAAAAATATATAATTTGTTTATATATTTTCTTAAGATAATAGATAGATACAAAATTAGTTATAAAAAATAGGAAATAATATAAGATATGATTTTTTTGAATAAATATATAATAAGATTGATACTTAGTTAGTACACTACCACTACCCGTAAAAAACATATACATCCAGAATTTGAAGAGAAAATAGATGAAGTTGATAGAAATTTATTATTAACTGAAATTGGGTTTTTTTTTTTTAACTTAATAAGTAAATTTTCGGAAAAATCAGTATCAAGTTTTAATTTTGAGTATGTTAACCTAATTATCTCTAACTCCACGACGGCGCAGATCTCACTTCTTCAACCAATCAACCCTAATTCACTTCTTCTTCAACCTCTCTCTCGCTTTGCGTCTCTCTCTCATTCTCAGTCTATGAATCATATCTTGGGAGACCCTAATTCACTTCTTCTTCAACCTCTCTCTCTCTCTCTCTCTCTCTCTCTCACTCACTCTCACTCTCTCTACGAATTAGATTTCACTTCTTCTTCAACCTCTCTCTTGCACAGGGGTGTTTTGTTAATTTTGCCCAGAAAAATGTAAAAAAAAGGTAAAAAAAGAACCGGAGCCGCTCCGCCTGGGAATTTTCCACGACTCGAGACCCGGTATAGCGGCTGAAGCGGCCGCTTTCTCATCTCCTGCTCCGCACCCTTCATATCGCGCGGCAGGGTGCTGCTCCGCTACGGAGCGCCGGGATAGCGGCCGGAGCGGCCGGGATTAATAACTCTGCTTAGAGTCTAACCTTCATCCTTCTGAGGGAGGATTTATTTATAGAGACTTCGAGGACCTAAGGCTTTAACCTCTTGGACGTGGTCTAAACCGCTCCCATCTTTCTGGGGGAGGATATTCACCACCTATCTTCTCGGAATCCGTGGAGAACGTTTCTAGCTTGACTTCTATGTTGGTGGAGCCTCTCAGGCGATTCTCTTGGATTCTTTCTAGGCGGTCTATTCGGTGGACGGGGGCGCCCTGGTCTAGGACTTTACCAACTATTACACTACACAACCCCTTAAGCACGAGAACTTATCTCTAAAAGGCTAAGTGCTTACAACATCTTTCCTTTTCGGAATGCGCCCTCGCCCAGTCGACGATTCCCACCACTGCGAACAATTTCGCTGAGTGGCGCCCTTCCCATAGGCGAGTCCCTCAGTGAAGGGCAGAGAAAATGTAGGCGAGTCCCTCGGCTGAAGTTGTACGGGCCTGGAGGCGTCTGCTTGGTATAGGCATTTAACAAACTTGGAAAACACGTTTGGTTTGAGGTGATGTCTCTGGACACCCAAACGCCAGTCATTCTGGCCAGATTGAGTGTTCGAGGGAAAGAGACATGGGTAGCATTTAATGCACCTCATGATGAATTTTCTCAGGAAGACAATTTGGCTTTCCGTATTCACACGTAGCACCCAAACAGACACGACTAGCGAACTTTCACACTTTCTCTCTTTCATAACTTTGAAGCTTTCAAGTTCATTTTCCAGACATGTCAATCACATAAGCACTTCACTAGATCCTTGAATCTTCTACTTGACGAGGCTTGAGATATCTTCAAGTTAATCACCATCATTCAAGAGTTAGAAAGATATCACCACCGACTTAGGAAGGTTGTCACCAGGATCATCATCTTATGTACAAGCTCATAGATCCACATACAGGTCACCCAAAGAGTACCTGAATTAAAACATAAATGGACATTGCTAATAAATTTGAAAGAAAATGTGGGTCATACTCTCTTACTAGTCATACTAAAAAATCTTGTCCCAATATTGGAACTAATTCTAATTAAATATGTGTATCTTTTGAAGTTGTCATATGTTACTAAAATTAATTATTAGTCTAATTACTATTTTTACTGCAGAAGCAAATTAAAACATCAAGTTACAACACAAAATATGACAGAAACATAACTATAACATACATGTAATCAACATACTTCATAGATAACTTTTACACCACACAACACACATCATAACCAGACTTTCCACTACATTTGAAGTTTTGATCTTCTGTTATCACTGTTCTAAGTTCTGATTTATTTGGAAAGACAATAAAAGAAAGGGGTCTTGCAGAACAATGGCTTGAAGTGGAAGCTCATAGCTTTCACCCAACAATCTACAACTTGGTCATCCAAGTTCTGTTTGCTCGAATAAAAAGCATTCCTTCTGACCAAAAAGTGATTCAAGAGAGTGATGAAAAGCTCAAAAAAATGTTGGATGTACTGAACTGCTGTTTGATTTCTTGTTTGGTTTGTTCTAGTTAATATGTTTTAGGAAGCTTCAAAGATATGTATGGTTTTGTTAAATCGGTATCAGTAATAAAATTTGGTGTTTGATCATTTCAATTACTACTGATTATGAAGTATGATGTCAAGAACTTATTTGGTGTTTATGACATTATAATTTGAACAAATTTGTATAAATTATTTATGACATGTTAATAAGTTGTTTTTCGTATATCTTCATAAGTTCTCAAATATATGAGTAGTTTACTGATAAACTTTTCGAAGAAGGAATAAGGAAATATGTGGCTGGTTTATCAAATGTCACTTGAGTAGAGATAAGGCCAACGAGAACAGTTATCTTATGGCTATGCCTCAATATTGATAAATCTTTTGCCTTGATCACCAAAATTGTGATCAATTAAACCCCAAATTTTAAATTTTCAGACAAGATAGATTATTTGACAGTAGAGACCATCCAACTTCATGAATACCTTGCTAGCATATTTCCGAAGAATTTTAGTAGAAGTTTTTTTCCCCAGAATTTTGAGTTTATCTTCTCTCAATCTTACAAATCAAAATATATAAGGTGGAAATTTTTCTCATTTATAACACATATTTATTTCATATCTCATTTGATGGGTGACTCTTTATATATATACCTATCACGCCTTAAGACATGACGAGTGGAGGTTGACTTGACTTGAGTAGTTTGGTTGCGAAAATCTTATAATAGTTAGTACAACGGATCTTGAATAGACTTTGATATCATCTGGAATTTGGATTAAGCCTAAATTAACATTATATAAATGACTTTTAAGACTTGTAAATTGAGTGTCGTCCGCACTTATAAACATATTAAGGTCATATTTTCATCCGATGTAGAACTTACCATGCCTCTTACACACTCATGATTGGACATCTAGAGTGTGACATGAGTGATTTGATAGCAAAAACCTGATAACATGTGACAGAACACATATTGGATAAGTTTTGATACCCTCTTTGAATTTAGATTAAGGCTAAATCAACCTTACTAAATTGCTCCGTTAGGGTTTTCATAGTTTGAGCGTCATGCATGTTTTCATATTCTTTTGTGTGAATCTATGAGTTTGCAAGTATAACCAAGAAGTGATTCAAAAAGGTAAAGCTTATGGGTAGCAAAGATGCAAGTCAACATGGAGCTGCTTCATTTTGCTGATGACAAACAACACTTAAAGTCAAGCAACTGCTGAAGATAACTCACGCGATCAAAGATGCGCAAGATAGTTGATCAAGTTATCCTCCTGAATTAAGATAAACATTTGTTTAAACTTCACACTGTAGTCCAACAACTCTCAAGAGAAGACTTATGTTTCAAGGATAACTGGTGGTTTGATCTCTCATCTCTCAAATGATGATAATAAACATGAAGACATCTCAAGCCTCATCAAGAAGACTCAAGGCTCTAATGATTCTAAAATCAAAGATAATGATGCTAAGACTTGAAGTTTTAGAGTGTGAAAGAGAGGAATTGTGCAAGCTCGCCTAGTCGTGTTTGTCTAAGTGACCAATATCTTGTAAAAGACACAAGTGCATTCATGGAATCCTTATGACTAAGTCAATCACACACTAAAATCATTGAGAATTCTCTTATCTTTCATACAAAATCACCAATAAATGTTTTTTTGGCCTAGTTAGTCGATTAGGGGCTGTTTGTTTGATTATGAGACTTTTTGTAATTGTCTAATCGATTAGATCATTGGCCAAATCGATTAGATGATGCTTAACTGAGTCTATAATTTATTATAATAGACTCTTAATGATTTCTATAGATTATATATCAAAACCTTTCATTTTGGACTCTTTATGGTTTCTAAGGACTTTATATAAAAACCTTTCATTTTAGGCCTTAACATCTGATTATTTGAGGTGGCTAATTAATTAGTCTAATAAATTAGGTGAGTTAGTTGACCCATGGATTGTTTCCAAATTTTCACCACACCTGGGTCTATAAAAAGAGAGCTTCTCTATCACTTTTTAACATCCAAAAAACGTGAAAAACCTCTATGTTCATTTCTCCCATCACCTCTCTAAATCTTTCTTAATTTGTCACATATGTTAGTCATAGTGCTCTGAGAGTGTTCTTGAGTCTAGTAAGGAATATTTTTTTTTTGGTGAGGGCAAAATCGAAAATTTACCGAGAGTAGATTTTTCTCGTGAGTAAATAATTCTGCCTTAAGAAGTTGTTATTTTGGTTGGAAGTAAAACAGTTGAAAAAGCTTTTGTTTGTATTTGGGATTTGTCCCAGTTTCTGTTTTGTTCGTGAGCTCCGCCATCGACGAAAAAGCTCTTTTTTGGCTCATGAAGATCAATCATTAAAAATCTTCACAATGATTCTTGAATTATGCCCGGTTAAAAGCTATATTTGTTCGAGATTAGCGTGATGTAAAATCTCTATTTGTTTCTGAGTTCCTCCATGATATTTTTGTTTTCTTATCTTTCTAGTTCCTAGTTCGATAATCTAATGGTCAAAATGTTGTGTTGATGACTTCAATCACTCTTCTGAAATTCCAATGTGGATCTAAACAAATGCTCAAATGCTTATTCTGATTATAAAATACAACAACCAGATAAATCTTATTAATAAGTATGTGAAATGAGTAAAATGAATATTCAACCTTCTTACACTCAAATAGTATAGATGCCCATACACCAAACCTAATTGGCCGAAACCTTCTATCATATCTAATGGGCGGAGAATTTGTAATCAACTCAATGGGAAGAATATTCTTTTCGTGTGTGTGTATGTGTGTATATATATATATATATATATATATATATATATATATATATATATATATATATATATATATATATATATATATTATTAAATTTTTATACATTTTATTAATTTTATTTAACTATTTCCTATATATATATATATATATATATATATATATATATATATATATATAATTAATTATCAAATATAATATTTAAAACAAATATAAATAAATTAAAAATATTATTTTTGAATTTTTAATAAATATTGGAAGAATCTTCTGTGTGATGGACTGCACTCCAGCACAAAAGGTTCGGTATGGTACTCACATGCTAGCAGTCGAGGCTGATGACTGGTGGCTAGAGACTCGTTAGAGATTGGATACTTCAGGTGAGGAGATCACTTGGGCCGTGTTCCGTAGAGAGTTCTTGAGGAAGTATTATCTTGAAGATGTTTGTGGAAAGAAGGAAATTGAATTCCTTGAGCTGAAGCAAAGGGAATAAGTCGGTTACTGAGTATGCTGCGAAGTTTGTTGAGCTGGAAAAGTTTTAATCGTATTATAGAGAGGCGAGTGCTGAATTTTTAAAGTGCATCAAGTTTGGGAATGGGTTGCACTTTGAGATCAAGAAAGCGGTTGGTTACCAGAAGATATGTGTCTTTGCTGATTTGGTTGATTGTTACCGGATTTATGAGGAGGATAGTAATGCTCACTATAAGATGGTCAATGAGAGGAGCAGTAAAAACCAACAGAATCATGGCAAACCTTATGATGCTCCAGCTGGGAAAGGAAAATAGAAAGTTGCACATGGTTAGAGAACTAGTGGGGGAGATGCTCCTGCTAGTGTCGTCTGTTTCAAATATGGGAAACCTGGTCACAAGAGTAATGTGTGTAATGCTAAAGTTAAAAGGTGTTTTCGTTGTGGTAAGAGTGGGCATACAACTCCTGAGTGTAAGCATAAGGAAGTCATATGTTTCAATTGTGGCGAAGAAGGGCATATTAGTACTCAGTATCAAAAACCAAAGAAGGCACCAGGCAGTGGAAAGGTGTTCTCTTTGGCTGGGACTCAGACAGGCAATGAGGACGGACTTATCAGAGGTACATGTTTCATTAATAATACTCCTTTAGTCACTATTATTGAAACTGGTTCTACTCATTGCTTTATTGCTGCTGATTATGTTAAAAGATTGAATCTTGCGTTGTCTGCTATGAATGTAGAGATGGTTGTCGATCTTCCAGGTAAGGGATCGGTGACTACTTCTCTTGTGAGCTTAAAGTGTCCCTTGTCGATCTTCGACAAAGACTTTGATGTTGATTTAGTTTGTTTGCTGTTAAGAGGGTTGGATGTGATATTAGGTATGAACTGGTTAGAGCATAACCATGTTCATATTAATTGTTATGATAAGTCGGTGAGGTTTCTACTCATGAAGAGGAGGGAGTTGATTTGTTATCTGCTAGACAGTTACGACAGTTGATGAAAGAAGAAGTTCAGGTGTTCTCGTTGATGGCGTCGTTGTCTGCTGAGAATCAAGATATAATTGAGGAATTGCAAGTGGTGTGTGAATTTCCTGAAGTTTTCCCTTATGAAATTCCTGATAGTTTGTGAGACCAAGTGTATCGCCGTGAGGAGTTCTAGTGTTGTTAGTAAAGAAGAAGAATGGGAGCATGAGACTATGTGTTGATTATAGACAGCTGAATAAAGTGATGATTAAGAACAAGTATCCGCTTCCAAGAATAGATGATTTAATGGATCAATTGGTGGGTGCTCGTGTATTTAGCAAGATTGATTTGAGGTCAGTGTAGCAACCTGCCCTAAAATTTAATGTTTAGAGTCGCCACCTATTCTGAAGGGCGAATAGGAAACCCTACGCAGTTAAGAGATTCGGGGTAAGTTATTATAATCAGGTCGAGGGAAGGTGTTAGGCACCCTCAACCCTTTCCTATGGCTTTGAATCTAAGGTAACAGTTTATGGCTGAAAATTAAGGTTAATAGCTAAAGAAGTGAAAAGGGAAAAATTAAGATTTTAAGTGAATTGATATTTTAGGGAGGGGGACTCGCCTTGGTTATCCAAGTGCCTACGTATCTCCTTAGGGAGAATCAGAGTCAACGTAGTTCGGGCACAGGATTGTACGCCTTAGAATTTGATTATGAAGTGTATTTGAAGTTGTTTTGAAATGCGAATGTTCAAAGGTATTTTGAATTACCTTATCGCAGTTGTGAACATCGCAGTGTTGAAAAACTGTAGTATCGTGGTTTAGTGTGTTTTAAGATTTGGGCGTACAACCCTGGTTTTAATTTGTTACCATTAGCCGCAATAATCAATAAGTTGATTACCATGGCTAACGGATTAAAGGGAGGATTGCTAACCACTATAATCGATTGATTCGATTATCACGAATAGCAAATGTGTGTATTTTAATTATTTAATTTTATCGTTATCCCTCATAATTGATAGATTCAATTACAAATAATAACGAATTTGATAGAGGAAAATGCTAATCATCGTAACCAATAGCTTTGGTTAAAACCATTTAGCAAAATAAAGATTATTTTAATTTACAGGATTTGATTAATTAAATTAATCGATTATTAATCATCGCGACCAGTAAATTTAGTCGAAACGAATAATAATTTGAATCCTAATGTTTGACACTTTGGCCAAATGAGATGGAGCAAACCCTAATATCTTAATATATTTCTTTAGGGTTGTTGTGATTTATATAATTAAAATTAATTAAATTAATCGTTCGGAATAGTCGGATAATCGGGAAAAATGAAACTAATTATATAATCCTAATCCTAATTTAATATTTAATCCTAATTAAAATATATTAATTGAATTAAAAATAACCAATAAATATTTAAACTAAATATGTACATAATAAAAATATAAGAAAACCTGGTACTGATTTGATGTGGGTGACCTGGGAGTGTGCATGGTAGAGCCTCGCTCCCAGGATGCAGGATCTGACCTTGTGTTGAGTTCAATGGCTGGTGGCTAATGGTGCACCGTGAGCCCGTACGAAATAGCACCACTGGATACATGCGCAATTAATATGTGTAAATGGTAAAAATTTGGTGTTGCTGGGAAGGATCGAACTCGGGTTCCTTCGCTCATTATAACGCCTCTTGCCAATTGTTCTGTAACATGTTAATTTATTATAATCCCACACAAAAAGTTAAATAAGATTATGAGCAATAAATGAAAACTTTTGAACGCAGTCAAACTGGGCCCCTGGATTCGCACGCGTGGACCAATAGAATGGTGAGAGAAACACAGATTCCTTGACCAGCCAATGGATGCGCAGCTCTCGTGGTCAAACGGTCCCCTTCACTATTCATCATCTTCAACCTATCCACCTGCGGATTCAGCTTCAAATTTTGTTGTGGAAATACCTGCGGATTCGCTGCAAATCCGAGACTGACTTTTGCACCTGCACACAACGATTGAAACAAAGATGATAATAACCCAGATCACCTTTTTAAGGTATCCCGAGTCCATTAGCAATGTTCTTATGGCCTGCTACGGTTGGAAAATATGGTTTCGAAGCTTAGTAGCTTACTTGCCCTAACCATGGCAAAACTCTATCCCTGCACCAATTCTCATAACCAGACGTTCGAGCATACTCTAAACATAATTATGAATCATAATATGCGATTAAAAACCATTTGGAATGCATGTAATGGCAACTGCGAATTCAAAACACTAGTGCAAACCGTAGGTCACCAAAGGAAGCATTTGAGAGTGCTTCGAGCTTCAAGAGCAACGTGGTCATATCCCTGGGACCTTCAGGAGAGCAATGGAGTGTTTGGAACCGATTAAAATCTGCTGGACAGAAACCGTTGGCCGTGCCCTAGCTTTTGTGCAAATTTGGATACCTTGGAATCCTATTTCTTCTCCCACTTTTCGTTCCTGCAACCCACCCCCTTATTCTGAATATATTTCCCTACTTATAAGGGTCACATTATGGTTAATATGTGGGCTTGGATATCTTTGTTTTTGATAACTTAAATTCTTGAAAAATATGACATAAAAGTTCCTATTTTTAGTTCCATATATTTTCCAACCTATTTTCCATATATTTCCTCTTTTAAAGACCAATTTAAATTGATTAAATATAAAAGATATTAATCATGTGTTTCTTAACTTTAAATCATGACTTATTTATTTTAATTTTGAAATTTCAATGAATAAAATCTTAGAATAAAAATGAAATAAAAATCATGAAATATAGGTGAATGGATTTATGGGCCCTTGGTGAGATTAAGATTATGTTTAGAAAACAAAACTTAGGTCCATAAGTTAAAAGGTTTAAAATTGCTCAATATGTCCTTTGTGCATTTCCTCAAAGTTTGTCAACTTCGCGACGCCATAACTCTCTCCATTTTAATCATATACATGTATTCTAGGATTTTTTAGAAAGCTCAAAGAATCCTCTAAATGATGCCTTTGGTTTCATATTAATTGAGGCTTCCATGCTCAAGTTATGAGCTTTGACCCAAAATGTGTTTTTGTTGACTTTCTGGAAGACCTATAATGTATTGGACCATATCTCTTGAATGAAGCATTTCTGGCCTTGGCTTGTGAGAGACAAAGTTGTAGAGAATCCAATTTCCTTCAAAATAGGCTTTGAGTGAGGAATTTCTGATACTCCATGTGAAAGTTATGACCAGTAAAAGTTGCGTTGACTTTCTCCTATAAAAAAACCCTAATTTGAACCTTCAAATTTGTTCATCTCTGAGTTTTTGTTAATGGATCATGATCAACCTTTGATCAATTGATGGATATAGTCTCACATACTTGATGTTGACCAAAAATCTTGATGCTTGACTGTATTTTGACTATAGTTGATTTTAAGTCAACATAGTCGATCATTGGTTATCTGAGCCATTGAGTGAGCAATCCTTGGAACAGAAGCTTGACTTTCGACATGGAGGTTCCTTGATATATGTGAGACACCTTGGGATCCATTTGAGGCCTTGATTATTCACCATCCTTTGATAAAAGGAAAACCCTAGTTTTGAGACCCTCAATTAAGAGAAAAGGACTTGAGAAGGACCCTTGAACCTTGAGTTATTTAAGATGAAATGAGGAACCTTTGATTGAATATAAGAGGGCAAATTTTGGTATATGACAGCTGCCCCTGTTCAATCTTTTTAAACCTGAAGGATCAGATAGGCACGTCTGCCTATCATGATCTAAAGGTAGAAGATGATTGGACACTGAGAATGCCCTGAAATTTGCATTTGTTGGGAAGAAGTTCTGTAGGAGATGGCTTACAGATGCCATCCAAGGTAAATACCCCTCCTTTTCTTGGATGCGAAGCAGATGCTTTTGAAAAGGAACCCCTGTGTTTTGGTCGTAGCGCGGCCTAAAAAGGCAACCTGAATTTTATGCAATGTCGTGATGCATGCGATGCATGATGCAATGAGCTTCTCAAAATAAATGAGAGTGATGTATGTATATGCACTATGTATGAATGAGGTATGTTAATTGAATGATGCATGATTGTTAGTTGTGTTAGTTGAAGCATGTTAGTAGCTTTGGAAAAGAAAAATAAAACCTTGTTTGTTGTTGATGAAATTTTGAAGAAGATCACTGCCGAGGGACTAACGTGATAAACCCAATTGAAGAACTGTTTGAGAAATAGGGAAAATAAATCCCTATTTGCAAGGAGATATAGCTTTATATCACTGCCAGGGGACTAACGTGATATTACATAACTTATTGCTGCTCGGGGACTAACGCAATAAGTGATGATTTTGAATTGAAACTGAAGTTGAAATTGTAATGAGTCTTGGTACTAATGTACCAAAGAACTCGGTGCCATATCATCGCTAAAGGGCTAACGTGATAAGACGTAATGCAAAGGTCACGATTTGGATTGAAATTGAAATTGAAATGAGTCTTGGTTACTAACGTACCAAAGAACTCGGTGCCATATCACTGCCGTGATAAGACGTAACGCAAAGGTCACAATTTGGATTGAAATTGAAATTGGAATGAGTCTCGGTTACCAACGTACCAAAGAACTCGGTGCCATATCACTGCCGTGATAAGACGTAACGCAAAGGTCACGATTTGGATTGAAATTGGAATGAGTCTCGGTTACCAACGTACCAAAGAACTCGGTGCCATATCACTGCCGTGATAAGACGTAATGCAAAGGTCACGATTTGGATTGAAATTGAAATTGAAATGAGTCTTGGTTACTGCCAATGGACTAACGTACCAAAGAACTCGGTGCCATATCACTGCCGTGATAAGACGTAACGCAAAGGTCACGATTTGGATTGAAATTGAAATTGAAATGGGATTGGAATAAGATTTGAAATGGGATTTGAATAAGGTCGGAATAGGATTGGAAATAGGATTGAAATAGGATTGGAATAGGATTAGAATAGGATTGGAAATAGGATTGAAAATAGGGTTGAAATAGAATTGGAAATAGGATGGGAATAGGATTTGGAATAGGATTGGAAATAGGAATTGGACTAGGAATTGGAATAGGATTTGAAATAGGATTTGAAATAGGATTTGGAATAGGAATTGGAAAATATTTTAAGAAGTCTACCTAGAAAGGCATGATATGCCTTAAACAAGACTGACCTAGATAGGCTGAGATGTGCCTTAAACAAGATTCGCCTGGAGAGGCTTTTAGAAAGGATATGGAATGTCTTAAACAAGATTAACCTAAAGAGGTTCCCGGAAAGGATATGAAAACGTCTTAAAAAAGATTACCTAGACAGGCTATGACACGTCTTAAACAAGATCGCCTAGAAAGGTTATGATACGTCTTAAACAAGACTTCCTAGAAAGGGTATGATACGTCTTAAACAAAACTATCTAGAGAGGTTCCTATAAAGGATATGAAACATCTTAAACAACACTACCTAGAAAGGTTCTTGGAAAGGATAATGAATGTCTTGGAAAAGACCACCTAGAAAAGTTCGTAGAATGTCTTAAAGAAGACTACCTGAAGAGATTCCTGAAAAGGATGACGAATTGTCTTAAAGAAGTCTATCTGAAAAGGTACTTAGAAAAAGAATGTCTTGAAGAAGACTACCTAAAAAGGTTCTTGGAAATGACGATGATTGTCTTAAAGAAGACTACCTAGAAAGGTTCTTAGAATGTCTTAAAGAAGACCACCTGGAAAGGCTGAAAGATGTCTCAAAAAAGACTACCTACAAAGGCTCTTGGAAAGGACGATGAATGTCTTAGAAAAGACTACCTAAAAAGGTTCTTATAAAGAGGATGTCTTAAAGAAGACTACCTAAAAAGTTACGGTGTAATGTACGTAATGCATGACTTATATGTATTTGTATGATGCTCCAATGATAGGTTGTTGATAACCAAAGCGTACATAGTTTGCTAATGTTGTAAGGTTGTTGGATGCTAGCGCGATTTCCCAATACATGTTTTTTGAACTTTGAAGATCGTAGTTAGGAGAAAGATTGATTCGAGGTTGTAAAGTATGAAGATGTCTTTTCCTTTTGTTGCGTGTCTTATGGATTTGATATCCATTGCCCCAATTTCGTGGGAAAAGATGCTTATGAGGGAAGTGCCCCAGGAAATAACCTTGTCATATGCTTTGGCGTTTAGATTGAAGGGTATGCCCTTGATTTCCAGGATATGGAGGGTTATCCATAGTGTTCTGTCCTTTGGTTTAAATTTATCCCATGTTTGACATGCCCCTGATTGTTATTGCTTCGAGATGTGACCCAGGTCGACTGAACCTTAGGATGAATGCCCCTAGTTAATAGGATGTTTGGTTGTATGCCCCTGTTTAGGAAAACCCTCTGGACGTGGTCTCCCCATTCAAGAGTCTTTATCAGAGATGATCACCTTTGGTTAACCAATTTCGAGATTTCTTTGATGCTAAGTGCGTATTCGTAGATGACGTTGTACCCTTTGAGAAAGTAACTCTGATGCAATGCATATGCAAGTTTTGAAATCGAAGTCCGTTATGAATTAGGACTGGGAGATTAGAAATGAATGCTTGAAAAAGCGTAGTGGTTAGAAATAGTTTTAACAAACTTAGGAGTCAGTATAACAAATCCTGCGTAATATGCTTTCGTAGTTAACCTTGCCTCAATTAGGACTTTTGAATGTTGTAACTTGGCCTGGTTCGCGGTTTTAAGAAACAATGGATATAAGGCTCAAAATGTATTTAACCCACCCCTTTCTCCTTGATGTTCTCCAGATCCTAAGAATTCGTTTAATCCAATGGATGTGCTTTGTTTGTAAGAGAATCAGTTTTGATGTTGCGCAGAGGCCTTAGTAGAGATCCAAGCACCGATGAAAAGTGTTGTAAAGATCCAAGCATTGATGTGAAGCTTAGATAATTTGGCAGTCACATGATTATCCTTTGTATTTCGCCTTTGTTTTGTTTTTATCCCTTATTTTTCATGAACCAATTCCCTTGAATTTGATCCATCGGGATGCCCTAAATTTTGCCTAAGTCATTCTGTTTTCTTTCATGGAATTTTCCATTTTGACTTAGCGGGCGCTTTCTTTTTTTTGAATACTCCTTTGGAAATATTGATCCTTGGATATTGAATATTGTGACTGCCATGTTGACTCTGATTTGTAAGCTTTGGCTTTGATATGTCCTCGATCTTGAATGATGTATTGAGGAAGAAGATGTTGTGAATATCATCTCCACTGCTTCCTCAATCTTGGATGCATGCGAGGAAGAAGATATGCTTGATCTTTGCTTTGCTTGATCCTTATGCTTGAATTGACTGATTCTCTTGACAACCAAAATACACCATTGAATTAATTGAAATCTAACCTGCCCCTGGTTGAAATCAAGGTTTATTTAAAAAGTAGAAACAAGCTCCAACTCCTGGCTCGAGGGGTGTAACGAGGGATTAACATCCTTATGTCTCCACTATTTGGGAATTGAAACAATGCTTGTACATCGTCGGTTCGGTCTTACCTTGAAAGCATACGTTTAGCGAGATTTAGTTATTTGTATTCGTCATTCTCCCTTAAGTTTGTTAATAATTGAAAGTCGAAATTGAAAATAGAATAGAAGGGTGCGAGTGGAAAGTCGTAGTATTGAGCGAATGAAGCGAATGAATTGATTTCAAAACAATGCATGATTATTTTATTGAATTACTATTCGAAAGGTACAACGTTTTACATCAAATAACATTTTGTGATCGTAGAAGTTACAACTTGAAATGATAAACCTATAGATCCTAGGGCAATCTCCTTTGTGGATCCGTCGACTTTGTTTTACTCCTTAGTTCGTGGACTTGTAGAAGTGAAGGGTAATCTCGAATTCTCCTTGGGCACGTGAAACCTGTCGGGAATGAATTGTTAGCGGTGGGTTTTCATCGTTTCAGAACTTCATGAGTTTCCTTAGACTGAACCTCTTTTGCTTTTCCATAGGATAGTATCACACCATTTGCAACCTTCAGCGTTTGTAAGAAAATCTATGACCCTTTTTTTTGGCGTGGGGTTAACATATGTCGCTTTCCCTCCATCGTGGTTAAGCATCTTCGTTCAGGGTGTTGCCCTAGTTGGGCTAATCCTTGCCCCCAGGTTATCGTAGAGTGTCCTTGTAAATTTGATGTGTTCTAAGATGAACCCCTTTATGGCTAGATACCCCTTGAGTGTATCTATGAGGAAACTCTTTTGTTGAACTAATCCTTGCTCGATGATAACCTTTGTTGTATTTATAATCCTATTATAAAAAGGCGTGGACATGCGGCTGGCGTGGTGAAAGACATCCTCTTTACCTTAAGATCATTCTTAATAGTTTATCCTCCTTTCTCCATAGGTGATAATCCTCTTATTTCTTTGGGAGTTCTGAGAAATCGGCTAGCATGGCAAGTTAGGATGCGAGCGAAGGTAGAAATGCAAATGTGAATATAAATGTATGGATGCATGAAAATGCGTATGCAAAAGACTCCTTTCTTTTTTTTGTATGTTATGACTCCTTGTATGTAATGCAAGCGCGCGGGATAAATAATCCTGAGGATAGCCTAGGTGGATTTAGGGATGACATTAGACCCTAGTGACATACGTGCGAGCTTGAGATTATAATACGCCAATGGGAATCCCTCAGATTAAGGGGTACGCGGAAAGTAGCAGCTGATGACCGTTCAGGACAGTCACCAAGTCTCATGACCTTCGAGAGGTTGTTCGACGTGTACTTACGAATTTGTCCCTCGTGGGAAGGTTCTCTATGTGGAACGCAACCTATCTAAGGACGATATTGGAGAAATGAAATCCCTACAGGCTAGGGATGAGCGATGTATAAATGGAAATCCGAACCCTACAAGTTAGAGGGTGCGCGGGAACAAGCACGGGTTGACCGTTCAAGACAGTTACCAGCTTTCATGGCCATCGTGAAGCCAATCGACGTGTATTAATGAGGATGTCCTTCAGGAGAAGGACAAGTTATTGTAGAAACACATGAACGTAAAAGCAAATCCCTACAGGCTAGGGAGTTCGTGGGAGCAAGCATAGAGTGACCGTTCGAGACAGTCACTATATCTCATGGCCATCGAGAGACCAATTGACGTATGCTAACGAAGATGTCCTTCGTGCGAGGGATGCAATTTTGGAAAGGAATCCCTATAGGCTAGGGACGAAAAATGTAAGCACGGGGTGACCGTTCTAGACAGTCACTAGATCTCATGGTCATGGAGAGACCAGTTGAAGTGCGTTAATAGAAATGTCCTTCGTGGGAATGACGCGTAGTTACAGAAATACAAGGATATAAAAATAAAATCCCTACAGGCTAGGGAATGCATAGGCGGTGATATCCTTCGTAGGAAAGACGTGGTCTTAGGAATTAGAATCCCTACAGGCTAGGGAATACGTAGGGATACCTGCAAAGTTGAAACGCATAAATATTCGAAGTATATAAATTGCAAACATATAAAGAGCACAGAAGCACAAAAGTCCTAGGTTCATAGGTTCGACGTAGCGGCTTTAGGGAGCCAACCTTTTTATAGGGGGTTCTAGAAGGTCTCATGGGGTCGTTCGTAGCCTCCGAGACTTTTTGTCTCTTCGGATTTTAGAACAACTCATTTTATCCATGAGGTTCGAATTTTTGGGGTAGGTTCTCGGAGAGGTCAGCCAAGTATCCAGTCCTGCCCTCAACAAAGTCAAGCCTCGTTTTGGACATTTCCGAATACTCAACCCACTCCGAGTAGAGTTATCACAACATAAAAAAAAAACACCAGCAATGCATATAATATATAATCAAACATTTTAAATAAAACATTCAATAAAAAACCAATGACAAAAAAAAAACAAATAATTAAAATATTTATTATAAAGATGAACCTCCCCCAAACCCTAAAAATGGCAAGTTTGCCAAACCCTAAAATGCGCCAAACCAAAACCCTGCCAAAACCTATAGGAGCATAGTATTCACTATTAAGTTGTCCCCAACAGAGTCGCCAGCTGTAGCAACCTGCCCTAAAAATTTAATGTTTAGAGTCGCCACCTATTCTGAAGGGCGAATAGGAAACCCTACGCAGCTAAGAGATTCGGGGTAAGTTATTATAATCAGGTCGAGGGAAGGTGTTAGGCACCCTCAACCCTTTCCTATGGCTTTGAATCTAAGGTAACAGTTTATGGCTGAAAATTAAGGTTAATAGCTAAAGAAGTGAAAAGGGAAAAATTAAGATTTTAAGTGAATTGAGATTTTAGGGAGGGGGACTCGCCTTGGTTATCCAAGTGCCTACGTATCTCCTTAGGGAGAATCAGAGTCAACGTAGTTCGGGCACAGGATTGTACGCCTTAGAATTTGATTATGAAGTGTATTTGAAGTTGTTTTGAAATGGGAATTTTCGAAGGTATTTTGAATTACCTTATCGCAGTTGTGAACATCGCAGTATTGAAAAACTGTAGTATCGTGGTTTAGTGTGTTTTAAGATTTGGGCGTACAACCCTGGTTTTAATTTGTTACCATTAGCCGCTATCGCCCTCGGTTTTTTACCATACCTCTCGCGGAGAGATACGCGAACTGACTCTTTTCTTTCTGCTTTTGTGTTTTTGAAAATCAGAGAGTCGCCACCGACTTTTATTTTATCCAATTAAGAAAAGGTTTATAAAAGAAACAGAAAAAGACCTTTAAGAAATTCTGGGTAAGGGGGTAGGTTATACAAAGGGAAGGTGTTAGCACCCTTTGTATCCATGGTTATCCATGGGCTCTTTAATTTGCTTAGCTCACTTGTTTTCAATCACTTTTCTATTGCCTTGAAATGCTTGTATGTGGTTTCAAATACCTTTGTAATTTGACTTTGTAATGATCCTTGTGTGGATGTATACAAAGTGTTTTATCTTTCGAAAGATGTTTTTGAAAAAAGAACGTTAACTTCGTAATGATCCTCGTTTGGATATATACAAAGTATTGTCTTTTTTGAAAGTTTTATTTTGAAAAAACAATGATATATGAGAGATTTGTTTGTTTTGATCTGAGCAAGCAAATTAGGAGGTCTACCCTAAGTTATAAGGTCTTATCCTATTTCCTTTAAAAAACTATCCTTTTACCGGATGTAAACGAAAGTTCGATTTTGCATTTGAATTTGATTTTGATTTTTGAAAAGAGTAAAAGAGGGATTACCCTAAGAGGTGCAAGTGTGATTGTGTTTTGATTCGGATATTTTATCTTTGAAGTTAGCGATCTAACGATTCAATTTTATCTTTGGCATACACACAGTTTTATATGTACTGGAATTTAAATGCAGAAATGTAAAATGCGGAAAGTAAATCTACGCTATTACATCGATTTTGCGGGAAATGTAAACTACGCTATTTACATGAATTTGACAACCTATACATTTATCTAGGAATTTAAATTGCAAGAAAATAAAAGAAAGATTTTTGGATTTTTTGATGGTTGATTTTAATTAGAATTAATGCATGATTAATTTAATTAAAATGAGAAAAAGATGAAAATAAAATTTAAACCTAAAAATTAAGCTTAAAATATGTTCAAAATGCTTGTCAATTAATTTTAAGATAAAACTAATTTTTTTGGAATTTTTGAAATAGGTTTTGAAATTATTAAGTTAAATAATCATATAATTATACAAATAATTACACAAATAATTAAAACTTAAAGAGAAAATTATTCTAAATATGTACAAAATTAGTCTATAATATATAAACTACATTTAATATAAAGAACAATTTTTTTTTAATGATTTTTTTGATTGGTTAAAATAATTAAAAAAGCAAATATATAAATATATACTAATTAATTATAAATATTTTAATATTTTGAAAAAAAATAAAATATTTTATGTCAAAAAATAATAGATTATTTTTGAAGCCTAAAAATATTTTTATTATATTTTTTTGATTTTTGAAACTATTTAAATTTATTTTGCAAAGAAATAAAAATAAAAATAGAAAATAAAAATAAGGCTATGGTCCTGTGTGATTAATCTGAAAGTCTATGATATGGGGGTGCATGTTGGTGCGTTGGATTGAAGATTAGTGGAGATCTATGGCTCAGATTGATGGACACATGGTGCACGTGGATAAAGAGATTGCAAGTGATCATTCAGGATTCAAATATTCCAGGTGGGGTCCACGCTGGTTGACCAGCGAATGAGAGGAGAGGAAAGCGCCACGCGTGCGGTCAAATCTTCCTCCTAACTATTCATCATCTTCTTCCTTGGTACCTGCGGAATTTCCTGCAAACTTACCTGCGGATTTTCCTGCGGATTTTGCTTTCAATTTTTTAACCTTTTGAATGACCTACAAAACGAAAATAAAAAAGAACAAGGGCCACCCAGATCACCTAAATGGACCCTTCTGAACATGATAGCGTCGTTAGTTTTTTCATTTGGAGCTTGTATCATGGAGAACGAAAGCTTCACATGTTTGAAGCTCAAAAATGGTAGAGCTTCAAAACCACGTTAAAGCTTGCATGTGATCACTCAAACCTACTCTACATCATGCCATGAGTCCATGCAAGTGGTTAGTTTTTATTTTAATCAAGCATGCATACGAAAACGAAAGTTATGAAGTTAAGAATATGAAGATGGTGATACACGCATTTAAACCATTATGGGACTTGTTTAGTGCATCAATCTTACTCTATGTGACCCCAAGGGATGATTTGAATGGTTATTTTTTATTGAAGTAAGCTGGAAGTTGCAAAACGAAAATTACAAAGTATTTGATATTTTTGTGAGAATTTTGTGAAGTTGATGGCTATATCCTTGCTATGATTTCGTGTGTGTTCTTATTGTGGAAGTATGCTTCCTAATTTATAAGCTAAGAGGTGCTTAAAATCTAAGCTAGAAGCATTGATGAGCTTTGTTGAAACTTTGATTTTTAAATATTAAAAATCTTTGAAACTTTGACCAAAGCTTGCTCTCCTTTACTTCTCTTGCTTTGTACTTCCTTTTGCTGCAGGAAATTGAAGATTCTTTGATGACTCATGCTTAGAAACTAAGCTATGCATTATCCTTCCATTTTCCTTTTTTTAATTTAATCTTATATGTGATAAAATTAAATCAAAAAAAGAACAAAAATGATGTGGGCTTTATCTTGGTCGTGGGAGGCCCTTTACATCATGGTAAACATGTTTGGATCATGGAAATTGGGTTTCATTTGGAAGAAAAACATTTTGATCAATGTTGATTTCATGCATTTTCCCAAAATTTAGCCAACTTCAACAAGGTGTAAATCCCTCAATTTTTATCATATGAAGGAGTTCTTGCACTTTTTGGAAACCTCAAAGAGTCCTCTAACCAATGTATTTAGTCTCATGTCAAAATGATTTTCCATGCTCCTTGTGTGTCCTTTTGAAAAAAGTGACTTTTTGTTGACTTTGAAAATGACCTGTAATGTCTTGATTCATATTTTTCAAATGGTGAATCTAATGACCATGGGACCAATTTCATTTGAAAGATAATTGAATTTCCTTCAAAATAAGCTTTGGTTTGAATTTTTTGGATGAAGGATGAGAGAGTTATGACCAGTCAAAGTTCAGTTGACTTTTTAGGAGAAAACCCTAATTTTGAAACTTAGGGTTTTGTTGATTTTTGATATTTCCTTGATGAATTATGATCATCCAATGATCAAATGATGAATCCTTTGACAGAATATGGACTTTGACAAAAAATTTCATTTTTGACTGTGTGTTGACTTTTTTGGTCAAACGGGTCGTCTGTTGACTGTTTGAGCTGCTGACTGCGCGTCTGAGCGAATTGAAGTTTGAAAATTTGTATGATGGTACTTTGAGATATATGGAGGTCCATGAAATCCATTTGAGGTCTCAAAAACTTGTTCTCCTGAAAAAAAAACAAGAAACCCTAGTTAGGGACTGTTTGTGTAGGAGACAGTTAAGCGTACCTGATTTTTGTGCAGTGTTGAGTCTCTGCTAATCATGTGATATTCAGAAGAATTCTAGAACAAAAATCTTGGAATTTTGAAATGCAAAAGTTTGATTTGATTGATGGTACAAAACACGGAGAATTGCACTATCAGCGGTTTGACTGTCAACTGACTTTTTAGAGTGAAAATTCAACAGTCAAAGTTAATATATTATTTTTTTTTTTGTTTTTTTTTGTTTTGTTTTTGTTTTGTTTTTTTTTGTTTTTGTGTTAATGGTGAAAATTTATTTACATGAGTGGTTAGTAAAACACAGACGTAGTAAATAAATAATAAATACTGTATGCGAGCAAAATTACCGATAATGACCCTGAAAATCATTTAATGCACAGAAAAATAAATATTTAACTGGCAGAAAACACACAAAATATTATCTGGATAATTAAGCAACAATATGACAAATAGTACGACATTTAATACTGACAGTATAAATATTACATACTACAACGAACAGTACAACGAGTAAACGGTACATTAAGAAATAAGAGATACGGCAAACTTTAAGAATGACGATTAATAACCATTCTACAAACAATAACATGTAGATGATTGGGAGTGTCAACATCCCAGGTCCACATTTTTCAGGGCTATGCAGACAGAAGAAAGACATGATTACCACCACGACGGTGATGATCATAAGAAAACACGTCTCTATCCGCTTTGCCATTTTTGCCGGGGGAAGAAGAGAGAATGAATATGAAGTTGAAATTTGAGAGATGAGTTAGAATTTGATGTGAGATTTTATGGAAAAAATGAGAGGTATTTATAGAATGAAAAGAAGGATAGAGACGTTGGGGAACGAAGTGATTCCGTACAAAAGGAAAATTTGAGTGGAAGTAAGATTTGAAAGAAAGTGTATGATAGTGTTGGAAAAGAGAGATGTATAGAATAAAGTTAGGATTTGATTTTGAAAGAAGAGATTTGAAAAGAAAGGAAAAGATTTTGAAAATAATGGAATATAGTACAAAAGATTTAACTCTGTACCAATTGCGTCAGTACTATTTATCTGTAAATAAATATCAAATAAATAGCGTGTGTGAAGTAATAAACAGTAATTGGCGTTTGCGTAAGAATAAATTCAACAGCGAGCCAAAATACCGTATAAGAAAAATTCTAAAAACCAAGTATTCATAAATCAGGATATGAAAATCCAAGATTATATGAAACTCTTAATTTTTAGATTGAAGTTTTCTTGAAAAAAGATGTGGGCAAATTTTGGGGTATAACAGTCGCCCCTATTCAATCTTCTTAAACCTGAAGAGATTGTTTGAAATCTGAAGGTAGAAGATGATTGAATATTTTAGATGCCCTGAAAATTTGCACTTACCTTGACCGGAAGTGATGCTGGAATTTGTCTTTGAATGTTGTCTGAGAAATGTTATTGGCAGATTGAAACATTACCTGAGATGGGCTTTCAGATGCCATCTGGCAGATGTATTTGATGGTTTGTTCACCAGAATGAATCCATTGATTATATCTTGATGAAGGATTTGAAAACCTCTGCGTTGACTGTTTCGGAACCGTCCAAGGTTACCGCTTTAAGTCTTGGAGGATGATCGTTACGAAACTATCCAAAGTTTTTCCGCTTTAGATTTTGAAAGTTAATCGTTGTGGAACCGTCTGAGGTATCAGCTTTAGATCTTTGATGGTAGATCATTCTGGAACCGTCTTAGGTATCAGCTTTAGATCTTCGATAGTAGATCGTTCTGGAACCGTCTGAGGTATCGACTTAGATCTGTGTTGGTTGTTTTTGAGCTTGATAAGTGATTTGGAAAGAGAGATCTCTTCAGAATGAATCTTCGGCTTGATTATATCTGAGAGGACTGCTTATCTGAATAGAGTTCAAGGGGAACACTGCATGTGATTGAGAACATCTTTGCTGAAGACATCCGTCTGCCTGAAAAAATCAAGTTAGTGATATGCAATGTTTATGATGTATGTAATGTATGAGATTCTCGAACTAAAGGAGAAATATGCATGTTATGTGGTGTATGAATATGTGTATGATGTATGATGTATGATGTATTGAGCGTATCAAGCTTCTGATTGGGAAAATAAATCCCGGCTAGCCATTTGGAGATGAAGGCATTGTGATCGTTGATGATTTTTGTCGTCTTGTTTGAGTACCCTCGGCTGGGGATCTTCTTTGAGAACCATGGTGCTCTGTTGAAGGATCTTTGATTACCGCTCGGGGATGAAAAGTAATTTGAAAGTTCTGACTTTGATGCCCTTTAAAGTGGGAATGAGGAAGATGCATAATCCTCCGATGCACTATTTGACCAAGTCCTGGTGTGGAGATCACACCTTCTGGGGATAACAATCTGAACAGCCCTGCTGGGGAATAAGATTCCTCGAATCACTTTGGAGAGAAAAATCTCATTGAGGAATTTGCCGAGAAATGCATTTCTGTTGAGGAATTTTTCTTCTGATGTCGGTTTTAGGATGATGTCCAAATGATTGGGACATTACCTGAATGTTATTCCTGTTTTTCCTGGTAAACATCAATCATATTCAAATGCACATGTTCATTCAAAATTATCATTGGGATGTTTACGTATTCAAAACAGAAAAAGTGAAAATGTTGATTTTGAGCATAAGATGCATTGATTTTTGAAAAAGAGCCATGATAGGCTGATTAGTACAAGGAGACAAAAATCCTAGTAGTAGGAAATTGTCATAAAGTTTTGAAAAGTATTTATAAAGAGAAATAGCTATGTGAAAACAATCCAGTCAAGTTTCGATTCTGCTATTGCCAATCTGTCTTCGAGCATCTCATCCCTCACTTGTTGGAAGAAAGTAATTGGACTGATCGGTGTCTTTGATGTGTTGAATCTTGAAGGTGAGTAGGTAAATAAACGGAACATAGTTGTACGCTTTATTCCCTAACTTTTGCCTAGGCTGCCCTTTCAGGTTTTCAGCCTATCGGGATAATTTTATTTAGCCTCTAATTTTTGCCTGGACCGCCCTTTCGGGTTTTCAATCCACCGAGACGCTCATTTTTTTTGCCTAAGTTGCCCTTTCAGGTTTTCAACTTAGCGAGCTTTTCTTTAAGCGAAGTACTTTTTGACTATGTCTGCATTTACAGGGTGTGGGAAATCCTCGCCATCCATGGTGGTAAACAACATGGCTCCGCCGGAGAATATTTTCTTGATTACGAATGGTCCCTCATAAGTGGGAGTCCACTTCCCCCTGGGGTCACCTTGTGGTAGGATGATGCGCTTGACAACCAAGCCACCGGTTTGGTATGCCTGACTTTTGACTTTCTTGTTGAAGGCTTTGATCATACGCTTTTGGTACAACTGGCCATGACAAATAGCTGCGAGCCTCTTCTCATCAATCAAGTTTATCTGGTCCAATCGAGTCTGAATCCAATCGTCTTCGTCTAGATCGGCTTCTTTCATAATCCTTAGGGAAGGAATCTGAATTTCAATTGGAAGAACTGCCTCCATACCATAGACTAAGGAAAATGGAGTTGCCCCTGTTGAAGTACGCGCTGATGTGCGATAACCATGAAGAGCAAAAGGTAACATCTCATGCCAGTCTTTGTAGGTTACTGTCATCTTTTGTATGATCTTCTTGATGTTCTTGTTGGCAGCTTCCACCGCGCCATTCATCTTTGGTCGATATGGAGAGGAATTATGATGTTTGATCTGGAACTGTGTGCAGAGTTCAGTAATCATTCTGTTGTTTAGATTTGTGCCATTGTCTATGATGATCCTTTCAGGGATGCCATACCGACAAATGAGATTGTTCTTGATAAAACGGGCCACAACATTCTTGGTGACAGAAGCAAATGAAGCTGCTTCTACCCATTTTGTGAAGTAATCAATAGCGTCCAAGATAAAGCGATGTTCGTTGGAGGCAGTAGGCTTGATTTCTCCAATCATATCAATACCCCACATTGCAAAAGGCCAAGGAGCTGTCAGGACATTTAGCGGGACTGGAGGTACATGTACTTTGTCGGCATATATCTGGCATTTGTGACAGGTTCTGGAATGATGATGGCAGTCTGTCTCCATGGTAGACCAGTAATAACCTGCTCTTAGGATCTTTTTAGCCATTGTATGTCCACTTGAATGAGTACCAAAGGCACCATCGTGTATGTCTTCCATAATCTGTTCTGCTTCCTTCTTGTTTACACAACGAAGTAAAGTCGAGTCATGGTTGTGTTTGTATAGGGTTCCATTACTTAGGAAGAATTTGGCAGCAAATCTTCTTAGAAACTTTCTGTCGTTAATGGATGCTCCTTCAGGGTACTCCTGAGCTTCGAGATACCTTTTTATTTCATGGAACCATGGTTTGTCCTCCGTTCCTTCGGCATCGATCTTATTGCAATAGGCTGGTTCGTCTTGTCTGTAAATGGTGATCATTGGCGCCTCGTTGTCCCACCTGACCTTGAACATGGATGACATGGTAGCTAGAGCATCAGCTAGTTGATTTTCTTCGCGCGGGATGTGTTCAAAAGTGATCTCTTCAAAGTAAGGAATCAAACTCAGCACATATTCTTTGTATGGAATTAGGTTCGGGTGCTTCGTGTCCCATTCCTCTTTGACTTGATAAATCACAAGCGCCGAGTCTCTGTAGACCTCCAGGAACTTGATTCTTAGATCAATTGCAGCTTTGAGACCCAGAATACATGCTTCGTACTCGGCTATATTGTTAGTGCAGTTGAAACATAATCTGGCAGTGAATGGTGTATAACTTCCTGCAGGGGAAATGATCACAGCTCCGATGCCATTGCCAAGTGCATTAGAAGCTCCATAAAAAACCATAGTCCATCGGGATCCTGGCTCGGGTCCTTCTTCCGGTCCTGGTTGTTTGTAGTCAGTGACTAGCATAATGTCTTCATCTGGGAAGTCAAAGTTCAATGCTTGATAATCATCTACTGCTTGATGAGCCAAATGATCAGCTACCACACTTCCTTTGATCGCTTTTTGTGAAGTGTACTGGATGTCATATTCTGTTAAGATCATTTGCCATCGTGCTATTCTTCCAGAGAGAGCAGGTTTTTCGAACACATACTTGATAGGATCCATTTTGGAGATCAGGAAAGTGGTGTGATTTAGCATATATTGTCTTAGTCGGCGAGCCGCCCATGCTAAGGCACAACAAGTTTTTTCGAGTAGTGAGTATCTTGTTTCACAATCGGTAAACTTTTTGCTAAGATAGTAGATTGCATGCTCCTTTCGGCCGGACTCGTCATGTTGCCCCAGTACACACCCCATTGAATCTTCTAACACAGTTAGGTACATTATCAGAGGTCTTCCTTCCACTGGTGGTAACAAGATTGGCGGTTTTTGGAGATATTCTTTGATCTTGTCAAAAGCTAATTGGCATTTGTCATTCCATCTTTCCACTTGATCTTTCTTCAATAGTTTGAAGATCGGCACACAAGTAGTTGTCATATGGGCAATAAATCTGGCTATGTAATTCAGACGTCCCAAGAATCCTCTGACTTGTTTCTCGGTACGGGGTATAGGCATTTCTTGAATGGCTTTGACCTTGGCAGGATCAACTTCAATACCTTTGCTGCTGACGATGAAACCTAAAAGTTTACCAGATCTTACTCCAAAGGTACACTTGTTCGGATTTAGTCGCAACCTGTATTTCTTGAGTCTGTCAAACAGCTTGTGTAGATGACCCAGATGTTCTTCTTTGGTGTTGGACTTTGCAATCATATCATCGACATACACCTCTATCTCCTGATGAATCATATCATGGAACAAAGCTACCATTGCACGTTGATAGGTTGCTCCTGCATTCTTTAAACCAAAGGGCATTACTTTGTAACAAAAGATTCCCCAGGGTGTTGTGAAGGTTGTTTTTCCCATGTCTTCGGGTGCCATCTTGATTTGATTGTACCCTGAGAATCCATCCATGAAGGAGAATACCTTGCATTGTGCAGTATTGTCAACCAGTACATCGATGTGAGGTAAAGGGAAATCATCTTTGGGGCTTACCCGGTTCAGATCTCTGTAGTCTACACATATTCTGACTTTCCCGTCTTTTTTGGGCACAGGCACTATGTTAGCTATCCAAGGAGGATAACTCACAACTTTCAGAAAACCGACATTGAATTGCTTTTCAACCTCGTCTTTGATCTTTTTTGACATATCAGGCCTACTCCTCCGTAGTTTCTGCTTGACTGGAGTGCTACCTTCTTTGATTGGCAGGCGATGAACCACAATGTCCGTGTCAAGGCCAGGCATCTTCATAGGACCAGGCGAATATCTCGACGTAGTCTTGCAACATTTGAATCAGTCTTTGCTTGACACTGTTTTCTAGATCAGCCCCTATCTTGACTTCTTTCTTTTCTTCGTCGCTGCCCAAGTTGATGACCTCAATTGGTTCTTCATGCGGCTGTATAGTCTTTTCTTCTTGTTCTAGCAGCCTTGCAAGATCTCTTGGTACCTCACAATCTTCCTCACTTTCGTCCTCAGTTTGGTAGATCGGATTTTCAAAGTCATGACGGGCAATAGCAGAATCGTTATCAACTGGATCCAAAGTGAATGTGAATCTGCATTTATTTATGTGTGTGTGTGTAAGAAAACATAGCTATTTGAAAAAGCAAAGAAGGAAAAAGGATCACAAAATTTGAATATGCAAACGTCCCATGATTTTATTGAATGAACATGATCATGATATGACAAACCCTTATAAAAGGACCAGTGTGCTTCGGGCAAGGCACACGGCTTTCAAGTTCATGGTTCGATAGTACAGGAACCATTTTTATCTTTGCACAATATAAACAACGAAAACAGGGAATTGCATTTACTCCTGATCAAAGGAGATCACATCCTTAGCTTCCCAGTTGTTCAATCCCTTGTGGTGAGCAGGGAGTATCCAGCTGTTCCAGTTACAGTTGTCTTCTTCATCTTCCACAACATTGATTTCATTGGTGGGGAAATGAGTCGGTGATCTTTCAGGATAAGTAGGATGATCTGTTGGATATGAGGATCCAGGTTAAGGTACCTCTGTTGGCTGAGCGAGATACTCGATAAGGCCGTCCCATCCAGTCGGGATGATGTCTTTGAGGGAGACTTGTGCATTCTGCTGAGTAGTGTACTGTGACAGAAAATAACCCTCGTTATTTGGTGTTTCCCTGGCTTCTTCAAGAGTGAAATTGTCGTCGTAATGTTCATCCCATCCAGTTGGGACAATGTCTTCAATGGCGACTTGTGAGCTCGGAGGAGCGGAATATTTCACCATAAAGTCATATTTGCCACTTGGCTCTCCTAAAGTATCCCAAACTTCTTTAGGTGGATTTTGATATTGCTCATTGATGGAACTTGTGAAACTTTTGCCATTTTCAAATTGATTGCCCCATCCAGTTGGGGTAATGTCTTCCGTAGCAATAAAAGAACTCTGAGGTGCGGTATACTGAAAATTATATCCGCCGTTTGGTTCTCCCAAAGTATCCCAAACTCCCATGGGAAGGGGTGGAACTTCATTTGGGTATGGCTGGATGATATGGTTCAAGAACACTCCATCGTCTTCAATAGCATTTACTCCTTGGCTGATGAAATGTGATATTAATCCTCCAGAACAAGGACTTTGATCGTTCTTTTGATTTCCATTAGCATAGCTCAGGCCCAACTTGTCGGACTTGTAAGGTACATCGAGGAGTTGTCCCCATATTGTGCAACCACCTTTTTCGATCACAGCTTTGGCATCTTTGAGAGAAGCCATAGTTGTAGTTGGAGTAGTAGAAATATGCTTGGTAGTAGAGACGTCTGGAGAGACCACCTCAAAAGATTGGCAGGGAGTTTCGATGAATTCGTCATCCAACTCAACATACTTGGAGTTACTCAGGTGACTAACCAAATATTCCTCTTCGCCATAAACTGTGACAATTTTTCCTTTTACTGGATACTTCAACTTCTGATGTAGGGTAGAAGTTACAGCATTTGCCCCATGTATCCAAGGGCGTCCTAGTAAGCAGGAATATGCTGGGTGAATTTCCATTACGTAAAAGGTAGAATCAAAGATCTGAGAGCCCACTCTGATTGGGAGATTCACCTTTCTGTATACTGTTCTTGTTGACCCGTCGAAGGCTCTTACCACAACATCGCTTGGTTGTAACATAATTCCTTCGAAGTCAAGCTTTTCCAGTACTGTTTTTGGTAACACGTTCAAAGAAGAACCGTTATCTACCAGCACATGAGATAGAGTGGTGCCATTACATTCAATGGAGATGTGTAGGGCTTTATTGTGATTCTTTCCAGCAGGGGTTAGATCAACATCAGAGAAACCGAGGCCATTATTTACTGTTAGACTGGCAACACAATTTTCAAATTGATCGATTGAAATCTCTTGTGGTACATGTGCAGCTTTCAGGAACTTCATCAGGGCTTTGGCATGAGCTTCTGAATACTTTAGCAGAGACAGCATTGAGATTTTTGAAGCAGTGTGCCCCAGTTGTTAGACAATATTCTAATCACTCTTGCAGATGATTTTCAATATTTCCTCCATTTCTTGCTTTGATGGATCCTCAACAGTGACTTCCACCGGTATTTGAACTGGTTCAACTTGTGGCTCTTTGCCTCGAGCGTTGACATCTTGATTAGGAACTGGGACCTGGATTGGATTAGTAGCAATATTTGGAGAAATTTATGGTGAAAAGATCCTTCCACTTCTCGTAATCTTACTGGTACCCACAATGTTATCAACAGTTGGAGTAGTAAAATTCAGGGCCTCTTCGGTCAAGGTATCATGTTTAACTCCATGGACATAAACATTAGTGTCATAACTCCACGGGACAGCTTTGTCTGAGGAGTATGGAAATGGAGTTGGACTGGTAATGATTACCGATGCCACTTTGGGTGTAGCAGAAATTTTGAAAGGAGCTTTGGTAGGGATTTTTAATGGTATGTTGGAAACCACTGAGACGTCCTCTATTCTCATCCCGTTTGCAAAGACTTTGCATAAAACATCCATGGAAGGTAGCCTCTCAAACATAATGATACGACGATCCATCCACTTTTGAATTCCCATTCTCAGATTTTCACAACCATTGGGTAGGTGTGTGCAATAAAAGCAATCAGGGTCACAACCTGGAAAGTAACCAGCTTGGATTAGCTTTCTTTTGACTTCAAGGAGCGGAGTTGACAATTCCCTCACATCATAGATGTAAACAGTGTCTATGATAGCATTGACGGTCTTGTCGTGCTTTGGCATAGGTGCAGTGATGACATTTGGAGTCTCTGGAGGATCAAACTCAATTTCCCCAGCATCTATCATGTCTTGTATTTTATTTTTCAGGGCCCAACAGTGATCTGCGTCATGTCCTGGACAGTTGGAGTGATACGCACATGTTGCATCGGGGCGATAACTCGGAGAGGAAGTGTTGACATTCTTTGGAGGGTCTTTTAATGTGATCAGATCTGCTTTTAACAAATGCTGCAATGCTTGAGAGATTGGCATATTGATTCTGGTGAAATTTCTTCTTGGTGCATCTGGTCGACGCGTATATTTTGGCGGTTGATCTTTTTGAGGCGCAGATGCAGAGATCAGAACTGCCCTTACAGATTGGTGATGCTCATTTTTGCGACCTTTCTGACTTTGCATTGTATTGACCTCATTCCTCCCACTGATGGGCCTTTTTGTAGTACCAGAGGAAGAGCCTATTTGAATTTTTCCACTTTGAATGCCGCTTTCGACATGTTCTCCAGTCAATATCAGGTCAGTGAAACCTGATGATGAGCTTCCCAGCAAATGGCTGTAGAAAGGGCCAGTTAAAGTGCCCATGAACATGTCAACTAGCTCGCGATCTGATAAAGGTGGTTGAACCCTTCCAGCCATATCTCTCCACTTTTGTGCATATCCTTTGAAACTTTCTTTTGGTGCCATGGACATGCCCCTTAGTTGAGTACGGGTTGGTGCAAGATCAACATTGTATTGATACTGTTTGTAGAAAGCAGCCGCTAAATCTTCCCAGGTATGAACTTTTGTACTTTCCAATTGGTAGTACCACTCGAGTTGTGTACCTGACAGACTTTCTTGGAAGAAGTGAATCCACAATTTGTTATCTGCTGTATGAGGTTGTATCTTCCTTACATAGGACCTCAGATGTAGTTTTGGGCAAGAAATTCCATCATACTTTGCAAAGACAGGAACTTTGAATTTTGGAGGGATAACAACATCTGAGACGAGTCCCAGATCATCGAAATCTAAACCAGGTATTTTTTGTATCTCCATAGCTTTCATGCGTTCTTCCAACTGCTGGTATTTGTCATCATCCTGTTCGTCTCCAGAATGATAATCTTCTTCATTAGAAGAGAGGGAGGGTTTGGCAGAACCCTGGTTGCTGTGATTGTCTCCTTGTTCACCATCACCGACTATTTCAGGGATCAGTGGCTTTTTGGACTTTTTGACTGGGATTTTGATCTTCCTTTTCAGGTGACTCAAGCCTACAGATCCTTTGGGCTTCTTTTTCTTCTTGGTTATCAGGGCTTTCAGTTCTTGTTGCCCCTTTGCCAGTTCCAGAATTGCTACTTGAACTTGGGCGTTCTGTGCTTCGAGATTCTTGATGCTTGTCTCAGATTCCATCTCTTCTAACTGAAATAAACAGCGATGAGATGAGAAATCCGTCATGTGAACCTGTTATGCAATGTGTATGAATGAAATGCATATGCAATGAATGAAATGTATATGCAATGTTTTCAAGGATCTTAGAATTTAGATTTGTTAAAACAAAAGAGAAACAAACATTTATTAGTTAAACAATTTATTTCTTTTTTTCTTCTTCTTTTTTTTTTTCTTTTTCTTTTGCCTCATTCGGGCTTACAAAACAGAAATAAATAAAGAAAATGAAGGATCCTTCAGGTCTCCCATGGACGCTTTCTCTTTGCACCCAGGAATGTGTTGATCTGCTGTTCTTCTTGGAGTTGTCCGGTGAGCTCCAATAATCTTCTCTCATAGTCTTGACAGTGTGCTTTGAAGGTGTCTCTTTCCTCTTTTAGTTGAACCCAAGATTTCTGCAACTCTTCTAGATCAGTTGGCATATCCGGATGTAGAATAACTTGAGGTTCGTCTCCTTCGTTTTCTGGCTCGATAGTCATAGGTAGAATAGCGGGATATGGCATGATGAATTTCTGAGCATGAGTACGCACCCATCTGAGGTAAGGTTCCATAGGAATAGAATTCCATTGCCCCAAAGTTTTGCTTTCTATTCTATAGACACTGCCCCACGCATGTATAAACCTTCGTCGATGTCTGTGGGAATCATTCTCGTAATCAAACACAATGCCACGGATAATCATGTCATGAGGACCGTTTCTCCGTGCATATCCGAATTGGCGTAAAGCTAGAGAGGGGTTGTACGTGATGCCTCCCTTGATGCCAAGGAGTGGCACATTAGGGTACTCTCCACAATGGTCAATGATAGTAATGTCTCTTTGAAAGAAGTTGTTCCACCGGATATCTGAATGAGACAAAGACATAATCCTGCGAGACCATTGCATTCTTTGTTCATTTCTCAACACTGATCGGGGAAGATGAAATGTAAACCATCTAGCCAGTAGTGGTATACAGCACATAAGAGTTCCTCGTTTCTTCATGGTACGAGTGTGTAGAGAATGTAGAATGTCTCCCAGCAAGGTCGGTACCGGGTTACGGGTTAAGAAAAGGTTGATGATGTGCACACTTATGAACTGGTCGGGATTAGGGAATAAAACCAACCCATAGATCAAAAGAGCTATAACCTCCTCAAAAGCTGGATAACTTTTGTTTTCTAGTAATAATCGAGCCTTTTCCATTAAGAACATAGCAAGCAAACCCTGGATTCCACTCTTTGTTTCCCAATTGGATTCGATTTCTAACTTCCGTAAATGTAAGGCAGCAGCAATGATTTCAGGTTTTGGAATCCTTTCTAAACCAGTGAAAGGTAATTTATCTCGAACAGGTAATCCAATTAGTTCAGAAAACTCTTCCAAGGTGGGTACTAACTAGTAATCAGGAAAGGTAAAGCAACGATGTTCGGGATCAAAGAACTGGAACAGGACCCGTATCATGTCTTCTTCAAATTTTGAGGTAACCAAATGGAGTAGGTGACCGTGCTTTTCGGTGAATTGAGCATTCCTGGGAAACTCTGATACTAAGTCTTTTAGTTCAGATGGCACCGTTGAGATGTTGATTCGGATGTAATCTCTGGTGGCGGGAGCCATTACCTGCAATAACAGAACAAAGGTAAACTCTTTGATCCTTGAAATGATTAGTGAGAAAATGATATGCTTATGATGCTTATGATGTTATGATGTCAAACATGTGGCAAACACAAACAAATCAAACAATAGCCTTAGGTTTAAAGGCTTGCATGAAGTTCATGGGTGATACCCTCCCCACTGAAGTTGAGTTGGTTAAAACCTGTCCTAGAGTAGTATTCAGATTCTATGATCCTTGGAGACAACATCTCAATACGGCGCTCGGACGGCCGATCAAAAATATTCCTCGAGGATAACTAACTTCGATCAATTTCAAAGCTAGCCACTTAATAGGCCACAAGTCAAGTTCAACTAAAAGGTTCTAAGACAAATTAGTGTTTAATGACATTTCGGAAGCCTAATATACTCCTTGATCGTTTTCAAGGGACATCAGTATAAACCAAAGTATCGCACTAACGGTGACTACCAGATCAACCGTATCGGTACATGCCGTATAGTTTCCTTGGTCTATTGTCACATACTTAAGGTATCTCGAGATTCAGGTTAGAATCTTTCACACAAGCAAAATACCCAAACAAACCTTTGAAAAAATAGAGCAATCAAGTCAAGCAATTGAAAACATCGAAGTGATCTATACTCTAAAGGTAACCCCTTTGAAAACATTTTGTTTTTTGAAAGTATTCCCCAACAGAGTCGCCAGTTCTGTCGCCCTCGGTTTTTTACCATACCTCTCGCGGAGAGATACGCGAACTGACTCTTTTCTTTCTGCTTTTGTGTTTTTGAAAATCAGAGAGTCTCCACCGACTTTTATTTTATCCAATTAAGGAAAGGTTTATAAAAGAAACAGAAAAAGACCTTTAAGAAATTCTGGGTAAGGGGGTATGTTATACAAAGGGAAGGTGTTAGCACCCTTTGTATCCATGGTTATCCATGGGCTCTTTAATTTGCTTAGCTCACTTGTTTTCAATCACTTTTCTATTGCCTTGAAATGCTTGTATGTGGTTTCAGATACCTTTGTAATTTGACTTTGTAATGATCCTTGTGCGGATGTATACAAAGTGTTTTATCTTTCGAAAGATGTTTTTGAAAAAAGAACGTTAACTTCGTAATGATCCTCGTTTGGATATATACAAAGTATTGTCTTTTTTGAAAGTTTTATTTTGAAAAAACAATGATATATGAGAGATTTGTTTGTTTTGATCTGAGCAAGCAAATTAGGAGGTCTACCCTAAGTTATAAGGTCTTATCCTATTTCCTTTAAAAAACTATCCTTTTACCGGATGTAAACGAAAGTTCGATTTTGCATTTGAATTTGATTTTGATTTTTGAAAAGAGTAAAAGAGGGATTACCCTAAGAGGTGCAAGTGTGATTGTGTTTTGATTCAGATATTTTATCTTTGAAGTTAGCGATCTAACGATTCAATTTTATCTTTGGCATACACACAGTTTTATATGTACTGGAATTTAAATGCAGAAATGTAAAATGCGAAAAGTAAATCTACGCTATTACATCGATTTTGCGGGAAATGTAAACTACGCTATTTACATGAATTTGACAACCTATACATTTATCTAGGAATTTAAATTGCAAGAAAATAAAAGAAAGATTTTTGGATTTTTTGATGGTTGATTTTAATTAGAATTAATGCATGATTAATTTAATTAAAATGAGAAAAAGATGAAAATAAAATTTAAACCTAAAAATTAAGCTTAAAATATGTTCAAAATGCTTGTCAATTAATTTTAAGATAAAACTAATTTTTTTGGAATTTTTGAAATAGGTTTTGAAATTATTAAGTTAAATAATCATATAATTATACAAATAATTACACAAATAATTAAAACTTAAAGAGAAAATTATTCTAAATATGTACAAAATTAGTCTATAATATATAAACTACATTTAATATAAAGAACAATTTTTTTTATGATTTTTTTGATTGGTTAAAATAATTAAAAAAGCAAATATATAAATATATACTAATTAATTATATAAAATATTTTAATATTTTAAAAAAAAATAAAATATTTTATGTCAAAAAATAATAGAAAATAAAAATAAGGCTATGGTCCTGTGTGATTAATCTGAAAGTCTATGATATGGGGGTGCATGTTGGTGCGTTGGATTGAAGATTAGTGGAGATCTATGGCTCAGATTGATGGACACATGGTGCACGTGGATAAAGAGATTGCATGTGATCATTCAGGATTCAAATATTCCAGGTGGGGTCCACGCTGGTTGACCAGCGAATGAGAGGAGAGGAAAGCGCCACGCGTGCGGTCAAATCTTCCTCCTTACTATTCATCATCTTCTTCCTTGGTACCTGCGGAATTTCCTGCAAACTTACCTGCGGATTTTCCTGCGGATTTTGCTTTCAATTTTTTAACCTTTTGAATGACCTACAAAACGAAAATAAAAAAGAACAAGGGCCACCCAGATCACCTAAATGGACCCTTCTGAACATGATAGCGTCGTTAGTTTTTTCATTTGGAGCTTGTATCATGGAGAACGAAAGCTTCACATGTTTGAAGCTCAAAAATGGTAGAGCTTCAAAACCACGTTAAAGCTTGCATGTGATCACTCAAACCTACTCTACATCATGTCATGAGTCCATGCAAGTGGTTAGTTTTTATTTTAATCAAGCATGCATACGAAAACGAAAGTTATGAGTTAAGAATATGAAGATGGTGATACACGCATTTAAACCATTATGGGACTTGTTTAGTGCATCAATCTTACTCTATGTGACCCCAAGGGATGATTTGAATGGTTATTTTTTATTGAAGTAAGCTGGAAGTTGCAAAACGAAAATTACAAAGTATTTGATATTTTTGTGAGAATTTTGTGAAGTTGATGGCTATATCCTTGCTATGATTTCGTGTGTGTTCTTATTGTGGAAGTATGCTGCCTAATTTATAAGCTAAGAGGTGCTTAAAATCTAAGCTAGAAGCATTGATGAGCTTTGTTGAAACTTTGATTTTTAAATATTAAAAATCTTTGAAACTTTGACCAAAGCTTGCTCTCCTTTACTTCTCTTGCTTTGTACTTCCTTTTGCTGCAGAAAATTGAAGATTCTTTGATGACTCATGCTTAGAAACTAAGATATGCATTATCCTTCCATTTTCCTTTTTTTTTAATTTAATCTTATATGTGATAAAATTAAATCAAAAAAAGAACAAAAATGATGTGGGCTTTGTCTTGGTCGTGGGAGGCCCTTTACATCATGGTAAACATGTTTGGATCATGGAAATTGGGTTTCATTTGGAAGAAAAACATTTTGATCAATGTTGATTTCATGCATTTTTCCAAAATTTAGCCAACTTCAACAAGGTGTAAATCCCTCAATTTTTATCATATGAAGGAGTTCTTGCACTTTTTGGAAACCTCAAAGAGTCCTCTAACCAATGGCTTTGGTCTCATGTCAAAATGATTTTCCATGCTCCTTGTGTGTCCTTTTGAAAAAAGTGACTTTTTGTTGACTTTGAAAATGACCTGTAATGTCTTGATTCATATTTTTCAAATGGTGAATCTAATGACCATGGGACCAATTGCATTTGAAATATAATTTAATTTCCTTAAAAATAAGCTTTGGTTTGAATTTTTTGGATGAAGGATGAGAGAGTTATGACCAGTCAAAGTTCAGTTGACTTTTTAGGAGAAAACCCTAATTTTGGAACTTAAGGTTTTGTTGATTTTTGATCTTTCCTTGATGAATTATGATCATCCAATGATCAAATGATGAATCCTTTGACAAAATATGGACTTTGACAAAAAATTTCATTTTTGACTGTCTGTTGACTTTTTTGGTCAAACGGGTCGTCTGTTGACTGTTTGAGCTGCTGACTGCGCGTCTGAGCGAATTGAAGTTTGAAAATTTGTATGATGGTACTTTGAGATATATAGAGGTCCATGAAATCCATTTGAGGTCTCAAAAACTTGTTCTCCTGAAAAAAAACAAGAAACCCTAGTTAGGGACTGTTTGTGTAGGAGACAGTTAAGCGTACCTGATTTTTGTTCAGTGTTGAGTCTGTGCTAATCATGTGATATTCAGAAGACTTCTATAACAAAAATCTTGGAATTTTGAAATGCAAAATTTTGATTTGATTGATGGTACAAAACACGGAGAATTGCACTATCAGCGGTTTGACTGTCAATTGACTGTTTAGAGTGAAAATTCAACAGTCAAAGTTAATATATTAATATTTTTTTTTGTTTTGTTTTTGTTTTGTTTTTTTGTTTTTGTGTTAATGGTGAAAATTTATTTACATGAGTGGTTAGTAAAACACAGACGTAGTAAATAAATAATAAATACTGTATGCGAGCAAAATTACCGATAATGACCCTGAAAATCATTTAATGCACAGAAAAATAAATATTTAACTGGTAGAAAACACACAAAATATTATCTGGATAATTAAGCAACAATATGACAAATAGTACGACATTTAATACTGACAGTATAAATATTACATACTACAACGAACAGTACAACGAGTAAACGGTACATTAAGAAATAAGAGATAAGACAAACTTTAAGAATGACGATTAATAACCCATGCTACAAACAATAACATGTAGATGATTGGGAGTGTCAACATCCCAGGTCCACATTTTTCAGGGCTATGCAGACAGAAGAAAGACATGATTACCACCACGACGGTGATGATCATAAGAAAACACGTCTCTATCCGCTTTGCCATTTTTGCCGGGGGAAGAAGAGAGAATGAATATGAAGTAGAAATTTGAGAGATGAGTTAAAATTTGATTTGAGATTTTATGGAAAAAATGAGAGGTATTTATAGAATGAAAAGAAGGATAGAGACGTTGGGGAACGAAGTGATTCCGTACAAAAGGAAAATTTGAGTGGAAGTAAGATTTGAAAGAAAGTGTATGATAGTGTTGGAAAAGAGAGATGTATAGAATAAAGTTAGGATTTTATTTTGAAAGAAGAGATTTGAAAAGAAAGGAAAAGATTTTGAAAATAATGGAATATAGTACAAAAATTAGTGGGAAACAAAAAATTAATAATAATTTACTTGTTACCAGTACAGTCTGAATCCCCGGACTATGCGCCTGCAAAAGATTTAACTCTGTACCAATTGCGTCAGTACTATTTATCTGTAAATAAATATCAAATAAATAGCGTGTGTGAAGTAATAAACAGTAATTGGCGTTTGCGTAAGAATAAATTCAACAGCGAGCCAAAATACCGTATAAGAAAAATTCTAAAAACCAAGTATTCATAAATCAGGATATGAAAATCCAAGATTATATGAAACTCTTAATTTTTAGATTGAATTTTTCTTGAAAAAAGATGTGGGCAAATTTTGGGGTATAACAGCCGCAATAATCAATAAGTTGATTACCATGGCTAACGGATTAAAGGGAGGATTGCTAACCACTATAATCGATTGATTCGATTATCACGAATAGCAAATGTGTGTATTTTAATTATTTAATTTTATCGTTATCCCTCATAATTGATAGATTCAATTACAAATAATAACGAATTTGATAGAGGAAAATGCTAATCATGGTAACCAATAGCTTTGGTTAAAACCATTTAGCAAAATAAAGATTATTTTAATTTACAAGATTTGATTAATTAAATTAATCGATTATTAATCATCGCGACCAATAAATTTAGTCGAAACGAATAATAATTTGAATCCTAATGTTTGACACTTTGGCCAAATGGGATGGAGCAAACCCTAATACCTTAATATATTTCTTTAGGGTTGTTGTGATTTATATAATTTAAATTAATTAAATTAATCGTTCGGAATAGTCGGATAATCGGGAAAAATAATCGGGAAACTAATTATATAATCCTAATCCTAATTTAATATTTAATCCTAATTAAAATATATTAATTGAATTAAAAATAACCAATCAATATTTAAACTAAATATGTACATAATAAAAATATAAGAAAACCTGGTACTGATTTGATGTGGGTGACCTGTGAGTGTGCATGGTAGAGCCTCGCTCCCAGGATGCAGGATCTGACCTTGTGTTGAGTTCAATGGCTGGTGGCTAATGGTGCACCGTGAGCCCGTACGAAATAGCACCACTGGATACATGCGCAATTAATATGTGTAAATGGTAAAAATTTGGTGTTGCTGGGAAGGATCGAACTCGGGTTCCTTCGCTCATTATAACGCCTCTTGCCAATTGTTCTGTAACATGTTAATTTATTATAATCCCACACAAAAAGTTAAATAAGATTATGAGCAATAAATGAAAACTTTTGAACGCAGTCAAACTGGGCCCCTGGATTCGCACGCGTGGACCAATATAATGGTGAGAGAAACACAGATTCCTTGACCAGCCAATGGATGCGCAACTCTCGTGGTCAAACGGTCCCCTTCACTATTCATCATCTTCAACCTATCCACCTGCGGATTCAGCTTCAAATTTTGTTGTGGAAATACTTGCGGATTCGCCGCAAATCCGAGACTGACTTTTGCACCTGCACACAACGATTGAAACAAAGATGATAATAACCCAGATCACCTTTTTATGGTATCCCGAGTCCATTAGCAATGTTCTTATGGCCTGCTACGGTTGGAAAACATGGTTTCGAAGCTTAGTAGCTTACTTGCCCTAACCATGGCAAAACTTTATCCCTGCACCAATTCTCATAACCAGACGTTCGAGCATACTCTAAACATAATTATGAATCATAATATGCGATTAAAAACCATTTGGAATGCATGTAATGGCAACTGCGAATTCAAAACACTAGTGCAAACCGTAGGTCACCAAAGGAAGCATTTGAGAGTGCTTCGAGCTTCAAGAGCAACGTGGTCGTATCCCTGGGACCTTCAGGAGAGCAATGGAGTGTGTGGAACCGATTAAAATCTGCTGGACAGAAACCCTTGGCCGTGCCCTAGCTTTTGTGCAAATTTGGATACCTTGGAATCCTATTTCTTCTCCCACTTTTCGTTCCTCCAACCCACCCCCTTATTCTGAATATATTTCCCTACTTATAAGGGTCACATTAGGGTTAATATGTGGGCTTGGATATCTTTGTTTTTGATAACTTAAATTCTTGAATAATATGACATAAAAGTTCCTATTTTTGGTTCCATATATTTTCCAACCTATTTTCCATATATTTCCTCTTTTAAAGACCAATTTAAATTGATTAAATATAAAAGATATTAATCATGTGTTTCTTAACTTTAAATCATGACTTATTTATTTTAATTTTGAAATTTCAATGAATAAAATCTTAGAATAAATATGAAATAAAAATCATGAAATATAGGTGAATGGATTTATGGGCCCTTGGTGAGATTAAGATTATGTTTAGAAAACAAAACTTAGGTCCATAAGTTAAAAGGTTTAAAATTGCTCAATATGACCTTTGTGCATTTCCTCAAAGTTTGTCAACTTCGCGACGCCATAACTCTCTCAATTTTAATCATATACATGTATTCTAGGACTTTTTAGAAAGCTCAAAGAATCCTCTAAATGATGCCTTTGGTTTCATATTAATTGAGGCTTCCATGCTCAAGTTATGAGCTTTGACCCAAAAGGTGTTTTTGTTGACTTTCTAGAAAACCTATAATGTATTGGACCATATCTCTTGAATGAAGCATTTCTGGCCTTGGCTTGTGAGAGACAAAGTTGTAGAGAATCCAATTTCCTTCAAAGTAGGCTTTGAGTGAGGAATTTCTGATACTCCATGTGAAAGTTATGACCAGTCAAAGTTGCGTTGACTTTCTCCTATAAAAAAACCCTAATTTGAACCTTTAAATTTGTTCATCTCTGAGTTTTTGTTAATGGATCATGATCAACCTTTGATCAATTGATGGATATAGTCTCACATACTTGATGTTGACCAAAAATCTTGATGCTTGACTGTATTTTGACTATAGTTGATTTTAGGTCAACATAGTCGATCATTGGTTATCTGAGCCATTGAGTGAGCAATCCTTGGAACAGAAGCTTGACTTTCGACATGGAGGTGCCTTGATATATGTGAGACACCTTGGGATCCATTTGAGGCCTTGAATATTCACCATCCTTTGATAAAAGGAAAACCCTAGTTTTGAGACCCTCGATTAAGAGAAAAGGACTTGAGAAGGACCCTTGAACCTTGAGTTATTTAAGATGAAATGAGGAACCTTTGATTGAATATAAGAGGGAAAATTTTGGGGTATGACAGTCGGGTTACCATCAGATTAAAGTAAAGGATGAAGACATTCAGAAGATGACTTTTAGAACATTATATGGTCATTATGAGTATTCAGTGATGCCTTTCGGTGTTACTAATGCGTTGGGAGTATTCATGGAATACATGAACCGTATCTTTCACAGTTATCTGGATCGGTTTGTGGTGGTATTCATTGATGACATTCTAATTTATTCTAAGTCGGAAGAAGAGCATGCAGAACATTTGAAAACAATGTTGCAAGTTTTGAAAGAAAGGAAGGTATATGCGAAGCTCTCCAAGTGTGAATTCTGGCTAAAAGAGGTGAGTTTTCTTGGTCATGTTATTTCAAGTAGTGGAATTGGTGTGGATCCATCTAAAGTAGATGATGTGTTGCAATGGGAAACTCCAAAGTAGGTTACCGAGATTAGAAGCTTTTTGGGATTAACCGGTTACTATAAAAGGTTTATTGAAGGATTTTCTAAGTTGGCTCTTCCGTTGACTAAGTTAACATGTAAGGGTAAGGCTTTTGTGTGGGACGTTCAATGCGAAGAAAGTTTTACCGAATTAAAGAAGAGATTGACGACGGCTCCGGTGTTGACATTACCTAATCCAGGAGAATCTTTTGTGGTGTCTTGTGATGCTTCTAAGATGAGTTTAGGAGGTGTGCTTATATAGAATGACAAAGTAGTTGCTTATGCGTCAAGGCAATTGAGAACTCATGAGAAGAATTATCCTACACATGATTTTGAACTTGCTGCATTTGTGTTTGTGTTGAAGATTTGGAGACATTGTCTTTATGGTTCTAGATTCGAAGTATTTAGAGACCATAAGAGTTTAAAGTATTTATTTGATTAGAAGGAATTGAATATGAGACAATGAAGGTGGTTAGAATTGTTAAAAGACTATGATTTCAGTTTGAATTATCATCCAAGTAAAGACTTTACATATGTCAGCAATGATGGTTAAGGAGTTGGAATTAATTGAGCAGTTTAGCGATATGATTTTGGTTTGCGAAGTGACACTGTAGAGTGTAACGTTGGGTATGCTGAAGATTAACAATGAATTTCTGGACAATATTAGAGAAGCTCAGAAGCTAGATGTGAAATTGGTAGATTAGATGGTTGGAATTGATCAACCGGAGGATAATGATTTCAATTTGAATGCGCAAGGTGTGTTAAGATTCCATAATCGCATTTGTATTCCAGATGACGCAAAGATGAAAAGGTTGATTTTTTAGGAAAGTCACATAAGTAATTTGAGTATTCATTCGGGAGCTACTAAAATGTATCAAGATTTGAGGAATTTGTTTTGGTGGCCTGGGATGAAGTGTGATGTGGCGCAATTCATGTATGTATGTTTAACTTGTCAGACATCAGAAGTTGAACATCAGAAGCCTGCAGGGCTGATGCAAGCGTTAGAAGTTCCGGAATGGAAGTGGGATAGCATTTCAATGGACTTTGTGACGGGATTTCCTAATATTTCAAGAGGATATGATACGATTTGGGTGATTGTTGATAGGCTTACAAAGTCGGCTCATTTTATTCCTATTAATATCACTTATCTAATATCAAAGTTGGTAGAGATTTATACTAGTGTAATTGTTAAGCTGCATGGTATTCCTTTGTGTATTGTGTCAGACAGAGATCTGAGGTTCACTTCTGACTTTTGGAAGAGTTTGCAAGAAGCATTGGGTTCTAAGTTGAGGTTGAGTTCGACATATCATCCTTAGACAGATGGTCAGACAGAGAGGACTATTCAGTCGTTGGAGGATTTGTTGACAGACTATTCAGTCGTTGGGGGATTTGTTGAGAGCATGTGTTCTTGAGCAAGGAGGTTCGTGGGATACTTATCTTCCATTGATCGAGTTCACTTATAATAACAATTACCATTCTAGTATTGGAATGACGTCTTTTGAAGCGTTGTATGGTCAGAGATGTAGAACTCCTTTATGTTGGCATGAATCAGGAGAAAGTGTAGTACTTGGACCGGAAATTGTTCAAGAAACTACTGAGAAAGTGAAATTGATTCGAGAGAAGATGTAAACTTCTCAAAGTAGACAAAAGAGTTATCATGACAAGCGAAGGAAAGATTTGGAATTTCAAGCGGGTGATCATGTGTTTTTGAGAGTCATGCCTGTGACTGGTGTTGGGCGAGCATTGGAGTCTAAGAAGCTCACTCCTTGTTTTATTGATCCGTATCAGATTTCGGACAGAGTTGGAATTGTGGCTTATAGAGTGGTGTTGCCGCCTAATCTTTCAAATTTGCATGACGTGTTTCATGTGTCGCAACTCCGGAAGTATATTTCTGATCCATCTCATGTGATTCATATGGATGATGTGCAAGAACAAGACAGTCTTACTGTGGAGACGATGCCAGTACGAATTGAGGATCCTGAAACAAAGACGTTTATATGCAAGGAGATTGCTTTGGTGAAAGTAGTCTGGTTGAGAGCTGCCGAAGAAAGCATGACTTGGGAGTTGGAAAGCAAGATGCAGGAGTCCTATCCGGAGTTTCTTGAATCAGATAAATTTTTTAGGACAAAAATATTCTAAGTGGGGGAGAGTTGTAACACCCGTAATGCGACTAATTGTTTAATTTAGTTAATTTCGAGTATGTGTCGTAAATTGTTGTGTTTTAGGTTACCGAGTCGGGTATTTTAATTGAGTAGCCGGTCGATTTCTAATAGTATTATTTAGTATTTTTTTATTATTAGGAATAATAATAATGTGATTATTAGTATTTTAGGGGATAAGATGCTAATTAAATAAACTAGTGGAATTAAGCGTAGACAAATACTAGGAGATGTGTATTGTTTTATGGGCTGAGGTGATGTGAGCATTACAGAGGGATAGAAACATTAAGCCCATTCGGTAGTTGTGAAACAAATTAGAAGTAGCAGTATGCAATTTAGGTTTTTAGCAGAAAAAGAGAATAGAGGCATAGAAGCAGAACAAGGGTTTTTGGAGAGGAGCAGAAAAAATCACGTAGAGGCAAATTGAAGGATTTCAATTGGAGAAAGAATTTAGAGCAACCTTCAATCCAAGGTAAGGGGTGGGGTCCTAGCTTTATAACCGAGAATATGATCGATAATATGTGGGTTTTTGGGTTGATATAATCATTACTGTGTTTTAGTGCTGTCTGTTGTGTGCTTTTGAACGTGATAAGAAATCGTTTCTGTGAAATGTGTAACGCCCGGAAATATAAGTATATGCTTAATTTGGACGTTTGTGACGTTTATTGGAATTTTACCATTTTTGGAGTCGTTTCAGTCGGTATTAGTTCGGGATGGCGAACTAATATTTAATTGAAGGTTTTCATATTTTTGGTACTAGAAATATTATTAAGGTAATATTCTGCGTTTTGGGGTTTTTCTGAACAATTGAGTTTGGACCGGAAAGTGAGATATTTTGTTGAGATATTTTGGAGAAGTAGGGGGGATAGAAAAGAATATAAGAAAAGAAAAGAAGAAAGAAAAACAGAAAGGAAAGAAAGAAGAAAGAAAGAAAGAAGAGAAGAGAGAAAGAAAGAGGAAGAGCAAAGATGGAGAGAAAGTGAAGAAGGGGATTTTGGAGAAGATGAAGAATCAAACCAAGGTAAGGGGGTGAATCTAATTTATCTTGGATGTATGATTCTTATAGTCTTGTTCTTGTTTTGTTCTTGTTCATCTTCTTCATCCTTTCCATGTTTTCCATTCTTGCTTGTTTTGTAAGAAGTTGTGATGTTTTCATGATATAGCAAGATTCGAACATGTCTTGGTTGGTATTTTGTATAGAATCATATCCTTGTTGTGTTATGGTGATTGATCATGTTTGTTTTCCATTTCTATGGCTTGATTGAAGTTGGAGAAAAAGTTAGGTTTTGAGAAAGATTAATGAATCAACCATGAAAGTTGGTTGTTATGTTGTTTATATGGTATGTATGTGTTGTATTGGAGTTATAATGATGTTTTGGAGTGGTTTTGGTGGGTATAAGGGGCTTGAGACAGTTCTGTTCGTGCTGGGTTTTTTCTGGTTTTTCTCAGGTCCGCTAAGCGGCCTCAGGCCCGCTGAGTGGAGTTTTCGTTGGTCCGTTTCTGGAATTTCCGCTTAGCGGCCTAAGCGGCCCGCTGAGCGGCCAACAGTATTTTCTGTTTTTCCAAAACTTCGTAACTCTTGGACCGTAACTCTGATTTTATCGTCGTTCGAAGCGTTGGAAAGCTAACGCAATGAACTATACTATTATCTAATTAAATGATTCATAGGATGTAGTCTCCTATCATTTTTATTAGGATCAAGTGATGAATTGTGTAGTATGTTCAATTATCCAAACTTTGAAACCTTGTAACTTTTGATCCGTAGCTCCGTTTCATACACCGTTCGAAGTGTTAGGAAGCTAGTTGGATGTTCTATATGATAGTATAGGCTTGGTTATCTTGTGATTAATTGGTTATGATGTGTTGTTGATGAAAACACATAATTATTTATATGCGCGATATGATTGGTAAATAATCATAGTGCTTGGTTGCAATTGTTGTTGATGTGAGGATTAACATGAAATCATGTTCGTATATGTTATGTATTAATGAATATTCATTCTTGATATGTGACGATGTTTGGTTGTTTGTTGTTAACATGATGTGTGGCCTTATGGCAAGTAATTGTTGTTATGAGAATGATGTATTATCATTGTTGAATTGTTGTTATTACAACTTGTTGTTGATGTATTGTGGTGTACTTTTTGTTTATATCGTATCCACAGGGATTATTGCGATATTACCGCCGTTCTATAGCCTATTTTGTCTTGAGTTAATGTTACTTTAAGTTTGGGTTTGCAAAAGATCATTCACACTTTTAGTAGCAAAGAGTAAAGTAATGAAAGTTCTAAGTTAAAGAAAATGTATCAAGATTCGATTTCATCGACCTAAATTTGTATGTTTCCTTATAAATATACGTATTTGAACTCAGTAACGATCAATATAATTACGTATCGACGCCTATATCGTCCGTGTCCGCAACGATATAGTTAGATTTACCGTATTGTTTAACCGACAATTTCTCCACCGTTTAAACAATACAAATAACGTTTTAAAACCGATACTAAGTAAACATCAAACGCTAAATCCATGTCTGCAACTTATAGTTTGATAAATGATAGAGTTAGGTCTAGATACAAACATTGATGTCTCAAACATTTATACCATAGAAAAGCTTTAATAAACAAACTAAACCATTTATATTGATCATCACATGTTCATACACAATATATTCACAAGAAATACATACAAAAAGCTAGGAAGATTACATCTTATCTTGATACAAAAGAGATTTAGCTATCCATGAGAATGGTAGCTTGCTCAAGAAGTAAAGGATGAAGATCAACAAGCATCAAAGGCGATTAATCGACGATCAAGGCTTCGAATCTTCAACTCTTAGTTTGCTACAGTGTTTTGTGCTCTTGGTTCTCTCTCAAAATATCTCTCTCTCTCTCTCAAAGTGATCTGGCCCCTAATCAAATAAACAAAGTTTCGCAGACCGCGCTTAGCGCGGTGTAGCCCGCTAAGCGCGCCATCAAAAATTGCTTAAACCGCCCAACCGTGCTAAGCGGGCTCCAGACCTCGCTTAGCGCGGAACTCTCTGCCAGAACTTCCATCTTTTCTTCAAAACCGCGCTTAGCGGGCTCAACCTCGCTTAGCGCGCTACCTCTTTTCAGCAATCTTTGGCTTTGGTCTTGGAACATCTTCAAAGTCCTTTTTCCATGGTCCAAGCTTCCAATTATCTATAAAAACTACAAAATCCAACATAGATTGCAAAGATAAGAACTATTCAACAATAATATAAATATAAGAATAAATATATACCAAATGATAATAAAATACTACTATTATCCACAAAAAGACTTGAAAGTTACCAAAAATTACCTAAGATATTTACACAAATTGGTAACTAACAACTCTTCCCAACTTAAACCTTTGTTTGTCCTCAAACAAAACAAATACAACCAAGAAATCACAAGCTAAGACAAAAACAATTGGGTGGTTCAAATTCCATAAGCACACAAGTAACATCTTACCTTTACTAAAATAACACCATGATGCAGATACTAATATTAAATACATATCTGATGTCTCAAACATTTCCTAAAACAAAATAAGTTCAAAATTGAATCACAACCTACACACTTCTCTAGTAAGAGACAAAATTGAGGATCCTAACACTCACACAACAATGTCGCCAACATCCAGAATCAATTATGCGTTCATCTACACAACATTTATATCAAAAGCGTAAAAGCAAGAATCACAAAGACTTAAGGGTTGAAACTTGGGTTGGTTAACAAGGAAATGTCATTTCTCAAGGCCATTGAAACAAAAGGGTTCAATTCCTAAGAGAGCATTCAAATCAAGATTATATCCACACATCCTTATCAACCGATCACACAATTTTATTACTCAAGAGTTCATCAATAAAAATTTAAAAGACACTAGCTATGAACAAAGCTTTTTTTCTTTTTCTTTTTCTCTTTTTTTTTATTTTTTCTTTTTCTCTCTTGAGCAATTATTTATTTTCTTCTCCATACCAATACAAGCAAGATAATTTTTTTATATTCTCCCCAACTTGAATATTACCACCACATAATCACGAATGCTCCCTATTCTAAGGCGAAAAGGAATCAATCCTCACCACGTTTCATGGTGCTTTTCAAGGTTAAAAGAAAGTCATCAAGATTCAAATCAAAAATCGGCAATTATAAGGCATGACATGATACCGATTGAATCTTGGCAAAATGGCTCAAAGTGGTTAGCAAATACTCACACACTCACCGGGTAGGTTATATTTGGAAGAGAAGTTATACTCGTAATGCGAAACAAAATGCTTTGATCACTTTCATGCTTTACACAATTAAATAAAAACACAAGATTAAACATAATAAACACGAGTTAAACGCACATTGTTGGTAACCACAAAATAATATATATATATATATATATATATATATATATATATATATATATATGTACAATGGAAGGGCTCCTCACACTAGTTTTAAAGCTAAAATGATTCATTATTGAACTATATTTTCTAAAGAAAATATGACATCTAATTTGTACAATTACAAGTATCTAATTCATGGTATATTAAAGAAACGATAAAAATGTACCTTGTACGTACTAATTTCACATTATATCATCACCGCCCCAATTGGGTGTAAAAGCTTGCTTCATCCAGGAAGCACTTTCACAAGAACAACAAACAAAAATTTAAAACACAATTGCAAAAGTATATAGAAATATAAAGCAATTAAACTAAAAACTTTAATAAATTAAAAACAAACACCAAAAGGTGTCAAAATATCCAAAAGGCATAGCAATGCCTAAGATCCAAAATACCTCATCCTTTAGAAGGATGGAACAAAACATAACAATACTTAAGTCAAAATAAAATAAAATAACAACTAGCACTAAAAATACTAATGAAAATACTAAGCATCAACCAAAAAGAACTACTCATCCTCATCCTGGAGATCTTCTTCCACATTCTCATCCTTGCCACCTTCCTCCTCCTTAGGAAATGGACTGATCTCAGGCCAATTAGCATAATCCACCAAGTCTTGGCGAGAACTCCACGGATGAGCCACATGAGGCTCCATCATCTGCAACCTCAGCTGAGACATAGCATCATGCATAAACATGAATGCTCTCTGATGCGCCATATGAAATGCCAAGTTCTCCTCTCTATCAGGATCACTACGGCGGCGAGCAGGGCGAGCAACAGCAACAGGAACAGCAGTCAACCTGGATAAACAATAACGCTCAATAAAAATGTCATCAATAAAAGTGTCAATAGACACAAGACCCTCAGAAGGAATCTGCACTCTTGCTTTCTTGCACAGATTCATGATCAAACCAGGAAAAATCAGCTTGCAGGGAGCACGATCACCATGCCGAGTTCCACTCAAAGCAACCCTCTTCAGCTCATTCGCAATAATGCGAGTAATATCAATCGGCTCATGCTCAATCATACGAGCAACCAGTGCAGCAGACTCAGCAGGCAAAGAGGAAGTGTGACTCCTAGGCCTTAAATTATGAAGGACCACCGACATGAGAACCTGAGCATTAGTAGTCAACACTTTTCTAGAGAACTTCTGGGGCTGCTGTGAAGGATTAAGATCATAAGAATGCCCACTCATACACAAAACCTCCCTCAGATGCTCCCAATCAAAATTTCCCCGTGCCAATTGCACATGATACCCACAAAGCTCGCCATCCTCAAAAGGCAATGGAGTTCCAAGAAATTCACGGATTGCCTGACGAGAAAAGTCGCTTTCCTTACCACGCACCCAAGTTTTGAACTCATAGGGAACACCTTCAACCGGAAATTCCTCATTTGGCACGGCATTAGCATAGAACTCTCTTACAATCTCCAAATGAAACTTAGGTGCAGGCTCACAAAGTTTAAGCCAACCATACTCCTCAATGGTGTTATGACACCACCCATAGGTTCCCTCAGGATTGATCCTCACAATTCGCTCTGGCCACCATGTCCTAACCAAGGTTGTCAGACTCGCGAGTCTACTCAGACTCGTAAAGGGTCCATAGACTTAACTCGCAGACTCGACTCGCAAACTCGTACGAGTTTATGAAAAATTTAAAGTGACTTTCAAAAACCTGTAAGTGACACATATATGAAACACATATATTTATAAATGAGAAATATCTCATATATGTCTCAAACGTATATAATAGAACATTAATTAACATCACAATTTAAATTTCACACTCCTTAACAAATTTCTTAACAAAACAAACTCAATAATAGAACATAAAAAATAGAAAAATATGTAGTTAAAGACTTAAAGTATTAATTTCTTCTTAATTGGATACAACATAAAGCAATATATATATATATATATATATATATATATATATATATATATATATATATATATATATATATATATATATATATATATATATATATATATATATATATATATATATATATATATATATATATATATATATATATATATATATATATATATATATATAACGTATTTGCAATGGTTTCAAACATCCTTACAACACTTTACATGCGGATTCTTTATAGTTATTATTAATAATTAATTAATTAGTAAAGTTTGTGAAAAAAATTCATATGAGCAATGCATTATTGCCAGACAGATAAAAATTTGTGTTGTCGTAAATCATAAATCTTCTAAACACTTTTTTCATGTTTAAATTGATACATGGGGATTAGCGATCATTGAATTTTATTGAAATGAAATGGTGCATCATCCTTATAGAAGAAAACATAACACACAAGAACATACAAGAGATGCATCTAAGTGAAACATATAAGAGATAACTTACACAACAAATTATGCATTTACGAAAATAAACACAAACACAACTAGAGATGGACAAACGCGACCACACCGTCGATGAAGGGAAGAAGAAACTTTATCGTAAGAAGAGACTAGGAGATAGATGTCTTTAATTGTCATACAAGCAATAAAATAAGGGTTTTTTCTTTTTTAAAAAATATTTTCTCTTGGGGATTTAGGTTTTTTTTTTCAAAAAAAGGAAAATCCAAAAAAAACTTATAAACTCGTAAACTCGTCATAGACTTGCGATTCTATACAAGTTTGTGCGAGTCTACCTGAGTTTACTCGAGTCTATCAAAAAACGATTCTATACGCGAGTCTACTCGTTTTTGCTTCCCAGACTCGTAAACTCGTACGAGTTTACGAGTCTACTCGCGAGTTTGACAACCATGGTCCTAACCTCCAGCTTCTTATACCTCTCCTCTTGGACATGACTCTTAAATCGGTTCTGATTAAACGGAATAGCCCTAGGTGCTTGAGAAGAACTGCCACCTTCGGTTCCGGACTTTCGCTTCTTAGAGCCTAAGAATTTTGGTCCCATCTGAAATAATTAAGAAAACGGCACCACAAAACCAACATGTTAACACAACATACAAAAATAAACTGCTAAATTAACTCACAACTGCAAAAGATCACTTCCCCTGCATCAAACAAAAACAGGCAGAAGAGGGAATTTTTCTGAAATCCCCAGACCGCGCTAAGCGCGCCTACCGCGCTAAGCGGGCTCTGCGATTTGCAGAAAAAAATTCCCTGCGAACCAGGGTTTCCTCCATACTTCAAAACACCCAAAATCAGATTTTTAACACAAAATAAAGCAAAGGAAACATGTTCTATACTATGTTTTCAATATACAAAACCCTAACCACATCATATATTCCTAAAATCAAAAAATAAAAACTATACAATAGGGAGAATAAAACTAAAATGGAGAAGAAGAAGATGCTTACCTTGAGAAATTGAAGGAGATGAAGAAAGAGCAAAGACTAAAATGGAGAAGCAAAGAGAGAAAACAAGCTTAGGAGAGCAAAAATGGGGAAAATGAGGCACAAAGACCTCAAAACCCTATTTTCCATTCAGAAAACGCGCTGGGCCGGGTCAGAAACAAAGGCCCAACCTTCAAAAATAATTTTTTTTCTCTGAAAACCCACCCGCGCTAAGCGGGGTCTGAAGCGCGCTAAGCGCGCATCTCTCTGGAACTAAGGGTTCCAAAATTTCAAAAGCGCGCTAAGCGGGCTAGAGCGCGCTAAGCGCCCTTGACAGAACACAGAAAAATTTTTCTTCTACCAGCAAGTGTAACTTTACCGGTAGGCTGATTTTGGCTCGACCAGAAAGCAAAAAACATAAACGGTAAAAAACACATAAAACAAGCTGAATATTTACAAATTGGGGTGCCTCCCAATAAGCGCTTTGTTTAACGTCGGCCAGCTCGACGGTCAAAGGCAATCAAGGATCACCAAACGATAAAACACAAGTTTCACGATTAAAATCGCTTCCTCGATAAACCTTCAACCTCTGACCATTAACTACCCATTCTTGCTTTGATTTTTGGTCCTCTATCACAATAGCCCCATGGCTTCTAACCTCTTTGACCAAAAACGGTCCAGACCATTTCGACTTCAACTTTCCCGGAAAAAGTCTTAACCGGGAATTGAAGAGTAAAACTAATTGCCCTACCTTAAAGTCCTTAATTCGAATCTTACTATCATGATAGAATTTGGTATTTTCCTTGTAAATTGAATTAGACTTATAGGCATGCAATCTCATCTCTTCCAACTCATTTAGTTGGATTTTTCTTCTCTCTCCACACAACTTGTGGTCAAAATTCAAAAGCTTCAAGGCCCAATATGCCTTATGCTCTAGTTCTACGGGAAGGTGACAACTTTTACCATACACCATTTGGAATGGTGTAAGACCGATCGGTGCTTTGAAAGCGGTCCGATATGCCCACAAGGTTTCATCAAGCTTCATTGACCAATCCTTCCTAGAGCTAGACACAGTTTTCTCAAGAATTATCTTAATTTCTCTATTGGTCCTCTCAACTTGCCCATTAGTTTGTGGATGATATGGAGTAGCCACCTTGTGCTTTACTCCATATTGCTCCAACACTTTTTCAAGCGGGGCATTACAGAAATGAGATCCACCATCACTAATTAACACTCTTGGCGTGCCAAACCGCGAAAATATATTTTTCTTCAAAATTTTTATCACGGTCTTACCATCCGCTTTGGGTGAAGCAATCGCTTCCACCCACTTAGACACGTAATCCACAGCTACCAAGATGTATTCATTTGACATAGAGGAAGGGAAGGGTCCAACAAAATCAATGCCCCAACAATCAAATACTTCTACTTCTACAATACTTTGGAGGGGCATTTCCTCTCTTTTCCCTATTCCACCAGTTCGTTGACAACTGTCGCATGAGGCAACATGGTGGTAAGCATCTTTGAACAAAGTAGGCCACCAAAATCCCGATTGAAGGACTTTTGTGGCCGTACGCAAACCATTAAGATTACCACCATACGGCGAATTGTGGCAATGCCACAAAATGCTTTTAGTTTCCTCATCCGCGACACATCTTCTCAAAAGATTGTCACTGCTCAACTTAAACAAGTGAGGCTCATCCCAAACATAAAAATTGGCATCGTTTAAAAACTTTTTTCTTTGATTCCAAGTTAGATCCTCAGGTATCCAGCCAGATGCTTTGTGATTAGCCATATCTGCGAACCAGGGTCTAACTTCTTGTACCATGTACAGTTTTTCATCGGGGAATTCTTCCCTCACTTCTTTTTCATTGTTTGTCACCTCGGTATTCACTAACCGAGACAAATGATCCGCAATCAAATTTTTTGTACCTTTCTTATCTTTCACTTCAAGATCAAATTCTTGAAGCAAAAGAATCCACCGAATAAGCCTCTGTTTTGAATCAGGCTTGGTGAGAAGATATTTGATTGCGGCATGATCAGTATAACACACCACTTTAGAACCAATGAGGTAAGAACGAAACTTTTCCAATGCAAATACAATTGCGAGCAATTCTTTTTCGGTAGTGGCATAGTTAACCTGTGCCTCATTTAAAACTTTGCTCGCATAATGTATAGCATGGAATTGTTTGTTCTTCCTTTGGCCTAAGACCGCACCAACCGCATAGTCACTCGCATCGCACATGAGTTCAAACTCAAGCGACCAATTAGGAGCGACAATTATGGGTGTGGTGGTCAAATTTGCTTTGAGTTCTAGGAAAGCTTTTAGACATGATTCATCAAAATTAAATTCCATACCTTTGTTGAGCAAATTACTCAAAGGCTTTGCGACCTTGGAGAAATCCTTGATGAATCTTCTATAGAACCCAGCATGTCCCAAAAAGCTCCTTATGCCTTTCACATTCACCGGAGGGGGAAGCTTTTCAATAACTTCAATTTTTGCCGGATCGACCTCAAGCCCCTTTGAAGATACCTTGTGGCCAAGAACAATCCCATCTGTTACCATGAAAGTGCACTTCTCCCAGTTGAGAACCAAATTTGTTTCAATACATCTTTCCATCACCACATCAAGGTTTTTCAAGCACAAGTCAAATGACGACCCGTACACAGAAAAATCATCCATGAACACCTCGATGCTTTTCTCGATCAAATCTGAGAAGATAGCCTGCATGCACCTTTGAAATGTTGCGGGAGCATTACATAGTCCAAATGGCATTCTTCGGTATGCAAAAACGCCAAAAGGACATGTAAAGGTAGTTTTCTCGTGGTTCGCCGGATTCACTGATATTTGATTGTATCCCGAATAACCATCCAAGAAACAATAGAAATTTCTTCCGGCTAACCTCTCTAACATTTGATCCATAAAAGGTAATGGAAAATGATCTTTTCTTGTTGCTTGGTTCAACCTCCTATAATCAATACACATACGCCACCCGGTCACCGCTCTCGAAGGAATCAACTCGTTCTTCTCATTTCTCACAACCGTCAATCCACCCTTCTTAGGAACCACATGCACCGGGCTCACCCATTCGCTATCGGAGATGGGATAAATCATCCCCGCCTCTAATAACTTCACAACCTCTTTTCTAACAACTTCTTTCATGGTTGGATTCAATCGCCTTTGAGGTTGTGCCACGGGCCGAAAATCATCTTCTAACATAATCTTATGCATACAATAGGCCGGACTAATACCCTTCAAGTCGGATAAAACCCATCCTATTGCTTCTTGATTCTTTGTCAACACTTCTTTCAATCGATGCTCTTCCTTGCTAGACAAACCGTTATTAATAATAACCGGCTTAGTAGAATTGTCACCGAGAAACACGTATTTCAAGTGAGACGGTAACACATTCAACTCCACCTTTTGCTCTTCAACTTTAGGTTCATCCTTCAACTCTTCAATTTGAGTTTCAAATGGATTCATCTCATCACAAGCCTCTAAATTTCTCAAGCAATCTTCAATTTCTTTCTCTTGATCTTTGGTGAGAACTTCAAGAGCTTCCATTAAAGTCTTCTCAAGAGGATTCGACAAGTGCATTTGATTCTCCACTTTCATAATAGCCCTTTCGGTAGCATCGATTCTAAAACAATCATCATCATCACTCGGATGCTTGATGGCTTCAAAGAGATCAAGACATAATTCTTCATCTTGGTACCTTAATTTCATTAAGCCATCATCAATATCTATCATCATTCGGGCCGTCTTCATAAAAGGCCTTCCTAAGATCAATGGAATCTCAGGATCTTCTTCCATGTCTATGACAATAAAATCAACAGGATACCAAAATTTTTCAACCTTGACAAGCAAGTCTTCCGCAACTCCATGAGGATGAGCCGTGGATTTATCCGCTAATGATAACGTCATTCTTGTCGGCTTCAAATCGTTGATTCCTAATCTTCTCACCATAGACAATGGGATCAAATTAATGCTAGAACCGGTATCTACCAAACCTTTGCCTATGTGAACATTTCCAATAGACACCGGTAAGGTTTGTAACACTCGGTATTTAGTTAATTATTTAATTAAATACTTTCAAATTATTTCGAATTTAATTGTTGAATTTGTGGAGTGTTGATAATTGTTGACATGGGTTTTATGATTAATTAGTCGATTAATTAATTGATTAAGTTGTAGAAATAGTATTGAAGAAATACTAGATTTATTATATGGACTTAATTAAGTGATGGTGGTAGTAAAAGGTGGGGTGTGAATGTTAGGCCCAATAGATTTAATGAAATTAGGTTAAGATAAGGATTAGGCTAATTAGAAGAGAAAAAAATCTTGGGGAATTTGTTATGGGAAGTTGTAGAGAAGAGAGAAAATAGGAGAGAAATTCATTCCCGTTTTTCTTGCAGCAGTCTCACTAAATCAAAGATCCCCGATTCGTTAACCGTTGGATCGTCGCCAAATTTTGTGGGTAGGTTCGCAACACCTATATCTAACTTTTGACCGTTGGGATCTTCAAAATAAGGTCTGAGTTGTGAGATATCATCATCGCACTGTAGCTGCAAATTAAGGAAAATTTTCAGCTTTTTATTCGGATGAAAAGAGGCAATGTTTGGGAGCTAAGGCTAGATGGCTTCGATCGGTAGAATTGTAGAATGGACTCCGAATACAAGGTAAGGGGTGGGGTTCTAACTCTATAACCGGACTCATGATGAATGATATGTGGGGGTTAAATTTGTAGGAAATTATTCCTGATTATTTGTTGTGATTCTGTTGTGTTGATTCGATGAAATTGGTTGTTGTTGTGGTGATAATTGTTGTTGTTTTATGCGAAGTTGAAGGATGTTTCAGTGACGATGTATACCTCTATTTATTAGTATAGCGACGATATAGGCTTATGCCTTGTGACGATGATTTTGTTTGTTGTGTGTGTTTGTTGCATTCATATACATATGCATTTTTGGCGACGGCCTAGATTGGCAAATTAGTGACGAAGGCTTATGCCTTGATGCCTCTGTTTAACTGGCAATTGGCGATGGGGGTTGAAGCCCTGGGTAACACATGCATGTGCAGTTGTAGAGTCTCATTGTATGTGGCATGAGTGTGATTTAATTGTGATGTGACTTGAGTTGTTGTTAAATTGTGATAATGTGGAGTTGTAATTATAAATTGTTATACTAATGACGTGTTGTGACAAGTATTGTCTGGAAGATGAGAAATAGTTGTTATAACTATTAATATGTTGTCGTTATTGATTTTTGTTAATTATAACTGTTCAGGTTAATTGTTATTATAAATGTAGTCTGAAAGCTGTAACGTGATAATTTCGTATGATTAAATTCTAATATATTGTTTATCATGCGTTTGTTTATATTGGTAGATATCTCACCCTTTCTGAATGATGTTTCCCTACCATGGGAAATTGACAGGTACTCAAGATAGCGATGGAAATTTGAAGTGATTTTATGAAGTCTTTAATTGCTGTTAATCGAGTTGGTGTCTTGCTCTGATACGTAGCACTCGGGGGGATAAAGCGATTGTTTTATTTATTAATTTGTTTGCTGAATTTTTAAGTGAATTATGTTTTAAATTGTAACTTAAAGTTACTGTGCAATGATGCTACGATTTGATTAGAATATTTATGAAGTTTGATGATTCCGCTGCGAGTTAACTATTTAATTTGAAACAAAGTGATTTTTTTAATAATGATTTAATTGTCCGTTTTAAGTTACGTGCTATGTATCTATATGAAGGCAATTAAGCCATAATTGTTTTTGAATGACGAATATGTGATACCTCAAATGAATGTTGTTTGCAATTTATACTCTGATTTTTATTATAATTACCGGGTAGATTTGGGGTGTTACATTAGTGGTATCAGAGCAGGTCGGTCCGTTCGGCCAAGTTGTCTAATGTTGTTTATTCCTCTGTACGCGACAAGTGTGTGAAACACTGTCGGTACTTGTTGCTTTCTGGTTGTTGCAGGAATTAGTTTCAGCGAAGTGGGGGAGAAGCTTTGCTTCTCGGATATGGTTCAGTTGTAAGTTTGCAAAGAGGATTGTTGTCTTGGTGTTTCGAAAACTGAATTTCGACGAAAGAAGGTGTCTCTCGAGTTATAAAAAGTTTGGGAGTGAGGAGATATGTTAAGAGTTGTTTGGAATATGTTTAAGTTGAAGAAAAACATGTTTTGGAGTGAAATTTTCGTAAGCAAAACGCAGGAAATTGCTGAATTTGTTGTGAAACTTCAAAAATTCATAACTGGAGTTCTGGGTATCCGATTCGATTTGAAGCGTTGGAAAGCTAAAGAAATGAAATTTATTTAAAAAATGGTTCCAGCAGCTTTAATAGAATTATTTGTAACAAGATGATGTTGGAAAGAGATGAAGTTTGCAGTTACGCTTGTCCTTGGGACCAGACTTGTACGTTGGTGTCGCGCTGGACGTTAGTGTCAGAGTTGAGTTAATTTAAGGAGTAATTAATAGGTTTATTGAAAATAAATTTTAAGAATTAGTGTACCATTTGAGAAGTTTTGGAGATACCGTAAAGAGTGTCGCCGCATGGCGTCGATGTTCTCACTTTCGAATAGCGTTGGAATAGTTTGCAAGTTAGTAACGGTTATGTTGAAGAAGTACTGGAATGGTCGACATATGTGTAGTCGATTTGAGATGTGTTAATGGGTTTTTATGTTGGATGGTTGGACATGGAAGTGTAGTCGATGATGGTTGTATCGGATAAATTTTCGAGGACGAAAATATTCTAAGTGGGGGAGAGTTGTAACACTCGGTATTTAGTTAATTATTTAATTAAATACTTTCAAATTATTTCGAATTTAATTGTTGAATTTGTGGAGTGTTGATAATTGTTGACATGGGTTTTATGATTAATTAGTCGATTAATTAATTGATTAAGTTGTAGAAATAGTATTGAAGAAATACTAGATTTATTATATGGACTTAATTAAGTGATGGTGGTAGTAAAAGGTGGGGTGTGAATGTTAGGCCCAATAGATTTAATGAAATTAGGTTAAGATAAGGATTAGGCTAATTAGAAGAGAAAAAATCTTGGGGAATTTGTTATGGGAAGTTGTAGAGAAGAGAGAAAATAGGAGAGAAATTCATTCCCGTTTTTCTTGCAGCAGTCTCACTAAATCGAAGATCCCCGATTCGTTAACCGTTGGATCGTCGCCAAATTTTGTGGGTAGGTTCGCAACACCTATATCTAACTTTTGACCGTTGGGATCTTCAAAATAAGGTCTGAGTTGTGAGATATCATCATCGCACTGTAGCTGCAAATTAAGGAAAATTTTCAGCTTTTTATTCGGATGAAAAGAGGCAATGTTTGGGAGCTAAGGCTAGATGGCTTCGATCGGTAGAATTGTAGAATGGACTCCGAATACAAGGTAAGGGGTGGGGTTCTAACTCTATAACCGGACTCATGATGAATGATATGTGGGGGTTAAATTTGTAGGAAATTATTCCTGATTATTTGTTGTGATTCTGTTGTGTTGATTCGATGAAATTAGTTGTTGTTGTGGTGATAATTGTTGTTGTTTTATGCGAAGTTGAAGGATGTTTCAGTGACGATGTATACCTCTATTTATTAGTATAGCGACGATATAGGCTTATGCCTTGTGACGATGATTTTGTTTGTTGTGTGTGTTTGTTGTATTCATATACATATGCATTTTTGGCGACGGCCTAGATTGGCAAATTAGTGACGAAGGCTTATGCCTTGATGCCTCTGTTTAACTGGCAATTGGCGATGGGGGCTGAAGCCCTGGGTACCACATGCATGTGCAGTTGTAGAGTCTCATTGTATGTGGCATGAGTGTGATTTAATTGTGATGTGACTTGAGTTGTTGTTAAATTGTGATAATGTGGAGTTGTAATTATAAATTGTTATACTAATGACGTGTTGTGACAAGTATTGTCTGGAAGATGAGAAATAGTTGTTATAACTATTAATATGTTGTCGTTATTGATTTTTGTTAATTATAACTGTTCAGGTTAATTGTTATTATAAATGTAGTCTGAAAGCTGTAACGTGATAATTTCGTATGATTAAATTCTAATATATTGTTTATCATGCGTTTGTTTATATTGGTAGATATCTCACCCTTTCTGAATGATGTTTCCCTACCATGGGAAATTGACAGGTACTCAAGATAGCGATGGAAATTTGAAGTGATTTTATGAAGTCTTTAATTGCTGTTAATCGAGTTGGTGTCTTGCTCTGATACGTAGCACTCGGGGGGATAAAGCGATTGTTTTATTTATTAATTTGTTTGCTGAATTTTTAAGTGAATTATGTTTTAAATTGTAACTTAAAGTTACTGTGCAATGATGCTACGATTTGATTAGAATATTTATGAAGTTTGATGATTCCGCTGCGAGTTAACTATTTAATTTGAAACAAAGTGATTTTTTAATAATGATTTAATTGTCCGTTTTAAGTTACGTGCTATGTATCTATATGAAGGCAATTAAGCCATAATTGTTTTTGAATGACGAATATGTGATACCTCAAATGAATGTTGTTTGCAATTTATACTCTGATTTTTATTATAATTACCGGGTAGATTTGGGGTGTTACAAGGTTACCCGCCTAGGATCATTTGATTTTATCGGAGTAGTACGTTGAATTAACGCATTACAACAAGAGCTCACCGTTACTACCTCCGGATCCAAGAATCTTCTCTTCTTAGTGATGATGTCTTTGATGAATTTTGCATACATCGGCATTTGCTCTAATGCCTCGGAAAAAGGAACATTGATTTGCAACTTGCTAAAGATGTCCAAGAACCGAGCATAGTGCTTTGCATCTTCTTTCTTTGACGGAACGGGAGGGTAAGGTAGTTTCTTCACTTGAATAGAATCATCCTTCTTCTTTCCCTTCTCACTCACACTCAATTTTTTTCTCTCTTTTTCTACTACTTTCTCAAGATTTTCTTTTTCCACTAATTCTTTTTCTTTCTCATTTTCAACTAAATCACCCTCAACATTTTTTTCTACTTCGATCACCCTACCTTTTTCACTCTCAACAATTTCCTCCTCAACTATCTCTCCTACACCCATATCAATATTTCTACCGCTACGAGTTAGAATTGACTTACAATGCTCACGAGGATTTTCTTGTGTAGTAGTCGGAAAAGGACCTTTGTTTTGATCGGCAAGTTGCTTTGACAATTGCCCGACTTGAGTTTCAAGGTTCTTTATTGCGGCATCCGTACTCTTTTGGCTTGCAATTTGCAATTGCATGAATTGGCTAAGAGTGTCCTCGATTGAAAGCTTTGTTTGTTGAGGTTGTTGATTGTAACCACCTTGATAAGGATTTTGACGATTCGATGGACCCGCATCCGGCCTCCATCCTTGTTGATAACCTTGATTACCTCTTTGTTGGTAACCTTGGTTATTGTTGTAAGGTTGTTGTTGTTGTCTCCCACCATATCCTTGATTAGGATTAGACACATAATTCACCTCTTCACCCGGTGGAGGACAAAAACCAGTTTGATGGTCACCCCTACACAATTCACAACACATCACCTGTTGATTTTTAGAAGGGATCCCATGTATCTCTTTGATTTGTTGAGGAAGTTTTGACATTTGTTGAGTGAGCAATTCTACTTGTTGTGTCAATACTTGTTTTGAGCAAGTATTGCATCACTAGTATTCAATTCAAGAACTCCTGGTTTTCTTTGCGATGCACTACGGTTGTGTTGCCCTTAATGATCATTCAAAGCCATCCTATCAATGATAGCAATTGCTTCAGCAGCTGTTTTTGACATCAACGAACCACCCGCGGTAGCATCTAAAAGAGTTTTTGGTTGAGGTTGGAGTCCATTCCTAAAGATATGGATTTGAGACAATTCATCAAACCCATGACCTTTACATTTTCTAACCATGGACTTGAACCTCTCCCATGCTTCATTGAGAGATTCATTCGAACCTTGAGAGAACACCGCAATAGAAGTTTTCGCTTCCATGAACCTATTGTGAGGAAAGAACCGATCCAAGAACTTCTCTTCTAACTCGTTCCAATTTGTCATGACATTATTTGGTTGATCAAGGTACCATTCCTTAGCTTTTCCAATTAAGGAATGAGGAAAAAGTCTCCTGAACACCTGTTCTTCTTCGGCTTCCGGAGCACCAATGGTTCCGGCGATCTCATAGAACTTTGTCAGATGAGTAAATGGATCTTCGTGATCTGCCCCTGTGAACGGATTTTGGTATAATAATTGAAGTAACCCCGTCTTCATTTCGGAGTTTCTTCCATTGGCCTGATCACGAGCAAATTGTGCATTGAGTCGAGGGCTATTAACACAAGGCCCTCGAGGTGGAGGATCCGCAGCCATTTCTTCCTCAACCAAGTTTTCAACCGAAGTTGAAGAAGAAGATGCTTCTTGTTGTTGTCTTCTTTCCCTAGCTAGTTGTCTCCTCCTACGAGTTTTGCTATTCTCTCTACGCGCAGTCCTCTCAATCTCAGGATCAAAAAGGAGTTGATCTGCAGGTATACGTCCTCGCATAAACTGTAATCTGAAAAACTAACCAAGCAAATTAACAAACACAAGGAAAATAAATTTAGAAACAAGATATTAATTATAAGACTCAATTCAAAACAAACTATTGCAATGCTTGCAATATCTAAACAATAATCCCCGGCAACGGCGCCATTTTGTTGAAAGAGTATTGTGGTGTACTTTTCGTTTATATCGTATCCACAGGATTATTGCGATATCACCGCCGTTCTATAGCCTATTTTGTCTTGAGTTAATGTTACTTTAAGTTTGGGTTTGCAAAAGATCATTCACACTTTTAGTAGCAAAGAGTAAAGTAATGAAAGTTCTAAGTTAAAGAAAATGTATCAAGATTTGATTTCATCGACCTAAATTTGTATGTTTCCTTATAAATATACGTATTTGAACTTAGTAACGATCAATATAATTACGTATCGACGCCTATATCGCCCGTGTCCGCAACGATATAGTTAGATTTACCGTATTGTTTAACCGACGATTTCTCCACCGTTTAAACAATATAAATAACGTTTTAAAACCGATACTAAGTAAACATCAAACGCTAAATCCATGTCTGCAACTTATAGTTTGATAAATGATAGAGTTAGGTCTAGATACAAACATTGATGTCTCAAACATTTATACCACAGAAAAGCTTTAATAAACAAACTAAACCATTTATATTGATCATCACATGTTCATACACAATATATTCACAAGAAATACATACAAAAAGCTAGGAAGATTACATCTTATCTTGATACAAAAGAGATTTAGCTATCCATGAGAATGGTATCTTGCTCAAGAAGTAAAGGATGAAGATTAACAAGCATCAAAGGCGATTAATCGACGATCAAGGCTTCGAATCTTCAACTCTTAGTTTGCTACAGTGTTTTGTGCTCTTGGTTCTCTCTCAAAATATCTCTCTCTCTCTCTCTCAAAGTGATCTGGCCCTTAATCAAATAAACAAAGTTTCGCAGACCGCGCTTAGCGCGGTGTAGCCCGCTAAGCGCGCCATCAAAAATTGCTTAAACCGCCCAACCGCGCTAAGCGGGCTCCAGACCTCGCTTAGCGCGGAACTCTCTGCCAGAACTTCCATCTTTTCTTCAAAACCGCGCTTAGCGGGCTCAACCTCGCTTAGCGCGCTACCTCTTTTCAGCAATCTTTGGCTTTGGTCTTGGAACATCTTCAAAGTCCTTTTTCCATGGTCCAAGCTTCCAATTATCTATAAAAACTACAAAATCCAACATAGATTGCAAAGATAAGAACTATTCAACAATAATATAAATATAAGAATAAATATATACCAAATGATAATAAAATACTACTATTATCCACAAAAAGACTTGAAAGTTACCAAAAATTACCTAAGATATTTACACAAATTGGTAACTAACATGTATTGATGAAGTTGTGGGCCGATGGCCAATACTAACTTGATGTGTATAAGTGTGTTGTACGTTCATCTATGCCGATGTGGCCAGTATGTTTTGACGATGAATGTGTGCTGTGTGCTTATTAATGCCTGTGTGGTAATTATGGTGTGATGTAATTGATAACGATGTTATTAATTGGTGATGTATCCTTTTGGATAGAATATAAACGATGTAACGTGAGTTTATGATCGTGTTATATTGTTGATGATGTTGTTGTCATGTAATAGAGTCATATATTTGTGCATCATAACATTTCAATACGTTAATGGCGGAATGCTGTTAACAGATGGCCTGCGGGCATTGGTTACCAGTAGGAGCTTAATGCTCGGTAACGGTATATTAGCCTGAGTGGCAAGGGTCATCAGTGGGAGCTAAATGCTCGATGACGACAGCCTGCGGCCTTTCTGAGTGGAATAAAGTCCCAGCATAATGCTCGGCAAGGGTCATCAGTGGGAGCTAAATGCTCGATGACGACAGCCTGCGGGCTTCCTGAGTGGAATAAAGTCCCAGCATAATGCTCGGCAGGTGTATTTGTCATAATGACAAGGAGGAGTTTACTCCGGATTTGGTACCACATGCATATGCACAGTCGAGTCTCATTCATCATTGTCTGTCTTTATAATTTATGTTATCATTCATGTGTCGTAGTACTTATATATTGATTGTGGTTAAATGAGTGGATTACTTTGTTGTATGATTCTTGATGATACTTGTTGGCATTACTATATTTATCATGCTTTTCATTATGAATTATATTCTCACCCTTCTGCTGATTTGATGCTTGAGTGGCATCCTGCAGATTAGCCGCTTTGGGAGTCTTTTGGAAGAGGTAGTTCTCCAGTCAGTCTTGTCAGTTGCTCTGATACGTAACACCGGGGAGTCGGGAGTCTGTTGTTATTTATTTGTATATGACTCTTTGAACATGTATATGTGATAATGTGCTGATGTGTATTGTAAACACTTTATTTTGGAAAAATCCTCTTTGAGAGTGAGAACTATACGTATATATATATATGTTCATATCTTCCGTGTGTTATGTATCATTTTATTGGCAGGTGTTGTATGCTTTTGGCATCGCTGATGTCCTTTGTTTTCTAGGTGTTTGTTTGGTTACTTAGTCTAACATCCTAATTGTGTTGTATGAAATTTTAATACTCTGATATTTTCTTGCCTAAATGCTTTGGGTAGAATTGGGGTGTTACATTAGTGGTATCAGAGCCGGTTGGTCTGTCCGGCCAGTGTTGTCTAATGTTGTTTAATTCCTCAGTACGTGATAAGTGTGAGGAGCACTGTCAGTACTTGTTGTGCCTCTAGTCAGTTGTATGCAGGAGTGGTTTGAAGCTAAGTGGGGGAGAAGATATGCTTCTCGGATATGTTTCAGTTGCAAGATGTTAGTATGCTACTGAGGGCACCAGTACTAGTGTTGTTGGAATTTGTTGTTTTCTGAAGTGAAGGTGACTTGGACTTAAGACTTTGATTGTTAATCAAGTTGGAGTGTCTCGGGGTAGATTTTGGTTATTTCTAAGGAATGGAATTTAGAGAGTTGTGATGCTCTAACGCTACTGATGGACTATGAAGTTGTTGTTTGAGTAGCCTTGTGTGAAGTGTCGTTGTTGGATCAATGATTAAGGAAAGTATTGTGGTAGACTTTGTTGTAGGAGTTATTGACGTTGTTGGAAACGTTTTGGAACTCGAGTAAGAATTAGGAGTATGAAGAGATGAGTAGGATCTCAGGAATTTTGTTTTGAGACGTTGTTAGAAGTGTTTTGGTACGTAGCTACTGGACGTCGGTGTTAGCTGGTTCAGATGATCTTGGGAGATTTCTGAATTATGGAATCATAGTGCTTCTGTGCTATGAGCAAAAGTTGGAAAAGAATATTATTAATGTTGGTACTGATAGTTTATACTCTATTATGATTGTCGACTACCTATTGACAAATTGAGGACTTGATCACCCTTAATCTCTTGTTGATAGTAGACGGGATCGTATTGGACGTGATAGGCTTATCTGGCTAGTTTGATAATATTGGAAGTGAATGAGTCGGTGCAAGGTGGTACGATGTTGTTTATGTTGTCGACGACTTTGGATGTTCTTGAGAAAGAGCGATTGTGGGAATTGCGGATAGTTGCACATTCGTATAAGTGTTTCTTGAAGGTTTAAGTGATTCATCGTCGGAAAGAGGAATTCTGTCTTGGAGTTCTGTTTTGATGGATTTAGTTCCTAGAACTATTTTTGCGTCGAGGGTTCCGTATCGGATGCCAACTTCTAAGTTGAAAGAGTTGAGCAGTCAACTTAAGGATTTTCTTGAGAAGAGGTTTGTCCGTTCGAGTGTGTCGTCGTAGGGTACACGTGTTTTGTTGGTTAAGAAGGAAGGTTCTATGAGGCTTTGTGTCGATTTTAGACAATTGAGAAAAGTGACAATTAAGGAAAAGTATCCACTTTCGAGGATTGATATTTTGACGGATCAAGTTGGTTTGAGCTTGTTTGTTTTGCAAGTTTGATTTGAAGTATGGGTATCATCAGTGTGAAGATGGTCATGCGAAGTATTTGAGAATTTTTTTGTCCGTGTTGGGAAGAAGAAGTTGTTTGCTAAGTTTCCTTATGTGAGTTTTTGGTTGAGTGGAGTGAATGTTCAAGGGTTTAAGAGGTTGACTATCACTCCTATTTTGATTTTGCCGGATCTGTTAGAACTGTTTGTGGTGTTTTTGGATGTTTCTTTGTTGGGTTTGCAAGAAGTTCTAATGCAGAAAGGGGTAAGTGGTGGTTTATGCTTTTATGGAAGTTAAGATTTTTGAAAGGATTTATCTGTCACAAGATTTAGAGTTGGCAGTTGTTATTTGTGTTTGGGAAATTTGAAGGCACTAATTATTCGGGTCGAGATTTGTGTGTGTAAGTGACTACAAGAGTTTGAAGTATTCGTTTGATCAGAACGAGTTGAATATGAGAAACCATTGCATACGTCTGTCATACCCCAAATTTGTCCTACCCCTCATTTCTAACTGGCTTAAGCATCGCATTCATCTGCATACCTCCATTAGGGCACTAACATGACCTCGCATTCATTCATCAAATAAACATACACAAAGCGTGGGGTCATTCGTCATGGATTAGGGTTTATTTCCCTGGTCATTTGAATCAAGACTCTTTAATTAGGGTTTTGAGCTCATGCGCATTTCATCAAGTCTTTTGTTACAATGGTCATACAATATTCCAAGACTTTGACTCTCTCGGGGAGATTGCTTCTATTACAAGTGTTTGGTTTGATTTTAAAGGGTCGAAGAATAAATGGATTGAGTTTCTTAATGTGCTTGTTTGGAAAGGAAATATAGTCATACAATTGAGTCCCTTGACTTAAGCCTTGAAGATTTCTATCTCAAGCACAAGTGTGGTCACTGATACATTGATGAAAAGGGGCATGTGGAGATTATATGCGAAATTGTGGATTCTTAGTCAAAGTCGGTCATGTGTGGTTGACTTTTTGGACAAAGAACGTAGTAAACTACCTTGAGTTGTCATCTCATTGATGTTATGAGATTCAATATTCAAATTCAAAAGAAGAAAAGGAAAAGAGGACTTTGAAATTCAAATTATTGCAAAAAGGAGTAAACTGCATTTTTGAACTCAAAGCCAAGGCATGTCATCATGTGTTGTTTCAAATTCAATACCAAACTCCAATTCAAAGCTATTATCATTACAACCTCATCACACAAAATCGTACACGAAAAATACATTACTAAAAATTCCATTCAATTACATCAAAACCATATCCATTACAAAAAACATACTCTGTACAAGACTTCATTACAAAATCCTACTGTTACATTACATTGCCATGATGAAAATTACAAACAACATTCTGTTGACCAAAGTCATCTCCCTACCCTTGAACCTATCCTATTTTCAGCCTTCAGTCGAGTAACAATCCAGTTGCTTCTTGCGCCATGAACCTCAACTATGTGATCTTTCATGTAGCTTGCCTCCATACCATGTTTCAAGCCAAACTGTAAGCTATGCTCACTTGAGACACCAATTCCTGTACAGTTGTACCAGACCTGCATCATCATAAATAAACCAGCCTTCAATAAAACAAGAAACACTCACATTTATCCACATCCAGTCCAGCATTCAATCCAAATAATTGGCACACGGATAGCATGATGAACATCTTCACAGCAGAAAATTAGCCACGCCTATAATCAATTTAAAAAGCCATTCAATCCAATGCATAAATACCATTACAAGACTGCCAGCACCAAGCACATCCATTAAGTATTAACATACATTAGTTCAATACAAAAAGAAAACAGTCCCCCATAACATCCAGCCCTATGTTCAAACCATGTGTCCCATGCTGCCATCATTCACCCTGCATAAATAAATAAACAACCCAGCAACCAGTTCAGAATATATACATTCACATTCTTCCACTTCATACCAAAATCCACATAAACCAGCAATTGGCAACATTCTATCACTGAAGCTGAGCCAGCCCTTGCACTTGACAGACTCGCCGCACCTTCAATTCTCGACTCTGCATAATCATAACCTGCATCAATCAAACAAAAAACAATTTTCCAGTTCAGCTCACTTTAATCAATTACCCTATTAACTTTCAGCCTCAAGTTTCAGCTAATAGCAGCCCTAACTACTTCTCTAACAATTCCCAACTGATTTATAACAGTCCTATAACTAACTCAACCACCAATTGAGTTCATAACTAACTGAATCCTAACTAACTTTCTATTGTAACTTACTAACAGAATTTCCTAACTGTCCAAACTATAACCAATTCATAACCTCCAACTAACTTCTACATTCAGAATAACTATCATAACAGCTCTCTAACCAACTTCTTCTAATCCTAACAACCAAAACAGAATCGTAACTAACTCAACTGAATCAAAACCTCTATAACTAACTATAACCGACTCAATCTCTGCCCTCCATTTTCCAAAACCGTTTCATCAATCTAACGGCTCTCACTCCCTTTCCCTCTAACTGAATTCATCTCCATCTCTCCCTATATAAACTACTCCTCACCATCAGTTTCAGAACACGCTCATTCTCACCTTCACCCTTCACCATCACCTTCTCCATTCTCTCATCAATTCTTCACCCTTCTCCAACTTCAATCTCTCACCATAATCATCTTCATCCCTTAATTTCCCACTCTCTGCAACTTCTTCACTCCCTTCTTTTTTCCCAAACATCACTACAAGCTCTATCCACCATTGAAGGAGCTTCAATCTTTGAAACTCCATTCAATCGAGCATAAACCTCACAATCTCTCAAATCCAACGGAGTTCACTTCTCACAACAACTTCACCTCAGAGAAAGCTCACGGAAAAAACGAAAAGAGCGTAGAAGAAAAAGAGCAGAAGAATCGGAAGAAAGAAGAAGAACGAATCAGAACAAAATAGCAAGGATTACCGTTTTCTTGAAGACCTCCTCTGGATTTTTCGTCATCTTGAACGAGTCCACAGAGTCATTCATCATCCTCAGCGTCCGAACCGAGTTCAACCTTCATCTTCAACCTGCTTCAAACAACGACTTCGCCTCCATCTACGCTCCTTCAGTCTTCAGCTTCATCAGTATTCAATCATCCAATCTCCAATTTCTGTTCAACAACAACTTCGTTCATCGATTCCAAGAAATCTCCAAGAGCAGCTTCGTCGGATTCAACTTCAACGCAACAATCATCATCCTCGCGCTTCATTCAACAATATCACGCAAATGCAACAGTCTGAAAAAACGCCAAGCTCAAAGAAAATGAAGAAGAAGAGCGAGACGCATCAGAGAGAGATTTGAGACCAAAAGAGATGGAGAGTGATCATTCTCCGGCCGTGGCAAGGCGTTCGACGGAGGTCGCAAGAGCTTAGGCCGCCGCGCCGTTTTGAATTCGCGAGAGAAGAAGAACAAGTCAGGTCACAAAAATCTTAACCTAATCCCCTTTCTCTTCTATTTTTCATTATTTGTTTTAACTCACTTTTTTTATTACAAAACCTATAATAAAATCTGAACAATAGAATTTAGATCATGATTGGGCTTCTCCACCGAAATTCAGTGTTCTCACCCCCACGGAAGCCCATCACAACCCCCATTTTTGATATCCATGAAGAAACTGAACAAAAAACATGCTGCTGAGCCATAACCGTTGGGCCTATGCGCCCAGACTGCTTTTCACACCATCATTTCTGATTTTTACACCTCCCTGTTTCACTTATTTGATAGATTTTAAATGTTACTTAGTTTCTTTTTACTATACTTTTTAGATAACCAAAAAAACAATAGTTAGAATCATAATTTTTGTTAGATTTTAGGGAGTAAAAATGACATATAAAAATCAATTCTCTTTGTTAGTTTTTGATAAAAGAATAAATAGTTGACATTAAAATTTGTTAGATTTCTAGGTGATTGTTGATACAAAAAACTCATAAAAATAATAGTATTTTTCAGACTAAATTTGTATTAATGTTTGAATTGCTCCTTTTGTTTTTTGTATCATTTTCAAGTTTTTGGTGTGGTTTTGTTATTTGTTTTTTGGCCATATTTTAGGCCTATGTTAATATCATTTGCATGCTCCTTTTAGAATTTAGAAACCATGATAACATTAGGACTTAGAAATTCCCTTCATACTTAGGCTAGTTTCTTTTTCTTTTCGACCATAAAACACCTAAAAATACTTGAATAAACTCCCATAAAAAATACCAAGAAAACTCATAAAAAATGACTAATAAATACTTTGACTAATAAAAAGGGAATGGAAGCTTGTAACTTCCCTTGCTTAAGGGATGTTCGAGTGCTTGGAGCTCCCTTGCTTAAGGGTTCCATTCAGGCGTAAGTTCCCAACCTCTAAAAAACACAAACCAAAGAGTAACTCGAGTTTCCCTTGCTTAAGGGATTTCCTCGAAACACTCAAACTCTCTCTCTTTCTCTCCTTTCTTAAGGGCATTGTTATCTCCGCTCCATTGCATCCTAGGCTGTCCCCTTATGCAAGAGCGCGAGCGTTAACGCCGCCCAACTAAAAAACACAAAAAACAAACAAAACTATGGAGCCGAACTACGGCGCTCTGATTCCTGAAAAGGATACGTAGGCATCAAGTCGCGGGGCTTGAATGAGCACACTTGTAAATATTTCCTTCTTCTCCCCGTATTTCTTTTGCATTCATTCGCATGTAGACATAGACATAGTACACACCCTTTAGATAGAAACAAACATAGGTGGATACCATCGAGTACGATGGGCGCGAGGGGTGCTAATACCTTCCCCTCGTGTAACCGACTCCCGTACCTTGATTCTCTGGTCGCAAGACCCTGTTCCTTCCTTTGTTAGGTTTTCTGATATTCCTTTCCTTTATGGGATAAATATATTGGTGGCGACTCTGTTCTTTTTCGCGAGCGTGCGACAGCTGGCGACTCTGCTGGGGATACCTAAGCAAGTCGATCATAGCCTTTGTTTGTTTTATTTTATTGGGTGTTTATTTGTTTTATGTCTATATCTTGTATATATGTTTGCATGTTTATTTTCTGCTTGCATATCATGTTTATTTCTGCTTGCACATCATGCATATGGATTATATTTTGTGTTCCTTGGGGTCTTCTGTTCTGTTTTGCAGGTGGGGGGTTTTTGTGAGGTAAAAGGCCCACTACCCAGGCCAAGTGACACATAGGATTAGCGTGGATGCTCATGTTGACTGCCGTAGCGCTTGCTATGGCTGAGATTGACATGGGGTACCACAACTGGGCGAGGTTCTTTCATGGAACACTGTGTCTGGCACGCTTGTTGCCTCAAACACTTTGTACCCCGTGGGAACTGTAGACCCTGGTGACCATTAGGGACCACTTGTCCGTGTCTAGACTACATACCCGTGAGATTGGGGTGGGACAGGAAACCTTGGCTCCTACATACCATTGCTTCTTCAAAGTTGAGGTCGGACCTTTATTTGGTTTCTTCTCATGGTGCGTGATATTCTGGTATTTCAAAAAGGCGTCGAACCTTTGATCTTGTGACATTTGGCTTGTACAGAGGTTTCACATCAGTTATTCAGAGGATTGTGTAGTGGTTACTCAGATCATATGGACCTTGATCCCATGCTTGCATTGCATAACATCATTGTTTTATCCACTTCATTTGTGAGGAATTCTAAAGTCTATTTCCAAAAAAAGAAATGAAAAGAAAAAAGAAATAGAAAAGCAGAAAAAAGAAAAGAAAATATACTCCATATAAAAGAAAGCTTTGGTTTCAAAAAAAGAATAAAAGAAAGAATGTGTGAAAAGACTTTAGGATTCCTCGGAAATGAAACATTGCATTCATATCATCATACATTTCATGGTTCCGCATCAGAAGCTAATTGGGGTCCCTTTCAATCCAGATTTCTGCTTCATCAACGCCTGTGACTTCCCTACATCCGTATCATACAAGGATTAATCAGAGGAGAATCATGGACCGTCTTGAACAAAATCAGGCGGAACTTCGTAAGGACATGGATATTATGGGGGAGAGGATGACCCAACTCTTGGAGACTCTCAATGTTGTTATTCAAGGGCAAGAAGAGCTAAGACAAAGTGTTGCTAAATTGGCTAATAGTACTCCGACTACTGTTGCTAATGGAGGATCAAAACCTGTGCCCGTGGAAGTTCCTAACAAGGAGGACTCACATCATGAGAATGATTCTGAGCTCGAAGCTTTCAAGTTCCCAATTGAGGAAAATGAGAGGAAATTTCATCTCTTGGAAGAAAGATTGAAGGCTTTAGAAGGTCGAAGCTCCTCAGGATTAAATGCTATTGATTTGTGCCTAGTGCCTGATATCAAGATTCCCGCTAAGTTCAAAGTCCCCAGTTTTGAGAAATACAAGGGTATTACTTGTCCGATGAGTCACATAAAGGCATTTTGCAACAAGATGGCACCATATGCAGAAAATGATAAGCTTCTCATGCACTTCTTTCAGGATAGCCTAAGTGGGGCATCCCTTGAGTGGTATACGCGTCTTGAACGAACCCATGTCCGCACATGGGATGAACTAGCAGAGGCTTTTCTCAAGCATTACAAGTACAACAGTGACATGGCTCCTACTAGACTACAACTCCAAAGTTTAACTCAAAAGGTTGATGAGTCTTTCAAAGAGTATGCACAAAGATGGAGAGAATTAGCTTCCAGAGTCCAACCTCCTCTTTTGGAACGAGAGCTTGTAGACATGTTCATGAATACTTTGAAAGATCCATATCTGAATATGATGGTTGGATGTGCTTCCTCCGAATTCTCAAGTTTGGTGGTCGTAGGGGAACGAATTGAAAACACCTTAAAGATGGGTAAAATCCAAGATATGGCCAACGTTCCCGAATTCACTGAAGAAGAGAAAAGTGAAACAAATGCAGTTTCTGAGATTGAAGAAGAGGATGTTCCAGTTTATCCTCAGGTTCAGGTTCCTAACTATCAGATGGTCCTAGTTTCTCCTAGCCAATATATTCCACAAGCCTTTGCCACCACTATCAATCAACAACCCCAGATGGTCCAACAACAACCGGTTCAGTATCTGCCACAAAAGCAATGTGTTCCACATCAACAAGGTCATCCGAATCAACGCCAACCTAGAAGTAATTTGGAACGAAGAAATGCTCCTTTGGACCAGATTCCTATGACATATAGCAAACTTCTTCCATATCTAGTTCAAAGCTCATTGGTGGTTCCCAAATCTCTAAAGCCTCCACCACAACCGTTTCCACCTGGGTATGACCCTAATGTGCAATGTGGATATCACGTTGGATCAGCAGGGCACTCAACTGAGGACTGCAATGCTTTCAAAGCCAAAGTACAACAGTTGATTGATGGGAGGCATATAACCCTTCAAGAAGGAAACATATGGGTGAATGGAATTCCTTTGCTCGAATAAATGCCTAGATTTCAGAAAGTCTCCAGAATCAACAAATTCTTTCCTCACAACATATAGCTTTTCTAAGTTTGACGGCCATGCAAGGTTCCTCCATGTTTGATGGTGATTACCACTCTAGCAACTATGCTTGGGGCTCCCGCACGAGGGATAAGCAAGACGTACTCTTATCTTGAGCATTGCATCACTCGCATTGCTCGAATCCCTAAAGTAGCACAAAAATTACAACTCTTGGGTGACTTTGATGAAGTTTTTCTTTTGAAGTAATCTGAAGTGTTTGGAAAGAACTGCAAAAAGTATTCAAGATCAACAAGTCCAGACGGAGTCAAGCCTCCTCAACAATGGCAATCATCAATCATTTCTGCATTTTCATTTGTAATTTTCCTTGTTTTGTTAAATGTTTTTCCATGTAAAACTTGTTTGTTTTTTTAATGAAAATAAAAATGCATTGCATATGCTAGTTTCGAATCAATCCATTCGTGTTCACTCATATCTTTCTGTCTATCAATATCAAACTCTGGTTTAAGCAAAAAATATCAAAAGGAGAATGATGAAAAAAATAATAATTGCAAAAATCTTTAATCATGTGCTTTTGAATAAAACCCCACTGAGTATGTACAGGCATTGTTTCAAATCCCCAAACACTGGAGATATAAGGGAGATAGACCATCGTTAACCCCTTTGAGCCTTGAAGTAGGAGTTTCTTTTCTATACAAAACAAAAAACCCTCACATTTAACCCAGGGGCAGGGTAGCATTCAATTAATCTGATCGAGCATTCAGAATTCATCAGGAGTATGCATCCAAGGATACAACAATGGTTATCTTTCAAAAAGATTGAGGAAAGTCAATACTACAATGGTAATCCCTCACCAATCAAAGAATGAGGCAGTCACAATCACTCCCACAAGTCAGAGATTCAGGATCACACGACTTATTCAAAAAAGAAAGGATTGAAAAAAAAAAGAAAAGAGCCCGCTAAGTCAACAACTTGAAAACAAGTGACTTAGGCAAAATTAGGGCATCCCGCTGGACTCCAAAATAAAATTCAAAAGAACTTGTCCAGGCAAAAGTTAGGGAAACAAAAAAAAAAGGAAATGCAAAAGCAGAAGCGAAAAACGAGGAACAAAGTTGTGTGATCAGACACCAAAAAGAAAGTGAGTGACTACCATGTCCAAGAAGACTTCATTGATTCCTCAATCATCTCAAACTCCTCTTGAAGGATGAATGCTCGTATCAGGTTAAGTTGAACTTAGGACTGGAGAACATCACGAAGAATGGGTGGGTTAGGTTAGACTTTGAGCCTTAAATCCTTTCTTTCTAAAACCGTGAACCAGGCCACGTTACAACCCTTAAAAGACCTAATTGAAGCAGGGTTTATTTCAAAAGCAAGTTGTGTAAAACTGACTCCTAGATGTTTGCTTACCATTTATGTTGATATCGATATGACAAATAATTCAAACACTGAATGTCACAACTTTGTTTTAATAACTTTGATCTCGATGCTAGCATAAGCATTGCATTAAGATTATCATCTTCAAAACAAATATCTTTTACTTGTGAATAAACACTTGACATCAAGGAAGATCAAACAATGAACAACTGCAGAAAAAGTTGATCGATTCCATGAGCCATTCACTTCAAAGGCTGATTACTCCAAGGGGCAAGTTGTGTGAAGACTCTGTCAACTAAGGCATCCATTCAAGCTTCCATCAATCTGGGGCAATCAAGTCGAGGAACCTCTCTTGAGTTCGACCAATCTGGGACAATTACGTCGAGATTTGACAAATCTGTCCAAGGATCCTTTGGGGCAAATTCCTTCATAATCCATGAATCTTGGGGCACAATCTTCTGAGTTATATTGCTTTCCCGGATCATAGGAGTTTATTTCTCCTGGAACTTTGGTCTCTCCCCAAACACATGAGTTTATTTCTCATGGGATTTGTTCCATTCCCCCAACCTGGGCTCCCTATCTGAATTTCTCATCCTCAACATGGTGAATCGAGGGAATCTCCTCAAACTCACCATCCCCAAGCAGTTCAAGGTGTAGGGAAAGTCAAATGAAGTCACTTCCTCCCCAACAGAATGATCATGCTTCTCTATCACTAATGCCTTTATTTGGCACTCTGCATATAGTTTCCATTGCATATAACATTGCATCCTCAAAAGCGTAGCATATCCGTCAAAGCGGATCATTACGCCATAGAAAAATTCAAACATGCATCAAAGTATAAGCCAGATAATACAGATCAACACCCAATCAAGTTAACAATACTTCCCACATAAAAAGTTGTCCTTACAAACTCCGATTGATATCTGCTACAACATCACAAATCTCCTTATGCCACGGTGCCGATACCTGGTATCCTTAATCCCCAAAAGAAATCTTATCTTCTCTCTCCTGTCTTTCTTCGTCAGAATCGTTGTCTCCGAGGTTATTTCTCGTGTGCTGCGTGAAGATTAGAGTGTGAATGAGGGTGGGCATTCAACCCATCTCATTTTTCAATCGTTTGAATAACCATACTTGGTGTGTGGCAATTCGAACGATTGCCGCTCTTGATGAGTTACACCCCGCCTTTGGCCTGAGGGATTAATGTAATTCTTATGCTTCGCAAGCATCAACATCTTCGTGATTATGTCTTTTGATCGAGTCTAGTCGTCACTAGTCTCCGTGTTCCCTTCCCCCGTATAGGAAAACTTTTCAGGTTCAACCCCGTGTTGTGAATCCCTTGCCTTCCGACCTTCAACCCATTTCAAAACCCAGTTCCCGTCCTGGTAATCATTTTCCAAATCCAGTTCCCGTCCTGGTAACCTTTTTTCAAAGCCCAATTCCCGCCTTGGCAAACCTTTTTTCAAAGCCCAATTCTCGCCTTGGCAAACCCTTTTTTTTAAAGCCCAATTCCCGCATTGGCAAACTTTTTCAAAGTCCAGTTCTCGCCCTGGCAAACTTTTTCAAAGTCCAATTCCCGCCTTGGCAAACTTTTTCAAAGTCCAGTTCTCGCCCTGGCAAACTTTTTCAAAGTCCAGTTCTCGCCCTGGCAAACTTTTTCAAAGCCCAATTCCCGCCTTGGCAAACTTTTTCAAAGCCCAATTCCCGCCTTGGCAAACTTTTTCAAAGTCCAGTTCTCGCCCTGACAAACTTTTTCAAAGTCCAGTTCTCGCCCTGGAAAATCATTTCTTTCATTTTCAGTCCTCGTCTGATATTTTATGGTGAAGTCAGTTCTCGCCTGATAATCACCATTCATCCATAATTTCTTACCGTAAAACCAATTCCCAATCCCCAGCAAGTCATTATCCTCTTTCCTCATTCAACCATAACATCCATAAATCATTCCACAGCAAAAAAAATTCTCTTTCCCCAGCAGATATCAAAAAAAATAAGGATAACACTTACACCATCTTCTCTTCAGGACAAATTTCTGGTACTTTGATATTTAATCTTCTTCTACCTCGAATGTTCGAAAGGCTAGCGCCAATCTCACCTTCAGGTTTAAGATGATTAAATAGGGGCAGCTGTCATACCCCAAATTTGTCCTACCCCTCATTTCTAACTGGCTTAAGCATCGCATTCATCTGCATACCTCCATTAGGGCACTAACATGACCTCGCATTCATTCATCAAATAAACATATACAAAGCGTGGGGTCATTCGTCATGGATTAGGGTTTATTTCCCTGGTCATTTGAATCAAGACTCTTTAATTAGGGTTTTGAGCTCGTGCGCATTTCATCAAGTCTTTTGTTACAATGGTCATACAATATTCCAAGACTTTGACTCTCTCGGGGAGATTGCTTCTATTACAAGTGTTTGGTTTGATTTTAAAGGGTCGAAGAATAAATGGATTGAGTTTCTTAATGTGCTTGTTTGGAAAGGAAATATAGTCATACAATTGAGTCCCTTGACTTAAGCCTTGAAGATTTCTATCTCAAGCACAAGTGTGGTCACTGATACATTGATGAAAAGGGGCATGTGGAGATTATATGCGAAATTGTGGATTCTTAGTCAAAGTCGGTCATGTGTGGTTGACTTTTTGGACAAAGAACATAGTAAACTACCTTGAGTTGTCATCTCATTGATGTTATGAGATTCAATATTCAAATTCAAAAGAAGAAAAGGAAAAGAGGACTTTGAAATTCAAATTATTGCAAAAAGGAGTAAACTGCATTTTTGAACTCAAAGCCAAGGCATGTCATCATGTGTTGTTTCAAATTCAATACCAAACTCCAATTCAAAGCTATTATCATTACAACCTCATCACACAAAATCGTACACGAAAAATACATTACTAAAAATTCCATTCAATTACATCAAAACCATATCCATTACAAAAAACATACTCTGTACAAGACTTCATTACAAAATCCTACTGTTACATTACATTGCCATGATGAAAATTACAAACAACATTCTGTTGACCAAAGTCATCTCCCTACCCTTGAACCTATCCTATTTTCAGCCTTCAGTCGAGTAACAATCCAGTTGCTTCTTGCGCCATGAACCTCAACTATGTGATCTTTCATGTAGCTTGCCTCCATACCATGTTTCAAGCCAAACTGTAAGCTATGCTCACTTGAGACACCAATTCCTGTACAGTTGTACCAGACCTGCATCATCATAAATAAACCAGCCTTCAATAAAACAAGAAACACTCACATTTATCCACATCCAGTCCAGCATTCAATCCAAATAATTGGCACACGGATAGCATGATGAACATCTTCACAGCAGAAAATTAGCCACGCCTATAATCAATTTAAAAAGCCATTCAATCCAATGCATAAATACCATTACAAGACTGCCAGCACCAAACACATCCATTAAGTATTAACATACATTAGTTCAATACAAAAAGAAAACAGTCCCCCATAACATCCAGCCCTATGTTCAAACCATGTGTCCCATGCTGCCATCATTCACCCTGCATAAATAAATAAACAACCCAGCAACCAGTTCAGAATATATACATTCACATTCTTCCACTTCATACCAAAATCCACATAAACCAGCAATTGGCAACATTCTATCACTGAAGCTGAGCCAGCCCTTGCACTTGACAGACTCGCCGCACCTTCAATTCTCGACTCTGCATAATCATAACCTGCATCAATCAAACAAAAAACAATTTTCCAGTTCAGCTCACTTTAATCAATTACCCTATTAACTTTCAGCCTCAAGTTTCAGCTAATAGCAGCCCTAACTACTTCTCTAACAATTCCCAACTGATTTATAACAGTCCTATAACTAACTCAACCACCAATTGAGTTCATAACTAACTGAATCCTAACTAACTTTCTATTGTAACTTACTAACAGAATTTCCTAACTGTCCAAACTATAACCAATTCATAACCTCCAACTAACTTCTACATTCAGAATAACTATCATAACAGCTCTCTAACCAACTTCTTCTAATCCTAACAACCAAAACAGAATCGTAACTAACTCAACTGAATCAAAACCTCTATAACTAACTATAACTGACTCAATCTCTGCCCTCCATTTTCCAAAACCGTTTCATCAATCTAACGGCTCTCACTCCCTTTCCCTCTAACTGAATTCATCTCCATCTCTCCCTATATAAACTACTCCTCACCATCAGTTTCAGAACACGCTCATTCTCACCTTCACCCTTCACCATCACCTTCTCCATTCTCTCATCAATTCTTCACCCTTCTCCAACTTCAATCTCTCACCATAATCATCTTCATCCCTTAATTTCCCACTCTCTGCAACTTCTTCACTCCCTTCTTTTTTCCCAAACATCACTACAAGCTCTATCCACCATTGAAGGAGCTTCAATCTTTGAAACTCCATTCAATCGAGCATAAACCTCACAATCTCTCAAATCCAACGGAGTTCACTTCTCACAACAACTTCACCTCAGAGAAAGCTCACGGAAAAAACGAAAAGAGCGTAGAAGAAAAAGAGCAGAAGAATCGGAAGAAAGAAGAAGAACGAATCAGAACAAAATAGCAAGGATTACCGTTTTCTTGAAGACCTCCTCTGGATTTTTCGTCATCTTGAACGAGTCCACAGAGTCATTCATCATCCTCAGCGTCCGAACCGAGTTCAACCTTCATCTTCAACCTGCTTCAAACAACGACTTCGCCTCCATCTACGCTCCTTCAGTCTTCAGCTTCATCAGTATTCAATCATCCAATCTCCAATTTCTGTTCAACAACAACTTCGTTCATCGATTCCAAGCAATCTCCAAGAGCAGCTTCGTCGGATTCAACTTCAACGCAACAATCATCATCCTCGCGCTTCATTCAACAATATCACGCAAATGCAACAGTCTGAAAAAACGCCAAGCTCAAAGAAAATGAAGAAGAAGAGCGAGACGCATCAGAGAGAGATTTGAGACCAAAAGAGATGGAGAGTGATCATTCTCCGGCCGTGGCAAGGCGTTCGACGGAGGTCGCAAGAGCTTAGGCCGCCGCGCCGTTTTGAATTCGCGAGAGAAGAAGAACAAGTCAGGTCACAAAAATCTTAACCTAATCCCCTTTCTCTTCTATTTTTCATTATTTGTTTTAACTCACTTTTTTTATTACAAAACCTATAATAAAATCTGAACAATAGAATTTAGATCATGATTGGGCTTCTCCACCGAAATTCAGTGTTCTCACCCCCACGGAAGCCCATCACAACCCCCATTTTTGATATCCATGAAGAAACTGAACAAAAAACATGCTGCTGAGCCATAACCGTTGGGCCTATGCGCCCAGACTGCTTTTCACACCATCATTTCTGATTTTTACACCTCCCTGTTTCACTTATTTGATAGATTTTAAATGTTACTTAGTTTCTTTTTACTATACTTTTTAGATAACCAAAAAAACAATAGTTAGAATCATAATTTTTGTTAGATTTTAGGGAGTAAAAATGACATATAAAAATCAATTCTCTTTGTTAGTTTTTGATAAAAGAATAAATAGTTGACATTAAAATTTGTTAGATTTCTAGGTGATTGTTGATACAAAAAACTCATAAAAATAATAGTATTTTTCAGACTAAACTCATAGTACACACCCTTTAGATAGAAACAAACATAGGTGGATACCATCGAGTACGATGGGCGCGAGGGGTGCTAATACCTTCCCCTCGCGTAACCGACTCCCGTACCTTGATTCTCTGGTCGCAAGACCCTGTTCCTTCCTTTGTTAGGTTTTCTGATATTCCTTTCCTTTATGGGATAAATATATTGGTGGCGACTCTGTTCTTTTTTCGCGAGCGTGCGACAACGTCTATGTCAATGATTCGAGTATTGGGATATTTGAAACAGTTGTGGGATTTGAGTTGGGTTTGTAAAGCGACTTCTTCAGATGTTGAGCTTTATATGTGAAAGCTTACTTATGGTGGTCTTGATGAGATTAGAAAAGGTCAGAAATCGGAATTGAATGGGTTGATAAGATGACATTTATTAGTCAAAGATAAAGATGGTGATCTTCGGATTGATAAGAGCAATGTCATGGGATGTCATGATCAAGTTTGTATTCCTAATGTTCAGATTTGAAAAGAGGACTTTGGGTGAAGTGCGTCGTAGTGATTTGAGTATTCATCCTGATGCTACTAAGATGTATCAAGATTTGAGAAGGTCATTTTTAGTGGCAAGGTAATGAAGAAGGATATGAAGGGATTTGTTTATTTGTGTTTGACTTGTCAGGAGTCGTCTGGTTTCATGTAACTGTTTGTTAGAACAAGATTTGTTCTGATCAATATTCTTAGTTTTGATGATAACAAGGATATGAATTTTGTGTGAGATAATGTGGTACTCTAATACATTGCAATTTCCCTTTCAGGAAATATATAAAGAGTATGCACAAATCAGCGCTCAGAAGCTTTGTCTCAGAAGGTTCAGCATGCAACATCAGAACATGGTCTGGCGAGACATCAGAACATGGTCAAAGCAGAATCAGAACATGGGTCTATGGAAGCATCAGAAGAACTTGAGATCAGAAGCAGAAGCACTGAAGTTCTCATGGTATCACGCTCAGAAGCACTTCAAGGTCAGAAGACAAGAAGATGCTATGCACCAAGCTGTTTGACTCTGATGATATTCAAAACGTTGTATACACAAACATCAGATCAGAAGAAAGTACAGGTGGCAGGCTACGCTGACTGACAAAAGGAACGTTGGAAGCTATTAAAGGCAACGTCAGTAGACACAGCGTGAACAAGGCTCGAGGTAGTTGACAAAAGCGTGAAACATTAAATGTAATGCTGTACGGAATACGCAAAGCATTAAATGCTCCCAACGGTCATCTTCTCAAGTGCCTATAAATATGAAGTTCTGATGAGAAGCAAGGTGAACCCATTCTGAAAGAAATTACTCTGAAAAACTTGCTGAAACGCTGTTCAAATCAAAGCTCAGAAACTTCATCTTCATCAAAGCTCACTACATTGCTGTTGTAATATATTAGTGAGATTAAGCTTAAACGTTAAGAGAAATATCACTGTTGTGATTATAGCTTTTCAGAAGCATTTGTAATACTCTTAGAATTGATTACATTAATTTGTAAGTAACTAGAGTGATCAAGTGTTGATCAGGATACTCTAGGAAGTCTTAGCTTGTGTCTAAGCAGTTGTAATTAGAGTGATCACGTGGTGGTCAGGATACTCTAAGAAAGTCTTAGCTTGTGTCTAAGCATTTGTTCCTAGAGTGATCAGGTTGTGATCAGGATACTCTAGAAGACTTAGTCGTGGGCTAAGTGGAAAACCATTGTAATCTGTTGCGATTAGTGGATTAAATCCTCAGGTGAGGTAAATCACTCCGTGGGGGTGGACTGGAGTAGTTTAGTTAACAACGAACCAGGATAAAAATAACTGTGCAAATTGTTTTTATCATTCAAATTTTTAGACTACACTTATTCAAACCCCCCCTTTCTAAGTGTTTTTCTATCCTTCACTGTTATCCATTCCTGAGTAGAAGTGGAATAGCATTTCTATGGATTTTGTTTCTGGTTTGCCGAGGACGTCGAGTAATTGTGAGGCGATTTGGGTCATTATGGATATATTGACGGAATCTGCTCACGTTATTTCAATAAGAATGGATTAACCGATTGAAGTACTGGCGAGTGGTATGTTGATAAAATTGTTTGTTGGTTTGTTTGTTTGCATGGTGTTTCAAAAGGTATTGTTCAGATTGAGATCCGAGGTTTATTTCTGAAATTTTGAGAAGGTTCGCAAAGTACTTTGGGTACGAAGTTGCGTTTGAGTTTGGCGTATCGTCCTCAAATGGATGGTCAGACTGAGAGGGCGATTTGGTCACTTAAGGATCTATGAGGGCTTGTGTTGTGAAACAAGGATGTGTTTGGATTAGCTTTTTGCCTTTGATTGGATAATACAAAGACTTTTGTCTGGTGTGCAAGCTGACACAGCATATTAAGAGGTTGAGTATGTTAAGAGAGAACAATGAGTTTCTGGTGAATGCTAGAAAGAGCTAGAAGATGGTTATGAAATTGGTAAATCTGTTTGTTGTGGGAAATCAGAGTGCGCATCGGAAGCGTGAAATGACGCGGTTCGTGTGTGTGTATGAATTGTTAGAGTTCAAATTTTGGACAATGGACGTGGTAGGAATGAAAAGACCACCAGATGTTTTGGTTACATGTTTGACTGCTATGTCTTGGCATGGTTTTTTGGATGTTGTGCGACCGGGTTGTTGTCTGTGTCTTGATTATTTCTTGTGTTTTGGTGTTAGTCGGTGAGTGCATTGTATGGGCATTGCATCTCGTTGTCGTTGTTGTGTTTTGGTTGTTTTGCTTTTAGCTAGAGTGATTTGTTGTTGGTGCTGATTATGTCGTTGTTTCCGTGGCTTGATAGTTGGTTAGTCGAATGCGAGAGCGTATCCAGGTTTGTTTGCGTTTGGGATATTTCCGAGGACGGAAATGTTCTAAGTGGGGGAGAGTTGTAACGCCCGGAAATATAAGTATATGCTTAATTTGGACGTTTGTGACGTTTATTGGAATTTTACCGTTTTTGGAGTCGTTTCAGTCGGTATTAGTTCGGGATGGCGGACTAATATTTAATTGAAGGTTTTCATATTTTTGGTACTAGAAATATTATTAAGGTAATATTCTGCGTTTTGGGGTTTTTCTGAACAATTGAGTTTGGACCGGAAAGTGAGATATTTTGTTGAGATATTTTGGAGAAGTAGGGGGGATAGAAAAGAATATAAGAAAAGAAAAGAAGAAAGAAAAACAGAAAGGAAAGAAAGAAGAAAGAAAGAAAGAAGAGAAGAGAGAAAGAAAGAGGAAGAGCAAAGATGGAGAGAAAGTGAAGAAGGGGATTTTGGAGAAGGTGAAGAATCAAACCAAGGTAAGGGGGTGAATCTAATTTATCTTGGATGTATGATTCTTATAGTCTTGTTCTTGTTTTGTTCTTGTTCATCTTCTTCATCCTTTCCATGTTTTCCATTCTTGCTTGTTTTGTAAGAAGTTGTGATGTTTTCATGATATAGCAAGATTCAAACATGTCTTGGTTGGTATTTTGTATAGAATCATATCCTTGTTGTGTTATGGTGATTGATCATGTTTGTTTTCCATTTCTATGGCTTGATTGAAGTTGGAGAAAAAGTTAGGTTTTGAGAAAGATTAATGAATCAACCATGAAAGTTGGATGTTATGTTGTTTATATGGTATGTATGTGTTGTATTGGAGTTATAATGATGTTTTGGAGTGGTTTTGGTGGGTATAAGGGGCTTGAGACAGCTCTGTTCGTGCTGGGTTTTTTCTGGTTTTTCTCAGGTCCGCTAAGCGGCCTCAGGCCCGCTGAGCGGAGTTTTCGTTGGTCCGTTTCTGGAATTTCCGCTTAGCGGCCTAAGCGGCCCGCTGAGCGGCCAACAGCATTTTCTGTTTTTCCAAAACTTCGTAACTCTTGGACCGTAACTCCGATTTTGTCGCTGTTCGAAGCGTTGGAAAGCTAACGCAATGAACTATACTATTATCTAATTAAATGATTCATAGGATGTAGTCTCCTATCATTTTTATTAGGATCAAGTGATGAATTGTGTAGTATGTTCAATTATCCAAACTTTGAAACCTTGTAACTTTTGATCCGTAGCTCCGTTTCATACGCCGTTCGAAGTGTTAGGAAGCTAGTTGGATGTTCTATATGATAGTATAGGCTTGGTTATCTTGTGATTAATTGGTTATGATGTGTTGTTGATGAAAACACATAATTATTTATATGCGCGATATGATTGGTAAATAATCATAGTGCTTGGTTGCAATTGTTGTTGATGTGAGGATTAACATGAAATCATGTTCGTATGTGTTATGTATTAATGAATATTCATTCTTGATATGTGACGATGTTTGGTTGTTTGTTGTTAACATGATGTGTGGCCTTATGGCAAGTAATTGTTGTTATGAGAATGATGTATTATCATTGTTGAATTGTTGTTATTACAACTTGTTGTTGATGTATTGATGAAGTTGTGGGCCGATGGCCAATACTAACTTGATGTGTATAAGTGTGTTGTACGTTCATCTATGCCGATGTGGCCAGTATGTTTTGACGATGAATGTGTGCTGTGTGCTTATTAATGCCTGTGTGGTAATTATGGTGTGATGTAATTGATAACGATGTTATTAATTGGTGATGTATCCTTTTGGATAGAATATAAACGATGTAACGTGAGTGTATGATCGTGTTATATTGTTGATGATGTTGTTGTCATGTAATAGAGTCATATATTTGCGCATCATAACATTTCAATACATTAATGGCGGAATGCTGTTAACAGATGGCCTGCGGGCATTGGTTACCAGTAGGAGCTTAATGCTCGGTAACGGTATATTAGCCTGAGTGGCAAGGGTCATCAGTGGGAGCTAAATGCTCGATGACGACAGCCTGCGGGCTTCTTGAGTGGAATAAAGTCCCAGCATAATGCTCGGCAAGGGTCATCAGTGGGAGCTAAATGCTCGATGACGACAGCCTGCGGGCTTCCTGAGTGGAATAAAGTCCCAGCATAATGCTCGGCAGGTGTATTTGTCATAATGACAAGGAGGAGTTTACTCCGGATTTGGTACCACATGCATATGCACAGTCGAGTCTCATTCATCATTGTCTGTCTTTATAATTTATGTTATCATTCATGTGTCGTATTACTTATATATTGATTGTGGTTAAATGAGTGGATTACTTTGTTGTATGATTCTTGATGATACTTGTTGGCATTACTATATTTATCATGCTTTTCATTATGAATTATATTCTCACCCTTCTGCTGATTTGATGCTTGAGTGGCATCCTGCAGATTAGCCGCTTTGGGAGTCTTTTGGAAGAGGTAGTTCTCCAGTCAGTCTTGTCAGTTGCTCTGATACGTAACACCGGGGAGTCGGGAGTCTGTTGTTATTTATTTGTATATGACTCTTTGAACATGTATATGTGATAATGTGCTGATGTGTATTGTAAACACTTTATTTTGGAAAAATCCTCTTTGAGAGTGAGAACTATACGTATATATATATATGTTCATATCTTCCGTGTGTTATGTATCATTTTATTGGCAGGTGTTGTATGCTTTTGGCATCGCTGATGTCCTTTGTTTTCTAGGTGTTTGTTTGGTTACTTAGTCTAACATCCTAATTGTGTTGTATGAAATTTTAATACTCTGATATTTTCTTGCCTAAATGCTTTGGGTAGAATTGGGGTGTTACATTAGTGGTATCAGAGCCGGTTGGTCTGTCCGGCCAGTGTTGTCTAATGTTGTTTAATTCCTCAGTACGTGATAAGTGTGAGGAGCACTGTCAGTACTTGTTGTGCCTCTAGTCAGTTGTATGCAGGAGTGGTTTGAAGCTAAGTGGGGGAGAAGATATGCTTCTCGGATATGTTTCAGTTGCAAGATGTTAGTATGCTACTGAGGGCAGCAGTACTAGTGTTGTTGGAATTTGTTGTTTTCTGAAGTGAAGGTGACTTGGACTTAAGACTTTGATTGTTAATCAAGTTGGAGTGTCTCGGGGTAGATTTTGGTTATTTCTAAGGAATGGAATTTAGAGAGTTGTGATGCTCTAACGCTACTGATGGACTATGAAGTTGTTGTTTGAGTAGCCTTGTGTGAAGTGTCATTGTTGGATCAATGATTAAGGAAAGTATTGTGGTAGACTTTGTTGTAGGAGTTATTGACGTTGTTGGAAACGTTTTGGAACTCGAGTAAGAATTAGGAGTATGAAGAGATGAGTAGGATCTCAGGAATTTTGTTTTGAGACGTTGTTAGAAGTGTTTTGGTATGTAGCTACTGGACGTCGGTGTTAGCTGGTTCAGATGATCTTGGGAGATTTCTGAATTATGGAATCATAGTGCTTCTGTGCTATGAGCAAAAGTTGGAAAAGAATATTATTAATGTTGGTACTGATAGTTTATACTCTATTATGATTGTCGGCTACCTATTGACAAATTGAGGACTTGATCACCCTTAATCTCTTGTTGATAGTAGACGGGATCGTATTGGACGTGATAGGCTTATCTGGCTAGTTTGATAATATTGGAAGTGAATGAGTCGGTGCAAGGTGGTACGATGTTGTTTATGTTGTCGACGACTTTGGATGTTCTTGAGAAAGAGCGATTGTGGGAATTGCGGATAGTTGCACATTCGTATAAGTGTTTCTTGAAGGTTTAAGTGATTCATCGTCGGAAAGAGGAATTCTGTCTTGGAGTTCTGTTTTGATGGATTTAGTTCCTAGAACTATTTTTGCGTCGAGGGTTCCGTATCGGATGCCAACTTCTGAGTTGAAAGAGTTGAGCAGTCAACTTAAGGATTTTCTTGAGAAGAGGTTTGTCCGTTCGAGTGTGTCGTCGTAGGGTACACGTGTTTTGTTGGTTAAGAAGGAAGGTTCTATGAGGCTTTGTGTCGATTTTAGACAATTGAGAAAAGTGACAATTAAGGAAAAGTATCCACTTTCGAGGATTGATATTTTGACGGATCAAGTTGGTTTGAGCTTGTTTGTTTTGCAAGTTTGATTTGAAGTATGGGTATCATCAGTGTGAAGATGGTCATGCGAAGTATTTGAGAATTTTTTTGTCCGTGTTGGGAAGAAGAAGTTGTTTGCTAAGTTTCCTTATGTGAGTTTTTGGTTGAGTGGAGTGAATGTTCAAGGGTTTAAGAGGAGGTTGACTATCACTCCTATTTTGATTTTGCCGGATCTGTTAGAACTGTTTGTGGTGTTTTTGGATGTTTCTTTGTTGGGTTTGCAAGAAGTTCTAATGCAGAAAGGGGTAAGTGGTGGTTTATGCTTTTATGCAAGTTAAGATTTTTGAAAGGATTTATCTGTCACAAGATTTAGAGTTGGCAGTTGTTATTTGTGTTTGGGAAATTTGAAGGCACTAATTATTCGGATCGAGATTTGTGTGTGTAAGTGACTACAAGAGTTTGAAGTATTCGTTTGATCAGAACGAGTTGAATATGAGAAACCATTGCATACGTCTATGTCAATGATTCGAGTATTGGGATATTTGAAACAGTTGTGGGATTTGAGTTGGGTTTGTAAAGCGACTTCTTCAGATGTTGAGCTTTATATGTGAAAGCTTACTTATGGTAGTCTTGATGAGATTAGAAAAGGTCAGAAATCAGAATTGAATGGGTTGATAAGATGACATTTATTAGTCAAAGATAAAGATGGTGATCTTCGGATTGATAAGAGCAATGTCATGGGATGTCATGATCAAGTTTGTATTCCTAATGTTCAGATTTGAAAAGAGGACTTTGGGTGAAGTGCGTCGTAGTGATTTGAGTATTCATCCTGATGCTACTAAGATGTATCTGAGGGATAGAAAAACACTTAGAAAGGGGGGGGGGGGTTGAATAAGTGTAGCTTTAAAAACTTGACAGATAAAAATAAATTGCACAGTTATTTTTATCCTGGTTCGTTGTTAACTAAACTACTCCAGTCCACCCCCGCAGAGATGATTTACCTCAACTGAGGATTTAATCCACTAATCGCACGGATTACAATGGTTCTCCACTTAGTCAGCAACTAAGTCTTCCAGAGTCTTCTGATCACACACTGATCACTCCAGGAACAACTGCTTAGATACCCTCTAAGACTTTCTAGAGTATTCTGATCCACACGATCACTCTAGTTACAACCTGCTTAGATAACCTCTAAGACTTCCTAGAGTATTCTGATCCACACGATCACTCTAGTTCCTTACAACTTAATGTAATCAATTCTAAGAGTATTACAATTGCTTCTTAAAAGCTATAATCACAAACTGTGATATTTCTCTTAACGTTTAAGCTTAATCTCACTAATATATTACAACAGCAATGTAGTGAGCTTTGATGAAGATGAAGATTCTGAGCTTTGAGTAGAACAGAGTTTCAGCAAGTTAATATGAGTTGTTTTGTTCAGAATCGTTAACCTTGCTTCTCATCAGAACTTCATATTTATAGGCGTTGGAGAAGATGACCGTTGAGTGCATTTAATGCTTTGCGTGTTCCGTACAGCATCGCATTTAATGTTATACGCTTTTGTCAACTACCTCGAGCCTTGTTCACGTTGTGTCTACTGACGTTGCCTATAATAGCTTTTAACGTTCCTTTTGTCAGTCAGCGTAGCTTGCCACTTGTACTTCCTTCTGATCTGATGTTTGTGAATACAACGTTTGAATATCATCAGAGTCAAACAGCTTGGTGCAAAGCATCTTCTGATCTTCTGACCTTGAAGTGCTTCTGTGCGTGATACCATCAGAACTTCAGTGCTTCTGATCTCATGTTCTTCTGATGCTTCCATAGACCCATGTTCTGATTCTGCTTCGACCATCTTCTGATGTCTTGCCAGACCATGTTCTGATGTTGCATGCTGAACCCTTTGAGACAAAGCTTCTGAGCGCTGAATTATGCATACTCTTTATATATTTCCTGAAAAGGAAATTGCATTGGATTAGAGTACCATATTATCTTAAGCAAAATTCATATTATTGTTATCATCAAAACTAAGATAATTGATCAGAACAAATCTTGTTCTAACAATCTCCCCCTTTTTGATGATGACAAAAACATATATAAATGATATGAATTTGCGATCAGAAAGAGCAGACGGCAAAAGACAAATTACACAGCTATAGCATAAGCATATGAATATGTCTCCCCCTGAGATTAACAATCTCCCCCTGATATAAATAATCTCCCCCTGAAATAAATACTCGAAGAACTTTAATAAAAGACTTCCCTGATTATTTCGGTAGAGACGATCACATAAGCTTCTGTCTTCAGAGAATTCATAGCTTCTGACTTCTGCTTCCATTGGACAGCTTCAGAACTAGAATTTCTTTAGATCCCTAGAACACTCACAGCTTCTGATTCCGGCTTCCATCTAGGACAGCTTCAGAACTTGAATTTCTTTAATCTTCAGAACATTCACAGCTTCTGATTTCTGCTTCCATTTAGGACAGCTTCAGAACTTGAATTTCTTTGATCTTCAGAACATTCACAGCTTCTGATTTCTGCTTCCATTTAGGACAGCTTCAGAACTTGAGTTTTCTGGATCTTTAGAACATTCACAGCTTCTGATTTCTGCTTCCCTCGGATAGCTTCAGAGCTTTGAATTTCTACCAACATCACTTCATGCTAGATTTGTATCAGAACATTGTTGAATGTACCAGAGCATCATCAGAGCATCTCTACATCCTGAAATGTTACAGAACAAAAACTAAACGACAAAAGTCAGCATGAACGAGTCAGAACATAAAATGTATATTAGAACACATGATATGTATCAGAGCCATATAGGCTAAAATAATGTATCAGAGCAAATAGAATTTTGTCAGAGCAAATAGACAAATATGGATCAAATTCTATTATCAGTGCTTCTGATTCATTCTTCTTTCTTGCTTCTGATTTCTGAAGCTTGACAGCACTCAGCTTGCTTCAGTTTCCATGAGCTTATTCTTTTTACAGAATAACACTTCTTATGGTTTTGCTTCTTGTGTTTGCTTTGAAGATTCTCTTCACTTCTTTATACCTGCAAAACACTTAAACCATATAGAACTTGCAGTTCTTGTTAGTAAATGTGTGGGAGCTTTACCCAGCAACTGATAGATTAATCAAATCATTTATCATTTATTCTTCTCCCCCTTTTTGTCATAACATCAAAAAGAATATTTCAAAAGATTCAGATGAATAAAACGACAAATAAAATCACTGGAATGTAAAAACAAAGAAACTTTTCATTGATAATCAAAAGATATTACAAAAGGTTCTTATGTTTAACAAGATGAGAAACATTCCTAGCAAATACATAAAAAGTCATCCCAAGAGGAAATGACTACAAAAATTAAAAACAAAACCCTAGCAAGACACATTCTGTGTCAACCCATCAAGAATCCCTGTGGTCTTCTTGTCTTCCAGACTAGAACCTCCACTGTAGGAGAGATCCAAGAGACCAAAGAGGAAGAGAGGGACAGTTCACAGACAGAGAACTGCTGTTGCAAACAGGGCTTTCTCTTAACATAGAAGTTAAGAATATCATTCTTAACCTCTTCCCATAACTCAAGAAATTCTTCTGTCTTTGGGTGAAAGTTGATAACAACATCAAAGAAGAGGTCTGACTTGAGAGGTATTAGGAGAGCCATCCCGAGCATGATTAAGAGATCCAGACAAAGGATTCAAGATGAACGCTAGGTTTGAACTAGGAGAGAGAGAGAGAGAAAAAAAACTTGATGAGGAATGCAAAGAGATAGAGAAGGAAAACAGAGACAGAGTGTAATAGAGAAAATATAAGAGGGAAGGAGAAGCGTTTGAAGAGTATTAAAAGAAAATAAAATGAAACAAATGATGGATAGCATTTAATGTTACGTGACATGAGGAGAGATAATAAAGACAAATGAGGTGACTAGCACAGTTACCTATGGTCGGCGTCCCTTCAACTGCACGCGCGCTTATCCATGAACAGTAACGACAGGTTTACCATCCCGAGATAAAACGTTACAGCTGTTTTGCTTTAAAAGAGGTTCTGAATCAACTTAGACAATGAAACGTTAGTAATAACCGAATCATAATTTCTAAAAGATTTCAATCAGAACTTCTGATTAAAAAAAAATCCACATTCATTTCAGAAGATACTCATAAGTAAGAACTTCTCATCTTCTCATTCTGGGCATAAATCCATACTGATGTTCTTCAGAATGAACTTAAACCTATCTTCAGCCAGGGGTTTTGTAAAGATATCAGCCCATTGATGGTCTGTATCCACAAAGTTTAAAGATATAACACCCTTCTGAACATAGTCCCTTATGAAATGATGTTTAATCTCAATATGTTTAGCCTTTGAATGAAGAATAGGATTCTTAGATAAACATATAGCAGAAGTATTATCACAGAATATAGGAATGTTACTCTCATATATCTGATAATCTTCTAACTGACTCTTCATCCAGAGCATCTGTGTACTGCAACCAGCAGCAGCGACATATTCTGCTTCTGTTGTTGATAGAGCAATAGTTGCTTGCTTCTTGCTATACCAGGAGATCAAATGACTTCCAAGAAATTGGCAACTTCCTGAAGTACTCTTTCTTTCAATTCTGTCTCCAGCATAGTCAGCATCGCAGAATCCTACTAAGTTGTATTCTTTAGATTTTCTGTAAACTAAGCCAACATTAGTAGTACCTTTCAGATACCTTAGAATTCTCTTAACAGCAGTTAAATGAGATTCTCTAGGATCTGATTGGAATCTAGCACACAAACAAACACTGAACAGAATGTCAGGTCTAGAAGCAGTCAAATATAGAAGAGATCCAATCATACCTCTGTATAACTTCTGATCTACCTTCTTACTTACCTCATCCTTACCTAGGATGCATGTTGGATGCATAGGAGTTTTGGCTTCTTTGCAGTCTAGAAGATTAAACTTCTTCAGAAGTTCCTTCACATACTTGGTTTGGTGAACATACGTTCCTTCTGATGTTTGATTTATTTGTATTCCAAGGAAATACTTGAGTTCTCCCATCATGCTCATTTCAAACTCAGCCTGCATAGACTTAGCAAACTCCTTTCCAGGTATAGCATTAGATGTTCCAAAAATAATATCATCTACATATATTTGACAAATTAAAATATCCCTTTTAAAGGTTTTACAAAAGAGAGTAGTGTCCACTTTTCCTCTAGTGAAACCATTATCCAGAAGGAAAGAACTTAAGCGTTCATACCAAGCTCTGGGAGCTTGTTTCAATCCATACAACGATTTCTTTAGTTTAAAAACATGATTAGGAGACATAGAGTCTTCAAAACCAGGAGGTTGATGGACATAAACTTCTTCATCTATATAACCATTTAAGAAGGCACTCTTAACATCCATCTGATAGAGAGTGATGTTATGTTGAGTGGCAAATGAAATTAATAGACGAATAGATTCTAACCTGGCCACTGGTGCAAAGGTTTCTGTATAGTCAATCCCTTCTTGCTGACTATAACCCTGAGCCACCAGTCTGGCTTTGTTCCTTACCACTCCACCTTTCTCACTGAGCTTGTTTCTGAAGACCCATTTTGTACCGATTATATTGAATCCATCTGGTCTAGGAACAAGATCCCAAACATCATTCCTTGTAAACTGATTTAGTTCTTCTTGCATAGCAATTATCCAGTCTGGATCTTCTAGAGCATGATCAACAGAAGTTGGCTCGATCAAAGATACAAGACCTAATTGACAGTCTGCATTGTTCTTAAGGAATGCTCTTGTTCTGATTGGATCATCCTTCTTTCCAAGAATGACATCTTCTGAATGACCAGAGATGAGTCTGGATGATCTTCTGACAGATGGTTCTTCAGAAATGCTTAGATTCTCCAGAGAAGCTGATACTTGATCTTCAGATTCTTTGCTTCTGAGAAGCTCTGCTTCTGATGCGTTGCTTCTTGGCTCAACAACTTCTGATATATCAATATCACAATCTGCAAAATTATCAAACTGCTTTGGTTTTTCAGAACCAAGCTTATCATCAAACCTGATATTGATTGATTCTTCCACAATCAATGTTTCAGTATTGTATACTCTGTAGCCTTTTGAGCGTTCAGAATATCCAAGAAGGAAACATTTTTGTGCTTTGGAATCAAACTTACCAAGATGATCTTTAGTGTTCAGAATAAAGCATACACATCCAAAAGGATGGAAATATGAAATGTTGGGCTTTTTATTCTTCCACAATTCATAAGGAGTCTTATTTAGAATAGGTCTGATAGAGATTCTATTCTGAATATAGCATGCAGTGTTTATTGCTTCTGCCCAGAAATGCTTAGCCATATTGGTTTCATTGATCATGGTTCTGGCCATTTCTTGCAGAGTCCTATTCTTTCGTTCTACAACTCCATTTTGCTGTGGAGTTCTAGGACAAGAGAAATCATGGGCAATACCATTTTCTTTGAAGACTTCTTCAAAGGATCTGTTCTCAAATTCACCACCATGATCACTTCTGACCTTTATGATTTTACACTCTTTTTCAGATTGAATCTGAATGCAGAAATCAAAGAACACTGAATGAGACTCATCCTTGTGTTTCAAGAATTTTACCCACGTCCAGCGGCTATAATCATCTACGATGACTAATCCATATTTCTTCCCTCTGACAGATGCTGTTTTGACTGGGCCAAACAGATCAATGTGCAAGAGTTCTAATGGCCTTGAGGTAGAAACAACATTCTTGGACTTGAATGCAGGTTTGGAGAACTTGCCCTTCTGACATGCTTCACAAAGAGCATCTGATTTGAATTTCAGATTAGGGAGTCCTCTGACAAGATCCAGTTTGTTAATCTGAGAAATCTTTCTCAAACTAGCATGACCTAATCTTCTGTGCCAGACCCACTGCTCTTCAGAAACAGACATAAGACAAGTCACCTTCTGACTCATAAGATCTTGCAGATCTGTCTTATAAATGTTGTTCTTCCTCTTGCCTGTAAATAGGATTGAGCCATCCTTCTGATTTACAGCCTTGCAAGACTTTTGATTAAAGATTATATCATAACCATTGTCACTCAATTGACTGATAGATAAGAGGTTATGTGTTAATCCTTCTACAAGAAGTACACTAGAAATGGAAGGAGAGTTACCAGACTTTATAGTTCCAGAGCCAATTATCTTGCCCTTCTGATCTCCTCCAAACTTGACTTCTCCTCCAGACTTAAGCACCAGGTCTTGGAACATAGACCTTCTTCCTGTCATGTGTCGTGAGCATCCAGAGTCCAGGTACCATGACATGTTGTGCTTTGTCCTTTTTGCAGCCAAGGATATCTGCAATAGGAATAATCTTATCCTTAGGTACCCACATTTTCTTGGGTCCTTTCTTGTTAGATTTTCTCAAGTTCTGATTGAACTTGGGTTTAACATTGTAAGCAATAGGAGGAACAGCATGATAATTTTTAATGTGAGTTTCATGATATTTCCTAGGTTGTGTCACATGCTTTTTGGTGTGTGTTATGTGAAAACTTTGAGCATGTGAAGTGTGCCTAATATCATGGGAGTGGCCATACTTGAACTGATCATACAATGGCTTGTATGTGAATTTCATTTCATCAACAGGTTCAAGTTTGTATGGGGTTTCACCCTCAAAACCAATGTCGACTCTTTTGTTTCCAGACACAGCATATATCATAGAAGCTAGCTGACTTCTGCCAATACTTCTAGATAAGAACTTCCTGAAACTTAAATCATATTCTTTCAGAATATGGTTTAGACTAGGAGTGGATTTTTCTGAATCAGAAGGAGATCCAACATTATTGGATAATTTTAAAAGTTTTTCTTTTAATTCAGAATTCTCCAACTCAAGCTTCTTTGTTTCAAATTCAAATAGCTTTTTCAGCTTTTTGTATTTGAGACTAATCTGAGACTTGAATTCCAGAAGTTCTGTTAGACCGGAAACTAACTCATCTCTAGTAAGTTTAGAAAATACCTCTTCAGAATCTGATTTTGATGTAGATTCTGATCCGTCATCTTCTATCGCCATCAGCGCACAGTTAGCCTGCTCATCTTCAGAGTCTGAATCATCTTCTGACTCATCCCAGGTTGCCATAAGACCTTTCTTCTTATGAAACTTCTTCTTGGGATTTTCCTTCTGAAGTTTTGGACATTCATTCTTGAAGTGTCCAGGCTCATTGCATTCATAGCACATGACCTTCTTCTTGTCAAATCTTCTGTCATCAGAAGATTCTCCACGTTCAAATTTCTTTGAACTTCTGACGCCTCTGAACTTCCTTTGCTTGTTCTTCCAGAGTTGATTTAGCCTTCTGGAGATCAAGGACAGTTCATCTTCTTCTTCAGATTCTGATTCTTCAGGATCTTCTTCTCTAGCCTGAAAAGCGTTAGTGCATTTCATGATATTGGATTTTAATGCAATAGACTTACCTTTCTTTTGAGGCTCATTTGCGTCCAGCTCTATTTCATGACTCCTCAGGGCACTGATCAGCTCTTCCAGAGAAACTTCATTCAGATTCTTTGCAATCTTGAATGCAGTCACCATAGGACCCCATCTTCTGGGTAAGCTTCTGATGATCTTCTTTACGTGATCAGCCTTTGTGTATCCCTTGTCAAGAACTCTCAATCCAGCAGTAAGAGTTTGAAATCTTGAAAACATCTTTTCAATGTCTTCATCATCCTCCATCTTGAAGGCTTCATACTTCTGGATTAAAGCGAGAGCTTTAGTCTCCTTGACTTGAGCATTTCCTTCATGAGTCATTTTCAAAGACTCATATATGTCATAGGTCGTTTCCCTGTTAGATATCTTCTCATACTCAGCATGAGAGATAGCATTCAGCAAAACAGTTCTGCATTTATGATGATTCCTGAAAAGCTTCTTCTGATCATCGTTCATTTCTTGCCTTGTCAGCTTTACGCCACTGGCATTTACCGGATGTTTGTAACCATCCATCAGAAGATCCCATAGATCACCATCTAGACCAAGAAAGTAACTTTCCAGTTTATCTTTCCAGTATTCAAAGTTTTCACCATCAAATACCGGCGGTCTAGTATAACCATTGTTACCGTTGTGTTGCTCAGCAGAGCCAGATGTAGATGTAGACTTTGCAGTTTCATCAGCCATCTTTTACTGAAGCGTTTTTCTCTTCCTGAATCTTTTCTAAACACGGTTAAGTGCTTGCACCTTAGAACCGGCGCTCTGATGCCAATTGAAGGATAGAAAAACACTTAGAAAGGGGGGGGGGGGGGTTTGAATAAGTGTAGCTTTAAAAACTTGACAGATAAAAATAAATTGCACAGTTATTTTTATCCTGGTTCGTTGTTAACTAAACTACTCCAGTCCACCCCCGCAGAGATGATTTACCTCAACTGAGGATTTAATCCACTAATCGCACGGATTACAATGGTTCTCCACTTAGTCAGCAACTAAGTCTTCCAGAGTCTTCTGATCACACACTGATCACTCCAGGAGCAACTGCTTAGATACCCTCTAAGACTTTCTAGAGTATTCTGATCCACACGATCACTCTAGTTACAACCTGCTTAGATAACCTCTAAGACTTCCTAGAGTATTCTGATCCACACGATCACTCTAGTTCCTTACAACTTAATGTAATCAATTCTAAGAGTATTACAATTGCTTCTTAAAAGCTATAATCACAAACTGTGATATTTCTCTTAACGTTTAAGCTTAATCTCACTAATATATTACAACAGCAATGTAGTGAGCTTTGATGAAGATGAAGATTCTAAGCTTTGAGTAGAACAGAGTTTCAGCAAGTTAATATGAGTTGTTTTGTTCAGAATCGTTAACCTTGCTTCTCATCAGAACTTCATATTTATAGGCGTTGGAGAAGATGACCGTTGAGTGCATTTAATGCTTTGCGTGTTCCGTACAGCATCGCATTTAATGTTATACGCTTTTGTCAACTACCTCGAGCCTTGTTCACGCTGTGTCTACTGACGTTGCCTATAATAGCTTTTAACGTTCCTTTTGTCAGTCAGCGTAGCTTGCCACTTGTACTTCCTTCTGATCTGATGTTTGTGAATACAACGTTTGAATATCATCAGAGTCAAACAGCTTGGTGCAAAGCATCTTCTGATCTTCTGACCTTGAAGTGCTTCTGTGCGTGATACCATCAGAACTTCAGTGCTTCTGATCTCATGTTCTTCTGATGCTTCCATAGACCCATGTTCTGATTCTGCTTCGACCATCTTCTGATGTCTTGCCAGACCATGTTCTGATGTTGCATGCTGAACCCTTTGAGACAAAGCTTCTGAGCGCTGAATTATGCATACTCTTTATATATTTCCTGAAAAGGAAATTGCATTGGATTAGAGTACCATATTATCTTAAGCAAAATTCATATTATTGTTATCATCAAAACTAAGATAATTGATCAGAACAAATCTTGTTCTAACAGTATCAAGATTTGAGAAGGTCATTTTTAGTGGCAAGGTAATGAAGAAGGATATGAAGGGATTTGTTTATTTGTGTTTGACTTGTCAGGAGTCGTCTGGTTTCATGTAACTGTTTGTTAGAACAAGATTTGTTCTGATCAAAATTCTTAGTTTTGATGATAACAAGGATATGAATTTTGTGTGAGATAATGTGGTACTCTAATACATTGCAATTTCCCTTTCAGGAAATATATAAAGAGTATGCACAAATCAGCGCTCAGAAGCTTTGTCTCAGAAGGTTCAGCATGCAACATCAGAACATGGTCTGGCGAGACATCAGAAGATGGTCAAAGCAGAATCAGAACATGGGTCTATGGAAGCATCAGAAGAACTTGAGATCAGAAGCAGAAGCACTGAAGTTCTCATGGTATCACGCTCAGAAGCACTTCAAGGTCAGAAGACAAGAAGATGCTATGCACCAAGCTGTTTGACTCTGATGATATTCAAAACGTTGTATACACAAACATCAGATCAGATGAAAGTACAGGTGGCAGGCTACGCTGACTGACAAAAGGAACGTTGGAAGCTATTAAAGGCGACGTCAGTAGACACAGCGTGAACAAGGCTCGAGGTAGTTGACAAAAGCGTGAAACATTAAATGTAATGCTGTACGGAATACGCAAAGCATTAAATGCTCCCAACGGTCATCTTCTCAAGTGCCTATAAATATGAAGTTCTGATGAGAAGCAAGGTGAACCCATTCTGAAAGAAATTACTCTGAAAAACTTGCTGAAACGCTGTTCAAATCAAAGCTCAGAAACTTCATCTTCATCAAAGCTCACTACATTGCTGTTGTAATATATTAGTGAGATTAAGCTTAAACGTTAAGAGAAATATCACTGTTGTGATTATAGCTTTTCAGAAGCATTTGTAATACTCTTAGAATTGATTACATTAATTTGTAAGTAACTAGAGTGATCAAGTGTTGATCAGGATACTCTAGGAAGTCTTAGCTTGTGTCTAAGCAGTTGTAATTAGAGTGATCACGTGGTGGTCAGGATACTCTAAGAAAGTCTTAGCTTGTGTCTAAGCATTTGTTCCTAGAGTGATCAGGTTGTGATCAGGATACTCTAGAAGACTTAGTCGTGGGCTAAGTGGAAAACCATTGTAATCTGTTGCGATTAGTGGATTAAATCCTCAGGTGAGGTAAATCACTCCGTGGGGTGGACTGGAGTAGTTTAGTTAACAACGAACCAGGATAAAAATAACTGTGCAAATTGTTTTTATCATTCAAGTTTTTAGACTACACTTATTCAAACCCCCCCTTTCTAAGTGTTTTTCTATCCTTCACTGTTATCCATTCCTGAGTAGAAGTGGAATAGCATTTCTATGGATTTTGTTTCTGGTTTGCCGAGGACGTCGAGTAATTGTGAGGCGATTTGGGTCATTGTGGATATATTGACGGAATCTGCTCACGTTATTTCAATAAGAATGGATTAACCGATTGAAGTACTGGCGAGTGGTATGTTGATAAAATTGTTTGTTGGTTTGTTTGTTTGCATGGTGTTTCAAAAGGTATTGTTCAGATTGAGATCCGAGGTTTATTTCTGAAATTTTGAGAAGGTTCGCAAAGTACTTTGGGTACGAAGTTGCGTTTGAGTTTGGCGTATCGTCCTCAAATGGATGGTCAGACTGAGAGGGCGATTTAGTCACTTAAGGATCTATGAGGGCTTGTGTTGTGAAACAAGGATGTGTTTGGATTAGCTTTTTGCCTTTGATTGGATAATACAAAGACTTTTGTCTGGTGTGCAAGCTGACACAGCATATTAAGAGGTTGAGTATGTTAAGAGAGAACAATGAGTTTCTGGTGAATGCTAGAAAGAGCTAGAAGATGGTTATGAAATTGGTAAATCTGTTTGTTGTGGGAAATCAGAGTGCGCATCGGAAGCGTGAAATGACGCGGTTCGTGTGTGTGTATGAATTGTTAGAGTTCAAATTTTGGACAATGGACGTGGTAGGAATGAAAAGACCACCAGATGTTTTGGTTACATGTTTGACTGCTATGTCTTGGCATGGTTTTTTGGATGTTGTGCGACCGGGTTGTTGTCTGTGTCTTGATTATTTCTTGTGTTTTGGTGTTAGTCGGTGAGTGCATTGTATGGGCATTGCATCTCGTTGTCGTTGTTGTGTTTTGGTTGTTTTGCTTTTAGCTAGAGTGATTTGTTGTTGGTGCTGATTATGTCGTTGTTTCCGTGGCTTGATAGTTGGTTAGTCGAATGCGAGAGCGTATCCAGGTTTGTTTGCGTTTGGGATATTTCCGAGGACGGAAATGTTCTAAGTGGGGGAGAGTTGTAACGCCCGGAAATATAAGTATATGCTTAATTTGGACGTTTGTGACGTTTATTGGAATTTTACCGTTTTTGGAGTCGTTTCATTCGGTATTAGTTCGGGATGGCGGACTAATATTTAATTGAAGGTTTTCATATTTTTGGTACTAGAAATATTATTAAGGTAATATTCTGCGTTTTGGGGTTTTTCTGAACAATTGAGTTTGGACCGGAAAGTGAGATATTTTGTTGAGATATTTTGGAGAAGTAGGGGGGATAGAAAAGAATATAAGAAAAGAAGAAAGAAAAACAGAAAGGAAAGAAAGAAGAGAAGAGAGAAAGAAAGAGGAAGAGCAAAGATGGAGAGAAAGTGAAGAAGGGGATTTTGGAGAAGATGAAGAATCAAACTAAGGTAAGGGGGTGAATCTAATTTATCTTGGATGTATGATTCTTATAGTCTTGTTCTTGTTTTGTTCTTGTTCATCTTCTTCATCCTTTCCATGTTTTCCATTCTTGCTTGTTTTGTAAGAAGTTGTGATGTTTTCATGATATAGCAAGATTCAAACATGTCTTGGTTGGTATTTTGTATAGAATCATATCCTTGTTGTGTTATGGTGATTGATCATGTTTGTTTTCCATTTCTATGGCTTGATTGAAGTTGGAGAAAAAGTTAGGTTTTGAGAAAGATTAATGAATCAACCATGAAAGTTGGATGTTATGTTGTTTATATGGTATGCATGTGTTGTATTGGAGTTATAATGATGTTTTGGAGTGGTTTTGGTGGGTATAAGGGGCTTGAGACAGTTCTGTTCGTGCTGGGTTTTTTCTGGTATTTCTCAGGTCCGCTAAGCGGCCTCAGGCCCGCTGAGCGGAGTTTTCGTTGGTCCGTTTCTGGAATTTCCGCTTAGCGGTCTAAGCGGCCCGCTGAGCGGCCAACAGCATTTTCTGTTTTTCCAAAACTTCGTAACTCTTGGACCGTAACTCCGATTTTGTCGCCGTTCGAAGCGTTGGAAAGCTAACGCAATGAACTATACTATTATCTAATTAAATGATTCATAGGATGTAGTCTCCTATCATTTTTATTAGGATCAAGTGATGAATTGTGTAGTATGTTCAATTATCCAAACTTTGAAACCTTGTAACTTTTGATCCGTAGCTCCGTTTCATACGCCGTTCGAAGTGTTACGAAGCTAGTTGGATGTTCTATATGATAGTATAGGCTTGGTTATCTTGTGATTAATTGGTTATGATGTGTTTTTGATGAAGACACATAATTATTTATATGCGCGATATGATTGGTAAATAATCATAGTGCTTGGTTGCAATTGTTGTTGATGTGAGGATTAACATGAAATCATGTTCGTATGTGTTATGTATTAATGAATATTCATTCTTGATATGTGACGATGTTTGATTGTTTGTTGTTAACATGATGTGTGGCCTTATGGCAAGTAATTGTTGTTATGAGAATGATGTATTATCATTGTTGAATTGTTGTTATTACAACTTGTTGTTGATGTATTGATGAAGTTGTGGGCCGATGGCCAATACTAACTTGATGTGTATAAGTGTGTTGTACGTTCATCTATGCCGATGTGGCCAGTATGTTTTGACGATGAATGTGTGTTGTGTGCTTATTAATGCCTGTGTGGTAATTATGGTGTGATGTAATTGATAACGATGTTATTAATTGGTGATGTATCCTTTTGGATAGAATATAAACGATGTAACGTGAGTGTATGATCGTGTTATATTGTTGATGATGTTGTTGTCATGTAATAGAGTCATATATTTGCGCATCATAACATTTCAATACGTTAATGGCGGAATGTTGTTAACAGATGGCCTGCGGGCATTGGTTACCAGTAGGAGCTTAATGCTCGGTAACGGTATATTAGCCTGAGTGGCAAGGGTCATCAGTGGGAGCTAAATGCTCGATGACGACAGCCTGCGGGCTTCCTGAGTGGAATAAAGTCCCAGCATAATGCTCGGCAAGGGTCATCAGTGGGAGCTAAATGCTCGATGACGACAGCCTGCGGGCTTCCTGAGTGGAATAAAGTCCCAACATAATGCTCGGCAGGTGTATTTGTCATAATGACAAGGAGGAGTTTACTCCGGATTTGGTACCACATGCATATGCACAGTCGAGTCTCATTCATCATTGTCTGTCTTTATAATTTATGTTATCATTCATGTGTCGCATTACTTATATATTGATTGTGGTTAAATGAGTGGATTACTTTGTTGTATGATTCTTGATGATACTTGTTGGCATTACTATATTTATCATGCTTTTCATTATGAATTATATTCTCACCCTTCTGCTGATTTGATGTTTGAGTGGCATCCTGCAGATTAGCCACTTTGGGAGTCTTTTGGAAGAGGTAGTTCTCCAGTCGGTCTTGTCAGTTGCTCTGATACGTAACACCGGGGAGTCGGGAGTCTGTTGTTATTTATTTGTATATGACTCTTTGAACATGTATATGTGATAATGTGCTGATGTGTATTGTAAACACTTTATTTTGGAAAAATCCTCTTTGAGAGTGAGAACTATACGTATATATATATATATATATATATATATATATATATATATATATATATATGTTCATATCTTCCGTGTGTTATGTATCATTTTATTGGCAGGTGTTGTATGCTTTTGGCATCGCTGATGTCCGTTTGTTTTCTAGGTGTTTGTTTGGTTACTTAGTGTAACATCCTAATTGTGTTGTATGAAATTTTAATACTCTGATATTTTCTTGCCTAAATGCTTTGGGTAGAATTGGGGTGTTACAAAATGAATAGTTGTGTTGATTCATGTTTCTGTGATGTTGATATTCATGTGATTTTTGATGATTGTATTACTGTTTCGTTGTTGAAATTTTGTATCGATAGAATTAAGGAAACTACTGTAGGTAGAAAGAAAAGAAAAAAATAAATAAATAAAAAGGGGTGAAGGGGAGACCGCCCCTGTGTGTATGGGATGGAGGTGGCGATGGCCACCTGGTGCAAGGGGGCATCCGCCCATATTGGTGAGTGAGGGAGAAACCACTCCCATGTGTCTCAGGAGAGAGGGGTGTGGGCTCCTTGGTGTAAGGGTGAGTGCCTCTCATATTTTATTATATTTTAATGCTTTAGTTGTTAGTTCCAAGTGACTACTAGGTGTTATCAGTGGTACATGCCCCAATTAATTTAGAAGTATGTTAGTAATGGAAGCAATTAATTAATGAAGCTAACAATAATTAGCACAGTAGTGACGTAAACACAAGTCAGTTCACAGAATCACAACCAAGTAGCTAATGCATTAGTAACAGCACCAGAAAATAACTAGCAAGGAATTTAATAGACAATTAGTAACAACAATAATATAATTATCAGATTTTGATTATAGTATAAGATAAATGTAGGATTTCCAATAACAAGCTAGAGGATCAATTCTAAATATCAGTAAGTGCAAATGGCAGAATATGAAGATCAGTAACAAAGTTGATGTTTAATTAACAGTGTAGGTACGAAAATTAATAGAGATAAGCATGGAATACAGTAGTAAGTGGCAGAAAGTAGCAGAGAATACCAGTAGTGAGTCTGGCAGCAGAAAAGATGTTGCCAGTTAGTATGATTTTAGAAGAGACTGTTTCGGGGATATTCCATCGCGCCGCTATTTTTCTTTGTGATATATTGTGATGTTGTGATGCGAATATTTTGTGAGTATTGTGAAATGAAGGAATTAATGTCACAATGAATTGCCACCGATTGTTGGTAATAACGTTGATATAGGCGTATGCCTTGCGATGAATTTTGTGGTTGTTGTGTATGTGATGGGCATTCATCGAGTCACATACATTTACATTTTTTTTTGGTGACGTCCTGGATTGGAAAACAGTAACGAAGACTTATGCCTGATTTGATGCCTCTATTAATTAGCAATTGGCGATGGGGGCTGAAGCCCTGGATACCACATGCATGTGCATTTGTTAGAGTCTCATCCTATATTGCATAACTATGAATTTATGTGATTTATCGTGACGTGTATCGTGAATTGAACCGTTTTATTGAATATAATGATGTGAAGTGAATTGTGACGAATATACCGCGATGTGGTAATTTTTATGATCTAACTCATATATATTATTTATCATAATCTTATTTATATTGATAGATATCTCACCCTTTTCTTGCTGGCCATTGCCTTTATACTGGTAATGTGCATGTGAGAGCAGTGAGTGAAGACTTAGTTGCCGTGAGTTCGAGTCGGTGTTGTCGCTCTGATATGTAGCACTCGGGGGGAGGGGGAATGGACACATGTTTTTATTATTGTTGATTTGTTTCTATTTGCTAAATCTTAGATGTTGGTTCGTTAAGAATTATGAGTTTTGAAGTTGTTTTTTGATGAAGTAAGATGCTATGTTTTATTTGGAGTTTTAAAGTGATGAATGCCCTGCGTGATAATTTAAAGTTGATTTATGATTTTTAAAGACTAAACAGTTCGTTATGAGTTCGTTCGTTTCAGAAGTGTTATGTATCCGTTTTGAATGCGTGTATGTCGTTGTGATTTAAGTTGTAAATGTGATATCCCATGTATTGGTTGGAATTTTTATACTCTGATTTTCGTTATAATTACTGGGTAGAAATGGAGTGTTACATCTTGCCCACATGTTATTATAGTGTGTTCCATCATACAACAAGACTATTCTATGCACAAAGAAGATGCGTGGAAAATTGTTACCGTCTTTAGAGTATATTAAGAAAGCTTCCTCGATGTTCTCCATGAAAAAAATTGGCCTCAATATGAAGGCGATACTCTTTGACACAATGACTCTATGCAAAGAAAAAAGAAAAGTTGCCTAAACACTACCCGTGTTAGAACTCAAATGGACAATGTTGAGAAACAAAAAATAAAATGTATAATTTGTCGCTTAACCGAACATAGATGCGGAAGTTGTCCAGATGTTACATGAACTTATGTTTGTTTATTTTTAAGTTCACCTTATAATCAAGTTATTAATTAGTCAAATGTCATTTTTTTGGTGCAATAAGTAAGAAATATAGTTAACATCAGTTAAATTCTAACATATAATTAGTAACTAACTAATCAACATGAGCGGCGACTTTAGGGATTAAGCGGTGGTCTCCGTCCCCATCGTTCGGAGTATCTCAGTTCTCAGTTTTCATTCTTCAGCTGCTTCTGTCTGTTAGTGGGTTTCTGTTTCGGTTTAGATCCGACGACCAAGAGGTTTTCCATTCCTTTACTATCCATCTTCGGTTTAAATTCCTGGTCTTAGGATCAGGGACCTTGGTGGTGGGAGAGGTGTTTGGGGCTTTTGGTTGTTGTGTTCTGGGTTGTCTTTTGTTTTTGGTTCGGTTCGAGTGCTCGATTGGCTCTTTCGCTGTTCTGTGTGATGTGGGATTCTGGTTTTAAGAGGGGGGAGGATTGGGTGGATGCGAGGAAGAAACCTTTTAGGAATTGGGTTGCGAGATGGGACTCTTTCCCTTTCAACAGTTTTCCCAAAGGCAGCGTCTCGGGGAAGCTTCACTCTTTTTACATCTCCGAATTTCCTGAATCTACTAAAGCTAGAGATTTGTATGGTTTGTTTGGGTGCATTGGTATGGTGGTGGAAGTATCTATTTCACCCAGATTGAACAAGGCGGGGAAAAGATTTGGTTTCGCCAGGTTCAAAGAGGTCGAAGACTCGAGACTGCTTGCTATCGCTTTGGACAACGTTCAGATTGGGGGGAGGAAGATTCATGCCAATGAACCTAGATTTGAACGTCCTTCTCTTTTGGGTCAGAGGAAGGCAGTAGGTGACAGGATTTTTAGGGATCATGGTAAGGTGGCGGGTGGAGGTTTTAGGGGGGGAAGCGTCGCTTTCGGGCTTCAATGTTCGTAGTGATTGGAATAGGTCTTTTGTCGATGCAGTGAACAACAAAGGTCAGCTGATTGGTATGGAGGGTAAGACCCATCTAATGTTTTCGGGTAAAGAAGAAGATGCACAGAGGTTTAAAAAGGCATATGTAGGCAGGGTGAGTATCTCTGGATCCACCTATAATATGCAAACCAAATTCGAGATGGAGGGGTATTACAACATTAAAGTCTCGCCGCTGGGTGAATCTATTTGTCTTTTGGAAGAATCGGAGCCGGGCATTATTGACAATTTCGTTGCGGAAGGCGAGGATTGGTGGAAGAATTGCTTTGAGAAGGTTTTCAAGTGGGAGGAGGGGGTGGTTGATGCGTTCAGACCTGCGTGGATCAGAATTCGCGGCATTCCGGTTCATGCTTGGAAGGCGGAGTTTTTCATGTTGGTAGCCAATTCCTTTGGCAAGTTCATGTCTTTAGACGATCATACGGCCAATGGTCTTGTTTTTGATTATGCCAGGGTGAGGGTGTTGGTTCCATTGGAGTTTATCTTACCGGATTCGCTTTCGGTCTCTATTGACGGCAAGCTCTTTCGTTTATGGCTTTCGGAGGATGCAGTCACGGTTTTGTCTGCTCAGGATATGGATTTGTCTGTTCAGGATTCATCGGTTGCAGATTCGATGTGGTCTCGTTTGGCTGGAGTCTCGGAGGACGATATTGAGGAATTTTCCAGCACAGGTGGTGTAGCAGATGTTGAGGTCGAGGCGGAAGGATTGCAGGTTGTCTCGTGTGATGGTGTATCGGGGAGACACGGGGAGGTTCAGTTGGACGTCCAGCCTGTTTCTAATCAGGTGGCAGACTTGAAGAGTAGTGACATTTTGGAGGCTGGGGATTCTTTTGTGCCTGATAGTTCTGTATCTAAGCCGGTATCGTTAGAGAGGAGTGAGGCAGCTTCTTTCCCGGTTTGCGAGTCTGCTGGGTTTCGTATAGAGGGTGAGCCGGTTCATTTAGTTTGTCGGCTAAATTCTGGGCAGGCTGCTGCTGCTTCCGGATTGGAGGCAGAGAAACATTCTGATGCTGGACCGCAAGGTGCTTTTGATGAGGCTGTGAATGTGGTCAAATTACGGAAGAAGTTTCGTAGCAAGAAGGTGGTTTTCAAGAACTTGTCGGACTGTGGGGGTTCCCTTCATAGGAGAACTATGAAGAATGTGTCCAGGTGGAAAGGAAAGGAAGCTGCTTTGGTTTCTTCGGGTATGAAGAAACAGAGGGGTGCTGTTTCTGTTGGGGGCAACAGAGCCCTTTCTTCTGGTAATGCTGGAGACAGTTCCATTATTAGGATTTCAAAGGGTGAAGAGGTTGCTCACAGTGGCGATTTTTGCCATGGAAATTTTAGTGGATCTAGTGACATTAATAGAAATAATGGGAGACAATGGGGTCATTTAGACAACGAAGCCGGTACTAAAATTTGGAAAGCTATGGAAGGTTTGGGGGTGGTGTCTAAAGGAGGAGATGTTAAAGTCATTGAGAGATTAGAAGCTTTGGAGAAGGAAGCGGCTTTGAGAAAAACCGGATCGAAGGAGTTCTTCAAGTCTTTGCCATGATTATTGGCTCTTTCAAGAGGGGGTGGAAATGCTCTTAAGAGGAGAAGAATTAGTTCTTTGGTGATTAAGAGTAAAGCAGATATTTTTTTCATTCAAGAGACAAAATTGACTAACATGCATGACTTTGTGGCGAAGAGTTTTTGGAATCGTAAAGACATAGGTTTCTCGTACTCTAATTCTTTGGGTAGATCGGGAGGCCTCTTAACATTGTGGAAGGAGGATGAGTTTGATGTTTTACTGAGCTTTAAAGGGGAGGGGTATCTTGGTGTGAAAGTGTGCAAGGATAATAATTTCTTTTATTTGATTAATGTGTATTCTTCTTGTGAGATTGTCAAAAAGAGAAGATTGTGGAGCAAGCTTTTGGAGTTGAAACAAATTTTCAATGATGGCGAATGGATTATAGGAGGCGATTTTAATGCTATCAAGGTGCGGGAGGAGAGGAAAGGTAGAGGGGTTTTAGCTAATGCTAATGAAGCGGTTGAGTTTGCGGAGTTTATTGAGAAAAGCTTGTTGGTGGATGTTCCTTGTAAGGGAAAAAAATATTCTTGGTATAGCGGTGATGGAAAATCGATGAGTAGGATTGATAGAATTCTTGTGTCGGAGAAAGTGATGTATGATTGGGGGGTGATAGGGCAAATGGTGGGGGAGAGAGATATTTCCGATCATTGTCCCATTTGGTTAGAAATCGACAAAGAGGATTGGGGACCTAAACCATTCAAGTTCAATAATGAGTGGTTTTCTCATGATTCTTTTCTCTCTTTTGTAGAAAAAGAGTGGAATAGCTTCAATGTGGAAGGTAGAGGGGATTTTGTTTTGAAACAAAAATTATTTCTTCTTAAAGGCCGTCTCAAATGGTGGAATAAGGAGGTTTTTGGAAGAATTGACTTGGAAATTCAAGAGGAGGTTAGTGCTATAAATGGTGGGGATGATTTGTTGGAATTAGAGGGAGAGGATTTTCCGTCGGATACTTTGTTTAGAAGGAAGGAAGCTACTAGTCGGTTTTGGATGAAATTGAGAATTAAAGAAAATATGTTAGTCCAAAAGGCTAATTTGAAGTGGTTAAAAGAAAGAGATTCTAATAGCGGTTACTTTCACAAAGTCATGAAGGAGAAAAGAAGAATTAATCATTTGGGGCCCATTAACACTTTGGAGGGGAGGTTGGAAACGGTAAAGGATATTAAAGATCATGTTGTTAGTCATTTCTCGAATAAATTCGAAGAGGAGGAAGAGATGGTGTCGTCTTTGGAGGGGATATTTTTTGATAGTATTGGGGAGGAAGATAGGAGTTGGCTTGAAAGACCTTTTCAAGAAGATGAAATTTTCGAGGCGTTAAAGAGTTGCGGTGGTTCTAAAAGTCAGGGTCCGGATGGGTTCTCTTTTATTTTTATTAAGAGATGTTGGTCATTTATTAAAGAAGACTTTTTGAGATATTTTGATCACTTTTTTGAAGGAAGAGAATTATCAAAGGCGGTCACTTCTTCTTTTTTGGCTTTGATTCCGAAATCCGCGAATCCTCTCTCTTTAGATGATTATAGACCGATTTGTTTAGTGGGTTGTATGTATAAATTCATGGCAAAGATGTTAGCGGGTAGATTGAAGTCGGTGTTGAATGCTATTATTTCCCCTTGTCAAAGCGCTTTTGTGCCGGGAAGACAATTGCTCGATGGTGTTTTGGTGGCTAATGAAGTGGTGGATTTTGCTAAAAAAGAAGGTAAATCTTGTCTTCTTTTTAAAGTTGATTTTGAGAAGGCTTATGACAAAGTTTCTTGGAACTTTTTGAGATTTTTATTAGTGAAAATGGGCTTCGGTAGTAAATGGAGGAGATGGATGGAATTGTTGGTTTTTAGGAGTGACATGTCGGTGGTGGTGAATGGGAGTCCTACTAGAGAGTTTGTGGTGAAGAGGGGATTAAGACAAGGTGATCCTCTTTCGCCTTTTCTTTTTGTTATTGTGGCGGAGGCTCTTACGAGGTTGGTTCGGAAATCTATAGAAATTCATGAATATGAAAACTTCTCGATTAACCGGGTTTGTAGGGTGGATATTCTTCAGTTTGCGGATGACACTTTATTAGTGGGAGAAGCTTCTTGGAAACACGTGAAGGCGGTAAAGATCGTGTTGAGAGCTTTTGAGTTAGTTTCGGGTCTTGGCATCAACTTTCACAAAAGTAAGTTGATAGGAATTAATGTGTCTAGAATCTTTGTGGAAGCGGCTTCTTTGTATCTTTCTTGCAAAAAAGAAGATCACAATTTCCATTTCCTTGGCATTCCTATTGGTTTCAACCCGAGGAAGGAGAGCACTTGGACTTCGCTTTTGGATAAAATGAAGAATCGCTTGACGGGTTGGAAAAATCGTTTTTTGAACCTTGGTGGTAGAATAACTCTTTTAAAGTCTATCTTGAGTTCTTTGGCTATTTTCACCTTGTCTTTTTACAAGATGCCGACTAAAGTGGTAAGTGATTTTTCTAAGTTGCAAAGCAATTTCTTATGGGGAGGAGTGAATGATAATCGTTGTATTCATTGGGTTAGTTGGAAGGGAGTAACATTGCCTTATTCGAAGGGTGGCTTAAATATAAAGGATTTAAACGATTTTTATTTATCCCTTTTAAACAAGTGGAGATGGAGAATTGCAAATGGGGGGAGGATTTTGTGGTTGGATGTTTTGAAGGCGCGATATGGAGATTTAAATTTGCATCTTTTTGGTGGCGGGAGTCATAAAACAAATTCCTCTTCTTCAATTTGGTGGCGTGACTTGCTAAAGGTTGGTAAATCTTCTTCTTTTCATAAAGACCCCTTTATTGAGAATAGTTGTTTTATTGTGGGCAATGGTTTCAACACTCCGTTTTGGGATGTTTGTTGGTTAAATAATGTTTGTTTGTCGGAGGTTTTCCCAGAACTTTTTGAGATTTCTTTGTTGAAAAATGTTTCCGTAGCGGCGATGGGAGGGTGGAGTGACGGTGTTTGGAAATGGGGGGATTTGGGCATTTCTTTGGTTGAAGCGGTTGAGGCGGGGTTATTATCTAAGCTTTTGTCTCTAAGGAACTTGTTGGAAAATTTTGTGGGTTGCAATTCGGAAAAGGATGCCGTGTGTTGGAACATTGAGGCGGATAAGACTTTTTCGGTAGCATCATGTTACCTTCGGTATGCTTTCCGGCGAATTCCTTTTGGTCCCATAAATAGATTCGATGAGGCGTTGGAAATTATTTGGAAGATGGAGATCCCTTTTAAAATTAAAGCATTTGCATGGAGACTTTTTGTTAATAGGCTTCCAACCAAAGATCTCCTAAAAGTTAGAGGTATTTCTTTTCCTACTTCTAATTTAAATTGTGTCTTTTGTGGGGTGCATTTGGAAGATAGAGACCATATTTTCTTCAATTGTTATGTAATTAAACTTGTTTGGAAAGATATTGGTGAGTGGGTGGATTATCCGGGTTGGAAGGAGAATGAGTGCATTCCGCTTTTTATGGAATGGTATGCCATGAGTCGCTTGAAAAAAATTAAAGAAGGTAAATTGGGGGTGTTTTGGTTGGCCACTTGTTGGATTATTTGGTTGACAAGGAATGACTTTTGCTTTAAAAATGAGGTTTGGAATATAAATGATATAGTGTGGAAAATCAAGTTTTTGATGTGGAGGTGGTCTTCTTTTGGTAATATTACTCACTCCAATTGTAACTTTTACGATTTTTGTAAAGATCCACTATCTTTTGTATCGTAATTGTAATTGGTTTGTAATATTCTCTTTTTTGTCGGATTTATTCCGATCTTGTGTATCAAGGTTGGAGAACCCTTAGTTCTCCCATTAATATATTTCTTGCTTACAAAAAAAAAAAAAAACAACACATAAAATAAAGTAGATCTTCAACCCTTTTGTTTACTCCCCTTCTATGTTTCAAACATACAATGCACATCTAAATGATTATGTACACGACACCATTTATATAAGTAGGTACCATCTGGGAAATCATCCTGTTAGGAAGTTGGATTGGAACCCTAACAAAACTAATAAAAGCTGTAAACTAAAAGAGACAATAAAACTAGACTAAGAAAATAAACTTCATTTGTTTTCATTGATACCTTAATGTCTCCATGAGACTACAATATATAATGTTACTATTGGGTAACAAACTAAAAGCCCAAATATTAATAAAGGCCCAAATAAATAACAATACAAATAAAACTAGTACTTATATAAATTCTTAATAAATCTAAATACTAAATAGTAAATTCTACTCTCTATCATTGCCGCGGGGTCCACTTGAACCTTGTCCTCAAGGTTCTAAAATTAACATGAAATTTTATACCCGATTACATGCAATTTTTTTTTGTCCAAACTTTGACCTAGCAAAATGAAGAGAATTGACTCATGTGACACTTAAATTGTGGGTTTGAAAAAAAAATTACGTGGGAAGGAATTAGTGGGTAAATGAGAATTTGGAGAAAAGACTTTGTGGTGAAAAAAAAAATGACACATGTTTTGTCTTTTGTGTGGATGGTGGAGGAATATTTTGAGTGGGAGAAAAAGTGGTTTATGGAAAGCATGTGAGAGAAGTGTATCAGCACAAAATGAGGGAATAAAGCAAAAGAAAGGACCATTGGAATTTTTTTTTTTTTTAAAGTTAAAATCTAAACACGTGTCAATATATGATTGAACTTTAATACCTTACACGGATTGGCTTTTCATTGTAAGGCTGGGATCTTTTCAATTGAAATAAAACCCAGGAGAGAGAAAAATAAAACGTTTCTTTCTTCTATTTCAAACATATCCATTCTCCCCACTGAAACTCTAGCCGGAAGCGGAGAAGAAGCAGCGTGTCCATGGCCGCCGGGATCAAAAACAAATATTATAAAATTTAGTCGCGACGGTCTATTGTCAGATGGCTTTGAAGGTAGTGGAAACCATGGCGGAGCCAAAACTAAAAATAAAGATGTTGGTTGTACTGATAATGTTTGAAGTGATGGTTTCCATGAGAGATATAGTGATTTCAGATCTGACTTTGATTCTGGTTGGGCTGGTGGTGACTTTGGAATTATTTGCTTCGCTAGAGGAGAGGACACAAGTGTTGCTACAGATCCGGAAGGTTTGGCTGAAGATGACGTTATCAATGTTACCGGAGTTGAAAATTTCGTCGGAAAAATTACCTGCGAACCAGTATTTTCTCTTTCTTTTTGTTCTTCTGTCTGTTTTTCTACAGTACTCTTGAATGCATATTTTTCCTTGAGTTTTTCTCGTGACCTTTTCAAAGATTCAGAGAGCTTTTGTGAGGAATTTTTGAAAGAATAACTCAAATTTTGAATTTGTTCTTTCAACTCTTCTCTATATTTGTTTGAGATCTCATGAGTTTCAACCAAATATTGTTTGATTGTTTCTAATTGTTGAAGTGTTTCGGGTTGTGAGAAGAAATTTTGAGGTTGAGGCGGAGAATAATCTACGTGTTGTTGTTGGTGTGGAGTGAATGTTGAAAATGGAGGATTTGAGAATGAATAGTAACATGGAGGGTATGAGTTTATGGGTGGTAGATATGGGTTAGATGATATAGGTGGTGTGGATGTAACTGTAGAATAATAAGGAGAAATGGAGGAATGATAAAATGGTGATGGAGGAATGAAAGTATGGGAATATGAATATGCCATGGAAGGATTGAAGTTCAAGAATGAAAGCACCAATGTTAGGAAGTTGGATTGGAACCCTAACAAAACTAATAAAAGCTGTAAACTAAAAGAGACAATAAAACTAGACTAAGAAAATAAACTTCATTTGTTTTCATTGATACCTTAATGTCTCCATGAGACTACAATATATAATGTTACTATTGGGTAACAAACTAAAAGCCCAAATATTAATAAAGGCCCAAATAAATAACAATACAAATAAAACTAGTACTTATATAAATTCTTAATAAATCTAAATACTAAATAGTAAATTCTACTCTCTATCACATCCAGGTGTGGACAACGATATTTTTATTTTCTTATCTTTCTAGTTCGACAACCTAATAGTCAAAATTGTGTTGATGACTTCAATCACTATTCTGAAATTCCAATGTGGATCTAAGCAAATGCTCAAATGCTTATTCTGATCATAAAATACAACAACCAGATAAATCTTATTAATAAGTATGTGAAATGAGTAAAATGAATATCCAACCTTCTTACACTCAAATAGTATAGATGCCCATACAACAAACCTAATTGGCTGAAACCTTCTAACATATCTAATAGGCGCAGAATTTGTAATCAACTCAATAGGAAGAATATTCTTTTCATATATATATATATATATATATATATATATATATATATATATATATATATATATATATATATATATATATATATATATATATATATATATATATATATATATATATATATATATATATATATATATATATATATATATAATTTTTATACATTTATTTAACTATTTCTTGTATATATAATTAATTATCAAATATAATATTTAAAACAAATATAAACAAATTAAAAATATTATTTTGAATTTTTAATAAATATTGTTTTATATTTGTTTCATAATTTAAAATTATATAATTAATACAAAATGGACCAAACTCAAATCACAAGCAATTTCTTGTAGCTAGATCAACCATCAGTGAGTGACGAAACTTTGACCCAATAATCTTAAAAACTTTAGTATCCCATGCATGAGGAGGCAATCTAAAAACATAAGCCACTATTTAGGAATTTTTTTTTCCTAATATATCACACTATTGAGAATAATAAACCAAAATGCCATACTATGAATTTTTTTTTTTTTAAATGGCACTTTTCGCTGAACCGATAATAAAAATTTTGTAATTTTAAAATGGCACTTTTTTTTTTTAAATAGGATATCTGACTTAACAAGTGGAAATTTCAAATTATGCACTTTTTAAATCAGATTTCCTATTTAACCGACTTAAAAAGCATTATGTAATTTTGAAATTTTTCAAGCATTCGTCCGATGTATGGATGATCCTATAAAAATAAATTTTTTTAGTTTTGGTTCAGCCATTGAATGGACGAACCTGTGAAGGAAAAAATGATATTTTAGAGTTTTTTTTCTTTTAAAAAAGTGTGGTATTTTAATGTATTATTTTCAATAGTGTGACATATTAGTAAAAAAATCTATAATTCAGCCATTGTCTCAATTGACCTATCACCACATGCAAAACCATTGTCATCAATCATACAAGAATATCTGCATCTGTGTTTTTTCTTTTCTTGTATTTTACCTATTTATGTCATATATTGTGTTATTTAAAAATATTTAATGATTTTAATTTTTCTAAACAATAGTAATAAAGTCATTTATAAAATTAAGTAAAAACCCATATTGAGAAAGCAAATAAATGGAATGGATGTACGTAGCCATGGAATGTAAGTGGTCTCAGTAAGTTACTACGTGTGAGAACCGTGTGAGCCATGTAATTCATCACTTTAAAGCCATTTAAGATCTTACTAATTATTTTTCCAAACTATAACGATTCTGATGACCAAGACATGACTATCACATTCTTGAAACCACCTCTTTATAAGGAGCAACTCAATCTCAAAATTCAACTACAAAACAACATGGTTGTCAAAGTGTATGGTCCAAACTATGGTAATCCGAAAAGGGTGTTGGTGTGTCTCTTTGAAAAAGAAGTAGAGTTTGAAACAGTTGATATCAATATCTTCAAGGGAGAGCACAAACATCCCGATTTCCTCAAACTTCAGCCTTTTGGAGAGCTTCCTCTTATTCAAGATGGTGATTTTACCCTCTACGGTTAGTTACATCCCCTTTGTACTTTTGTCCGTTTCGATGCCAGACACTTGTACCGACACATGTATTTACGTTCAATTTACTTTCTTTTTTTTTTTTAATTATTACCGGTGTCGCCGTGTCAGTGTCAGGGTCGTGTTGAGTGTCTGTGTCTCATATTTGTATGCTATATTTTCATACTAATACACTAATAATATTTGAAACAAATATTTCAGAATCTCGAGCAATAATCAGATACTATGCAGAAAAGTACAAGAACCAAGGAACTGATTTGTTAGGCAAGACAATAGAAGAAAGAGGACTTATCGAACAATGGCTTGAAGTGGAAGCTCATAACTTTCAGCCACCAATATACAAGTTGATCACCAATATTATGCTTGCTCCATTAATGGGTAATCCTGTTGACCAAAACGTAATTGAAGAGAGTGATGAAAAGATCAAAAAAGTGTTGGATATTTATGAAGAAAGACTATCAAAGACAAAGTACTTGGCTGGTGATTTCTTCAGTCTTGCTGATCTTAGCCATCTTGCACCTGGTCACTATTTGGTGAATAAAACTGGGAGAGGAAATTTGGTTAAAGAGAGGAAACATTTGAGTGCTTGGTGGGATGATATTAGTAGCAGGCCATCTTGGAAGAAGGTTCTCGAGTTATATGACAAACCTGTGTAACGGTTCGGTTTGATTTGGTTTATGAGCAACATTGCAAAGACACCTAATAAGAGATTCTTCAATGATTTATGTTACTTGCTTTGAGAATAAAATAGAGGCGATCGAGCGCAATGTACTGATGATCTATTTACTTTCGAGTTTGGTTTTGTTCTTGTCAATGTGTTGTTTGAGCTTAGAAGCTTCAAATTTATTTATGTTTTCCTTATTCCTTATTAAGTAATAAAATTTGATGTTTTGATAAGATTAAAATTTATCCCACCGGAGTGACTTGGATCACAAGAAACGAAATATAATTGTCGTAACTAGCATAACAACCTAAAACAGTTATATCATAAACAGAAAACACTTATATAGTTTAACAATCCTTCAATACGCTCCCGGATGCTAAAGTGTAGTTTCTCAAAATTCCAAGCTTGGACAAAATGGTTGAAATCGCAAGCGGATCCAATTGCTTTGTCACGATGTCAGCTAATTGTAATAGGTATAACAACTTAAACAACTTAGCAATAAGCTTCTCCCTAACCATGTAACAGTCCATTTCTGTATGTCTTGTTTTTTCATGGAAAGTAACGGTTGTTGCAATGTGTCGGGCGCCAACTGGTTGTCACAATATAGAATAGCAAGAGTCATGATGAAAGACACATGCAAATCAGTTAACAAGTAGGTTAAGCATTGTGATTTACAATGAAGGAGACCAAATTAGAGTCACTAAAGGCCTTGAGTAGTAGTTTAGAATAAGAGGGAAATAATAAGTCTTAAAATGAACAATAGTTGGTGAAGACATGAATTTTCTAAATTATTGGATCAAATAACATAGATATGGTTTAGTAGTTGTTAAGTAGAGAAATATGCCAATCAAGCGCCTATATTCAACAGGATTAGTGGCAATGAAACCATAAAAGGTGATGAACTTGCGAGTCTTCGTGACCATAGGAGTAGAGGTAGGTTTTGCAACAAGAAGACTAGTATCGTGTAGGAGCTTTAAGGCTTATTTTTTCTTGGAAAATGGTGATGCCAAGATTGGATCTAAGAACTCAATGACTAAGAAAATATGACATTGCCAAGGTCTTTAATCTTGAATGCGGTATTTGTTTGGGATTTGATGGAGATGATTTCATCAATGTTATTACAAGGATTAGATCATTACAAACTGTCCGAAGATGATTGTTTTGGGAGTTATATATATATATATATATATATATATATATATATATATATATATATATATATATATATATATATATATATATATATATATATATATATATATATATATATATATATATATATATATATATAAAATGTATTTCTCAATAGTGGCAGCAAGACAAGTATTAAATCATTGCATTTTTGTCTTGGATGACAACATCAAGAAACTATTCTAGCAACAACAACAAAATCAACGACAGCAAGAATAGCACTAAATAGAATTTGGAGACCGAAAAATAAATTAGGTCTAGGGCAAAAATGAAAAACTGTAGAGCTTTATATACAAAACTTTGGTAACATTTCCTTCCAGTAGTTCTTATAAACTTGGGGAAAAATAATTTAAATAACCAGGTTTAATAAAAAAATTACAGAAAAAACCAAGTTTTCGGGGTATTTACCAAACTGTCTAGGTTTGGGACCGACTGGAAGTGAATGCGTCAAATGAAATGGCGCATGCATAGGTTACATACCAAACCATTTGGCACAAATGCATAAAAATTAGGGCAAAAAATTGTGAGCCATTTGATTTGGCGCATTAGGCCAAGCTTTAACACATAGGCGCCATTTCATTTGGCTCCTATGTGTTGTGCCTTTATTTTTTTCAAAATTAACCCGTTTCGGGTATTTTTGCGCACCGTTTTTTATTCCGGTCTTTTATTTTCGTAAAAACGTCTGATAAATCGAGTTTGTAAAATTATCACTAACCCTAAATAATGTTTGCGTTATCGATATCGGTTTTTCACTAAAGCATAATTTATTGATGAAAGACCGATGAACGGTTACAAGAGGTGGTAAGAGAAACTGATACATTGTCGTAAAAAAAATACAGATTATATTAAACTTGCGACGAGGTCGCGCCACGATTAGGGCATCTTTTTCTATTGTGCCCCACTTGACGACAAATGCTGCATTTTCGTTCCATTTTGTTGTGGACGTCCATTTCGATTCTAATCCGTGTACTATTGGGACGACCCTTTTTCTATCGCCGCATTGCGTCGTTATGCCAAACTACCTCTCCATCATACTCAGGCCAGTAATCCTCCTTGGCTACCACTAGAAACGCAGCACTGTAAACTCTGAGCAATGTCTGAGTCTTGTAAATCGGAGACAGTAGTGATTTAGCGTCGCGGTGCGCATACGCACATGCAGCTATGACGTGCGAGCAAGGCATACGAAAAGCTTGAAACCTTCCACAGTCGCACCAATCTTCGTCCAGAAGAACCCTATATTGTTGTCTTGGCAATCCCTCATTGTGGTCAATTGTCTCGCGCACACTGAACGTGCGATTGAATCGGTCGAAAGAAGTTACTTGATGAGTGTTTGCTTTTGCCGATTGTTGTTGCATAAATTTCATGCAACTATCACTTAATAGTTGACCAGATTGCCTAACATCACCCCATTTCCTGCCTCTCGTTGAGAAGAGTGAAGTCATCCTAAAGTATGTAGCCTCCACTAGTGTTGTGATTGGAAGGTTACGAATGCCTTTGAAAACGCCATTCATGGATTCCACGAGATTTGTCGTCATATGGCCCCATCGCACGCCCTTGTCGTAAGCCCTTGTCCATTTCTCCCTAGAAAGGTTATCTACCCAACTACCCGCCTCTGGATTTGTCATTACAATCTCACTCCGATAATGCTGGAATGTGGGTTGGGTCAATGCATAACCAGCATTGACCAAGGCCTTTCTTAAATGTTTGTCCTTGATCTCCCGCATGAAGTTCTGGGCGATGTGGGGAATACAATAGACGTGTTTTGAAGGGGGGTCATGCCATCCGTTTGCTGGATTATTATAAGAACTCTCTATGGAAGCGTGCCTATCAGAGATTAAACATATGTCAGGCTGAGGAGCAAAATGTTCTCGGAGGTTCCTTAGAAAGAAACTCCAAGCCGCCACAGTTTCACCTTTGACGATTGCAAACGCCACTGGAAATATGTTGTTGTTCCCGTCTTGTGCAACCGCCATGAGCATGGTTCCTTTGTATTTGCCGTACAACCATGTCCCATCAATTTGAAGTATGGGTTTACAATGTGCAAATCCTCGTACGCAAGGTTTGAACGCCCAAAAAAGCCGATGGAATATTCCGTTTCCTTGGACAGGGTTTCCATCCGGGGCATGCGCGGGCAGTGTCTCTAGAATAGTAACAGTGCCAGGTGCGTAACTATGTAGCGCATTGAGGTATCGGGGAAGAATTTTGTATGACTCCTCCCAGTTGCCGTAGACTGTCTCAATTGCCTTTGTTTTTGCAACCCACGCCTTTTTGTAAGATGGAGTGTAGTTGAAGGTTGTAACGATATGCGAGATAATATTTTTGACCTTCAGAGACGGATCAGAGCTTATTAGAGGCAAGATCTCCTGACAGATGAGATCGGCATTGAGTTTTGTATGATCCTGGGAAGTGTTAGGGTTGACACACGTGTGTTGCTGCGTAATCGACCCTATTTTCCATGCATTACTTCTCTTCCTATAAGAAGCCAACAGTCTGAAGCCACACTCTGGATTCTTACAAGTGATTACATACCGTTCCAGGTTTGAACGATCTACTTCAAAATCAACGTTGTGCGCCATGTGCCATTTTTTTATTGTTCTAAGACAAGCCTCCTTAGAGGGAAACTTGTCTCCTTCCTTTAATTCATCGTCAGTTTGGATGTACGGTGTGAAGAAGATGTCGGATGATGGTTCGTCACCTTCCAGGTTCAGGTTACTCATATGTGCTGGAGGTGCGTACACATGAGCTGGAGGCACCAACGTTTGTTGCTCGTCGTCGGATTCCTCGTTGACCATGTCGTCAAATTCAGTTTCCAGATCTTATTCTTCCTCGTCTATAACATCAACTTCTTCTTGCTCGTTGACTAGTGGGTCTATAACTTGTGACTGGACAACATGAGTTTCTTGTGTCCCAACCTGTAGAGTAACGTACAACTCGATGGAATCCAAGCCAGAGTATTCGTGGGTAGTAAACATATCTTGCAGGTCTTCGTCAGTGGCAATCTCCATCTCATAAAACTTGACGGTGTTGTCGTCATTGAAAGAGGGACATTTGTAAAAAACATTTGCAATAGGACCCATTGCAATCTTAGCGTATAGTCGCTGAATGAAGTACAAAAGTTTGCTCTTTTGCTTAGCAAAAATGGAATAACCTGAGTGTTTCTCATCACAAAACCGGCTATTTCATGAGAGTAAGTCTCACCGTTTAGATGGGCATGCACAAGGTACTGGGTAGATGAAGTCATTTCGACGGGGAAGTGTGTGGGTGTTGTAAGATCAAGTCAGATTAGGCAAAATTGCTGGTGTGAGTTGTAATGTTTAGAAAACATTGGTTGTCTTATATATGGTGGTTCTTACAGCTTTGAATTGTCTCAACACACAGACACGCTGATATAGGGCTGTCCCAAGATTCCGAATTGATTATAAAAGACAGATACACTGATCTAGGTCTGCCACAAGATTCCGAATTGATTATAAAAGACAGACGCACATTGATCTAGGTCTGCCACAAGATTCCGAATTGATTATAAAAGACAGACAACCACACTGATCTAGGTCTGTATATATATATATATATATATATATATATATATATATATATATATATATATATATATATATATATATATAAACATATTTTAATAATTATGTATATATATTTTAATTAATAATTATATTTTACTGTATATATAAATTCAATTATATATATAATTAATAATTATGTATATATATTATTAATTATATATATTATCAATTATATATATAATTAATAATTATGTATATATATAAATTCAATTGTATATATCTGTTAGCGTAATTGATGTTTAACAACCACACCTAACACAACAACCACATTTATTTTAATTAAATGATCCGGCGTTGGCAACTCAAAAGACAGACGCACACTGATCTAGGTCTATATATATATATATATATATATATATATATATATATATATATATATATATATATATATATATATATATATATATATATATATATATATATATATATATATATATATATATACATATATATATATATATATATATATATATATATATACATATATATATATATATATATATATATATATATATATATATATATATTAATAATTATGTATATATATTTTAATTAATAAATATATATATTTTAATTAATAATTATATTTTACTGTATATATAAATTCAATTATATATATAATTAATAATTATGTATATATATTATTAATTATATATATTATCAACCGGTAAATATATAATTATATATAACTATATATATATATATATATATATATATATATATATATATATATATATATATTACATCTAACACAACAACAACCACATTTATATATAATTATATATATATATATATATATATATATATATATATATATATATATATATATATATATATATTACAACTAACACAACAACCACATTTATTTTAATTCAATGATCCGGCGTTGACAACACAAAACAACCGGTGAATCACGATATTACATTGCAAAATAGTAAATAACACAGAACAACTGGTAGTACACGCTCACTCATTGCAACAAATAAAACAACACTTAATCTAAACTACCCAAGTATCACTGCAAGAACGAGGGGATTTTCAACGCCTCGGTTAACTTCTCCACTGTGTGTCCAAAACATTAGATCCACGTCCACATCGTCTTTCACACGATCCCAATAATACATGTACGTGCCTTCAGGGTTATTATCCGTCAACGTAATGTATGGACATCGGTAATCTATCTGTCTAACTTTCCTGGTTGGACCATCTAGTTGACGAAACCCATTGTTGATGGCTCTAACAATTCTCTGGAAATTCCAATGGGGGTTAAGGCAAACCCGCATGTGACTACCTTCCTCAAAAAAGACCACAGCCCAAACTGAGTTCATTTTTTAGTGTTTGCAGTAAGAATGAAAGAAGAGTTAGTACTTCAACTCCACACACACACCTCTATTTATAGCGGGTGAAATACGGAGGGAAATTTTTTTGTTAATTATTATTAACTTAAATAATAATTGGAAACTTTGTAACAATAAAAAATCATTTCATTGAAATATGCTAAGAGCATTTAATTGAATGGTACAGAATTTACTGAAATGATAAAGAAACTGCGGCGTCTAGGCTATTACAATGGTTAAAACAATGTCTTCTCTGTCCTCCATCATTCGAGTGCATTGGATGTCGTCTTCCATAGTCTCCCACCAACGCTGTCTTTCAAGAAAAACGCCACCCCTTGTTCTAAGTCTCTTGATAGATCTGATTTGTTCGCCTGGACTGTACTCCCCGTCCAAAAACCTAAGGATGGTTCTCTTAAGCTGGTCCATGGAATGGATATTCCAAAACATTACTTGTATGGGGGGTTTGACGGCAGAGAAAATAACGTATCCGTTCCTTCGACGAAAGTCCGGTTGATAGTCCAAACGCCTCACAGGTGGTAGAGGCTCAGAAGTCCGGTGCGTGCTATATGGCCTTATTCGAGATCTCATTTTTTGTGTGTACTAATGCACACAAGAAACCCTGATTTATAGAGGGACGGACGCCTTGCCTTAGGTCTGTATCACAATTAGGGTTTCATCTAGGGTTTCATCTACAAGAAAAAAAACGTAAACCCTAATTTTGAAAAAAAATGGTCCTACTAATGCGCCAAATGAAATGGCGCATTAGTGCTTTTCAAAAACTGGAAGGCGCCAAATGGTTTGGCGCATTTGAAGGAATTTCAAAAAAAAGCCAAATCATTTGGCGCATATGTATTATATGTGGACCCCTCCTGGCCCCACATGGTCCCCACCTGCATGCGTCCGAAACGAGTTACTGTAACCTAGCATGCGTCTGAAACAATTTCTGAAACGATTCCTGATAAGATTCCTGATAAGATTCCTAGCACGATTCCTCCTACTACTGCATGCTACCCTAGCTGGCACCTAGTTCTGAGCTGCATGCATGTCACCATGTCTTGTCACCGAAAGTTAGGCTGCATGCATGCCAACAATTTCTGCAGAAGCAACACCTAGCAACTATGGATGTGTTGACATGTCCAGCATGCAGCTTGTTACCGTTTTTGCCTCATGAGTATATAAACCACTTAGGACTCTGCAGATTTCGCACCACTTTCACTCATCTACTCTCACAACAATCCTTTTGCAATCAAATTCCAAATTTTCATCCTTCAACCATGTCTCTCCTAACAATGGGTGATACACACAGAGGAACCCCCGAGAATATCGCTACCTTTGTAAGTATTTTAGTATTACGTTAATAACATGCAACTGTCTGTGATTAAATAACTGAATTATTTTTGCATACATACTTTTTTCAGAACCCTCAATGTTTTCGGACTCGTAGTCACTCGATCATCTCCCCGGACGACCGCATAAGACCCTACTTGGCTGTTGCTGGTTTCGGACCGATTAGCACCATCGCCGAGTCTTCTATTGACCACAAATTTGTTCTTGTGTTGCTAGAACGCTGGAGGCCGGAGACACACACCTTCCATCTTCCAACAGGGGAGTGCACCATCACCCTGGAGGATGTTCATATGTTACTAGGCCTTCCAGTTGACGGTAAGGCAATTAATGGATGTGTAATGCAGGCAAATTCCTTATGCTTTCAGGCAATTGGCATAGACTTGATAGAGGGAGAAGTTGGTGCTAGGGGAAAGGTATTAACCTTAAGAGGTTAAGGCTTTATTATAATCGGTTTCAGTTGGATGATGCGTCTCCCCAAGAGACCATACTTCAGAAAACTAGGTGCTACCTACTCTTGCTAATTGGAAACGTTTTGTTCCCAGATAGCACTAGTAACACTGTTAATTTTATGTATCTTCGTTTACTAATGGATTTTACTAGAGTTGGTCTATATAGCTAGGGGTCTGGAGTGCTGGCTACGGTGTACCAATCCCTGTGCAAGAACTCAAAAGCTGATTCTTGCACATTCTATGGATGCGCCCTGTTGGTGCAGGTGTGGGGGTGGTGGAGGATGCCCATACTGGCCCCGGTTAACAATGGCAGTTGGACCTTTCCGTATGCACTGAGGTAAGTTTTTAGTATACCATATTTTTCTTACACAATCTACTCCACTCTAACTAAATCATTATATTTACGTTGTAGATTTTGTGTGAAAAAAATGGATTTCACACCAAATCCGCGGTCAAATATCACAATATACCGCCAGCTGATTGATCACCTAGGACCCCATCAGGTATTATCTCTAATCTTTTTCTCTTTTATAAGTGTATTTTTTATAAATATTTTCCCGAAATAATGTATAACTCTTATGCATGCAGTTCATATGGCGACCGTATCTCGAATGCGAATATGAGCCTAGAGCTCAGGATGCAGAAATTTGGACCACAAAGTGTTGCCTAATCCGGTACAACATCATAGAAATGCATCAAAGTGACCGGGTCATGCTACAGTTCAGAATGCGTCAACGTATACCCGACCCTCCAGTTGACTTGGGAGTGTGGCACATCAGACGAGTTAACCATCAATGGACACACCAAAACTGGAAGGATTTTGCACCCGAACACCGCCAGATGTGGAAGGACCGTCGCCAATATGTCATAAACTTCCCCGTCAGTGACCATGAAATGAAACCGTCCCCCGAGTACATGAGTTGGTATCGTACAACTACATCCCCTAACTTGTTTATTGCAGCTCCGTTCTATTTAATTGATCCCCGTGCACACAACTACATCTTACCCCAACAACAACAACAACCTGAAGAGGAACAACAACAACAACAACAACTACGGCAACAACAACGACAACAACAACGCCAACAACAACGCCAACAACTACAGCAACAACAACTACAACAACAACAACTACAACAACAACAACTCCAGCAGCAACAACAAAATCTTTTCAGTACTCCATCCCGTTCCGCCCGCAACTACCGACAACCAAATATTTTCCAATCCCAGTCTCAACCATTACAAGAATATGAAGACCACCATCATTCCGCGGACCAATATCAGACCCAATCACAACCATTTGGATTTGCATCGTTTGCAGGGTCAACAAGGTCTTTCGGCCAAAACCTTTCGCCCGGATCGTCAAGCCTTCATCAAAGTCCCGACGATGGTCCTCATGGTGAATCCTTTCACCGTGGCACCCCCTCCGGCTATGCAACACCGTCAAACCAATTCGGCTTTAATCAGGGTAGTTCTAGTGCTGCTGGATGCTACGAACCTGAAGTCTTTTCCCAACCCACTCCACCACCACGACTTAACACGTTTGAGGGGATGGGTAACCGACTTTACAATAGCCGTTTTCCGGAAAATTATGGGGGCATGGACGAATTCATAGACAGCGACCCACGAGACATCCCACTTCCAGGCCCAGTGACACAAACCCAGCAAGAAGCACAAAGGGGCAGGGGTAGGGGTAGAGCTAGGGAAAGGGGTGGTGCCAATATTCGCGGCGGGATCAACGATCGCGGTAAACGTGTGATAACAAGACCAGGGTGCAGAACAGATGGCTATCTTGGTGATGGACGTCATTGATCATTTTGTTGTATTTTCTTTAATCAATTGTGTCGATGTATCGTTTCTCTAATTATTTGTAATCGATGTTTCGTTTCTTTAATATATTGAAACCGATGTTACATTTTCGATTAACAAATGTCAACTTACGTTTTGTGCACTACATTTTTAAGACTAAAAAAATATTTTGAAAATATAACTTAACTAATAAAAAAAATTGGAATTTTAAAAATATATGTATTAACATAAATTAACTAAAAAAAAATAAAAAAGAAAAAAAAAAGGAAAGACCCTAATGCGCCAAATGGTTTAGCTATTAGGGCAAAAATGATAGCCTAATGCGCCATTCCATTTGGCGCAAACACACCCTAATTTAGTGTGTGCCAAATGGTTTGGCGTATTCACCTATTTCCAACACTATTACGCCATTTCATTTGGCGCATTCACTTCCAGTCGGTCCCAAACCTAGACAGTTTGGTAAATACCCCGAAAACTTGGTTTTTTCTGTAATTTTTTTATTAAACCTGGTTATTTTAATTTTTTTTCAAACTTGGGGGAAAAGTAATTTACTTCTAATTTTAAAAAAAAAATGTGCCACTTTAATTATAAATAAAAACTAAATTGCTTGTGCGGAGAATAGAAACTTATCCCGAAGGAAATTTTCAGCTCGATTTTTATAACAATCTAGAGAATATGTGATATATTTTTGAATTAAAAATTATAATAAAATAAATGTGCCTTATAGAATACTACTCCTTTTACCAGGGCAAGCAGGCCCATAGCCCAGGGCCTCACAAATATGAGGGCCTCAATTTTAAAAATTATTTAGAAATTATTATACTGAAAAAATATATTATATATTTCTTAGCGAAATTTACCAACGATTTAATGTATGTAGCCCAGCGGTTCAATATTATTATTTATGCTTTGCCCTTAAAAGATTCTCATTCTTAATTTAGTTAATCATATTGCGATTTTAAAATTTCTATTGATTTGTAGACGACTTCTTATCGCGTTGAAATTTTTGTTGTTGTTAGAAGCAACCAAGACTTTATATTTTTGATCATGTCTCCGAGATTCTTCTTTATTTTGAAGACGAATAAAAAGTCAATTTTTTGTTAGAGGTCCATTTTTTTGTTTGCCCTGGACCTCTAAATAGTCGGGACCGGCCCTGCCCTTTACTATGTTGGTTGAAAAATCGAGAGATAAATTTTAAATAACTCCCACAAACCATTTAGACACCATTCAGCCATAGTCTCAATTGTCCTATCTGCACATGCACAATCAATGTCATCAACCAGATAAGAATATGTTCATTTCATCTGTGTTATTTTTTCTTTCTTTTCTTTCATTTTACTATTTATGTCATATATTGTGTTATTTTTAATATATTTAATGCTATTATTTCTACTAAACAAAGTAATATAAAAAATTAAGTAAAAATCCATTTAAAGAAAGCAAATAAACGCAATGGACGTGACCATGTAGGTGGTCTAAGTTACTACATGAGTGTGAGAACCGTGTTAGCCATTTAAGCAAAATCACTCAACAGTTTCCATCTTACTATTCATTTTTCCTAAATATAAAGATTCTGATCACCAAGACATGACTATCACATTCTTCAAAAACTACCTCTTTATAAGGAGCAATTCAACTGTCTCAAAATTCAACTACAAAACAACATGGTTGTTAAAGTGTATGGAGCACCCTATGGTAATCCGAAAAGGGTGTTGGCCTGTCTGTTTGAAAAAGAAGTTGAGTTTGAAACAGTTGATATTGATCTCTTCAAGGGAGAACACAAACAACCCGATTTCCTCAAACTGCACCCATTTGGAGAGGTTCCTCTTATTCAAGATGGTGATTTTATACTCTATGGTTAGTTACTTCAACCCTTTACTATTTTCTGTTTTTTGTTTTGTTTTGTGTAACATTAATGTAGTACTAGACTAATATATTTGAAACAAAAATTTCAGAATCTCGAGCAATAATCAGATACTATGCAGAAAAGTACAAGAATCAAGGGACTGATTTGTTAGGAAAGACAATAGAAGAAAAAGGACTTGTGGAACAATGGCTTGAAGTGGAAGCTCATAACTTTCATCCAGCAATCTTCAAGTTGGTCATCAATGTCGTGATTGCTCCATTACTCGGTAATCCTTCTGACCAAAAAGTGATTGAAGAGAGTGAAGAAAAACTCAAAAAAGTGTTGGATGTTTATGAAGAAAGGCTGTCAAAGACAAAGTACTTGGCTGGTGATTTCTTTAGTCTTGCTGATCTTAGTCATCTTGCATTTGGTCACTATTTGGTGAATCAAACTGGGAGAGGAAATTTGGTTAGAGAGAGGAAACATGTGAGTGCTTGGTGGGATGATATTAGTAGCAGGCCATCTTGGAAGAAGGTTCTGGAACTATATAACTACCCTATGTAATGGTTTGGTTTGTCAAGAACATTGCAAAGACAGCAAATAAGAGATTCTTCAATGATTTATGTTACTTGCTTTGAGAATAAAATAGAGTGCAATGCAGTGAAGTTCTATTTAGTTTTGAGTTTGGTTTTGTTCTCCTCAATGTGTTGTTGGAAGCTCCAAATCTATTTATGTTTGCAAATCTGATATCAGTAATAAAATTTGATGTTTGGTCATTTTCAATATTTGAACAAATTTATACAAATGGTATATGACATGTTATTAAGTTATTTCATATGATAGTGTATAGTTATATTAAAAGAGAAAATAGAGATTGAGACATCAGTGTTGGGGCATTCCCAGAGAGAAAATGAATTAAATCTTAGACTACAATACATCGAAAGAGTTCATATACAAAAATGTCATTAAGCCAATTTTTTAGAACCTAACGAACAAAATTTGAGATGAGTTCACAGTCTTTAGTTCTATCTAGTTACGATTTATATATTTGGTTTCTACAAGCACAATTCAAATAGAAGTGGCTCCACATTTGTCCAAATTAACAACATATGCATGATAAAAAAATCATTTGGAGAATCATGGACATGCAATGTGGCTAAGTTTTTGACTCATTGGACACCTACTTAGGAGCATTATCGGCTAATCTAGGTATCACAACTTCTTCTCAAACTGAACTCACAAGTATCATTATAGCTATAGAGAATGCTTCTAGAGGATGGAATCAACTTTAGCTTCAAAGTGACTATCTACTTGTCATATGGGCATTCCCTAATACTATCATAGTCCCTTGCAAGCTTCTATCCAAATAAAATAGTTATATATTTGATTAAAAAATTAATAAACTAAATTAAAGTTGCAATACAATTAAAATAGGTAAACTTTATTACATAATTAAGAATATAGGTGACTGTTGGTTCAATATTGAGGTGCCCCTTGTTGATTATCTTCATTATTTCTCAGCGTTATTTGATGGCTGAGAAGAAGTCGTTGCTTCAGAATTGGAAAGAAAGCCTTCAATGCAAGTTTCTCTAATTTATTCATATTCATAGCTCTGAATTGCTTCAATATTGTATCAAATATTCCCTTTCCAAGTCTCAACCCAAAATGGGGAAACACCACCAAGTAAGAGATATAATATTACTCCTACACTCCGTATATCTATTTCCTTTCCGCATTTGCATCGAAGAACTTCTTCAATAAAAAACAGACAAACTTAAGGCAACTTTCAGCTTTACTAGACAACAAGAATTTCTCTGGCTTGAGATTCCTATGCATAACCCCCCATAAAATGACAAATATGAACAACATTAACAATCTATCTACATATAATAGCAGTAGCTTTTTCGCTATAATGTCCTTTAGCAATAATGTAAAATATGAAAACTTCAGCAATGAATTTTAAAGATAACTTTGATTTCTTTTATACATTTGATTGTGTCAAAGACACTACATATATAGTTTCCATAATGGATGTTCACTTAAAAACCCAAATACACAAAAGCCCAATAACATACTAATAATATAAGTTCTAATATCACCTCTATCAATAACAATACTACTAATATAAGTCATATAACACCCTTCTATCAATGTTGGTGTTTTGCATATCATATGTTGGTATTGTGTGTGAAAGAGCTGTTGATGTGTATTTGTGTTGTTGAGTTGTGTAGGGATATATTTAACTATCGTAAACAAATCAATGATATTGTTGAACTCCAAATAACCGCATTCCTTGGATTGCTATCATGTAGACCAAGATAGGGCCACTAGTACATAAGTTGTTAGTTTACTAAAATAAAAATCTAAATAAATAATATATGGTATTTTAGTTTAGAAGATATACATCATTTTGCTCTAATTGACCAATAAACGATCAATATGCTACATCATAATGTGTATAAGCATTTTTCAAATGTTAACTAGCAAACTCCCTATCAAGCCAATTATGAAACTTCAAATGTTGTCACATTGCAGTGAAGATTGCTTAAAATGTTTTTCTGGATTCAATAATATTACTTCTGTGCAGAATGCTTATTAAATGTTTCTGGACTCTACATTATTACTTCATGTTTGGTGGAGCATTATGTCATTCTCCATGCCAAAATAGCAGCGACAAACTTTATATTAAAGAAAAATTATGAATAATTCACACTGCAACAACAACAATTATTGTCACAACAGTAATTGCAAGTTTGCAATTATCTGAAATCGCAAAAGCTTTTAAGCAACCAAAACTGAAAAAGCAAAAGTCACAATTAAATAAACAAAAGCAGGGCACGCGCCCGGGCTCAACACCTCCTTTCGTTGTATACTCCTCACCTAATAGTCGATTTTTTAAACAACATTAGGGGCAAATACTTATGATGCATTTCAACAAACACATGGGGCGCAACCTTGAAAATAACCAAAACAACAATATAACAAAACACAGATGAGTAGAACAAAATAAACAACATAACACAAACAACTCGAATAAAATAAACATTAAAACACCAACAAAAACATTAGATCTCAACCAGAGAAATAGTGAAAACATCAAAATCATAACAAAATCATTAACGTGAATACGCAAAATTAAGAACATTAGAGCCTTCAGATTATCATCACAAGGCTCATAGGGTTGTTGGGAACTGAAAGAGCTTGAAGAGGGAAGAGAATGCGAGCTTCAAGGAGAGGAACGTGATTCAGATTGAAAACTATTATAAAAAGAGAACATCATGAAATGATAAAAACCCCTTTTGATTCAGATTTGTATTTCATCCACATGCTAGTTCCTTCTTCCTTGCAGCTTCAAGCACTTTCTTCCCCTCTCGCTCATCGCCACTGTCAAATTTCCATACCCTAATTCTTCGCCCCTTACGTTACTCCCCTTTTATATTCGTTTTTCTTTTCCTTTTTGTCACAAGTTTATTCAGCGAAAATAATAAAATATCTACTCAATATATCTAAGGTTATCACAATCACAACTCTAGAAAAAACTCTAATTTAGGATGATGTGTGATTCTCTCATAGCTTTTTAGATGATGTGTCATTCTCTCATTGTTTTTTAAATTAAATTGTTTTAATTATTATTAAAAAAACTAGTAAACTACCCGTGCTCCCGCACGGGTAAATTTATTTGATATTATATATAATAATTTATTTAGATATACTTATAAATATTGAATGGTGAATGGTAAATGTAATTGTATAAATAATAATGATATTCGTGCGTTCACATAGATTAAAATGATTTTGTATTGTGAATTTGTACTTAAATACACGTTGAAAGCAATGCTTATCAATGTTTTTTTTGCTTGAATCTAACTGATCGTGTCCCGTTATAAATTTTAAAATATTATTAGATATTTTTTATGATAATATTTAGACCAAATGAATAATAGTAATAGTCCATGTTTGTTCCAAAATATTTTCTAAATAGCATACTATTAAATGTCATATTAAATGTATTAATACTATTAAATGGCACTGTGAGAAAAGTAAGGTGCAGAACACATTATCATATGCATTACTTGAAATAACATGGATCATGTAAGTATAATATGCAACACAATACTTTTATTATCATATCATTAAGAAAATGTCTATATAAAATAATGGTATAACTTAGAAAGAAAATGCATCATCCTTGAGTGTATTTGCAGCCAAAGTTGTTCTGTTTTATGGGATATAGCTATTATATATATTATGAAGGACAGACAGCTGCTGACGCGATGGGTGAAATTGCTTTGCATTAAATACCTGAATATGAGAAATTGACAGCATGTGAGGCAAATCACATTGGGTGCAGTCCCAAATGAAAAATTGTGTAGACCAATGCATTTACAAAACAACTTTATATCATAAACTTTTTGAAAATAAAGCAGTTTTGGTTATTATATTAATAGTTAATGAATCTATAGATTAGGTCTCATCATGATTACAAAAGTGTACAGTCTGATTCATTTCAAAACTCCTTCACATTGCATAGCATAATGTGCCCGTCTGCAAAATCAATGTAAACCATATTTAAAGTTACTTGCCAAGATTTGACCAATTCAAAAGTCATTCAAAATTGTAGCTTTTGTAAATTGAACTATAATGAAAAATAAAGTACAAATATGAAGATATATGATGCTTTTGAAAAACTGATTTATTAAATGAAAAACTGTAATGTAACAACACCATATCCTCTTTTTTCCAGATGCATTATTAAATGATTTTTTCAACAGACAAATGTTTCTCAATAAACAAACAATTACCTGGAGCACCTTGTTGCTTATTCTGCCCGTGCTCATCGTTAATATGGCTGGAAGATCTTGCACCATAATTCCAATCAGGAGACATTTTTTCATCACCAAGCCAAAAGCCTTAACCTACTGACTGAGAAATGAGAATGTTGTCAGCTGCATTTTCTGTCGTCCTACAGTTGGCTTCCTTTTTATCAATTGTAAATGGTGATTCATTATGTACTATGTAGCCATCTTATAGCCATCTTTAGAACCACTACATTAGATGAACCTGTAGCCATCTTTACATTAGTTCCTACAATTTAAAACTTCTAGTGTCATTAAAATTCATAAGTAATATATTTCAACTGTCAGAATTTCTAAGCCAAACAACGACAAATGTTGAAGAATTTAAGCATACATTAGAAGAAACTGGTTTGTAAAATAAAAATCAGTTTGTAAAAGAACCTACAAAAACCATTAGAAGAAACATGAAAATGCATAAAACATAGAGTTAAAATAAGTTATCCACTACAACAAATCAAAATATATTATGAAAATGTTAAAGGAAAGGCAAACAATGATAAATGTATTAGTTCTTCCCCATTCTCCATCTCTTAGATCTGTAATATTGTTAATCAAAATGAAAACATATTTAACTGCAAGCAAAAATGAAAAAACACGACTTAATTTGAAGCCAAAACGAAAACACGATTCAATTTAAAGCAAGTTCATGTGACATAAAGCTACAACCTTTGCAAACGAAGTGTATAAAACATAAAGGTTTAACCTTTGTAAATGAAGTTAATAGAACACAAAGCTTCAACATTTAAAAATGAAGTTCATCAACCTTAGAAAATGAAGTTCATCAAACATAAAGCTTCAAACTTAAAAAATGAGGTGCATGGAACATAAAGCTTCAAACTTTGAAAAGAACATCATGGACCATAAAGCTTCAACCTTTGAAAAAAAAAAGTTCATAGAACACAAAGCTTAAACCTTTGAAAAGTTCAAGAAATCTCATTGTCAAACCAAAACGCAAAGCTCGAAAAATCTCATGAATAAAACTCGCGAGCAACACGAAAACGGTAAACAAAGAGAAGAAGCAAAGGCAACAACAAAACATTAAAGCAAATGAAAAGAGGTAAACGACGAAGAAATATACCTGAGAGAGAGATGCAGTTGTGGCTTGAGAGAGAGTGAGCTTTGGGAGAGAGACAAAGATGTTGGAAGTGTTTGTAAGTACAGACACGATGGAACAAAGAGAGAGCATAGAGATAGTTTACCTTGGTTTTTCAGAGAGAGTGCTGCTTAGAGTGAGCTTCAAGAGAGAGAGGGAGTTATGGTTAGAGAGTGAGCTTGTGTTTGAGAGAAAGAGAGAGTGAGCTTCGTGAGAGAGAAAGAGAGAGAGTTGAAAAGACAAAGTTGGTAAAAGTACTCCAACTTTGAGTGTTTGACAAAACAAAAATAGGTAAAAGTGTTCTAAAATCTATTGGGTAATCCAGGTGGCAAGGTGAGAAATGTTGTGGGAGGTGGAATAAATCAATGTTTATGAAAAGACAAAGTTATCCTTTTTGTAGTGTAATTTTTTTAAAGTGGATGGACAATATTGTAAGTGTGCTTGCCTTTTCTAATAATGGCTTGATAGTTGATTACCTAAACCAAATAATATATCTTTTCATTTTTTAAACTTTAATTCTTAACTTTTATAATTATATTTTCAATAATTTTCATTTTGGTTACCACTAAAATTGTAATTAATACACTACAATAATAAAAATATATAAAAATATAAATTTAAAAAAAAATCATTTTCATGATCAATAAAATTGTAACTAATATTATAAAAGATTTTTAAATTTTTTACTACTTTATTCGTAAGATATTAAATTACAATTATTTTTAATAAAAGTGACATTAATATTTTATTATAAATAATAAAATTATTATAGTGCTTTTTATTTTATATTGTTAAAATGACTTTTATACCTAGCACTTTAAAGCTTCCAAAATCATGTTGATAATAATTTTTAAAAAAATCTTTCAAATCAAAAAATATATGTTAACAATTGTAGTAGATAACATTTTATAAAAATAATAATTTAAAAATGGATCTAAAGATTAAATAATAGAATAGTTTAAAGTTCTTAACTCTTATGCATTTTATTTTAATAATTTAATAATATAAAATAAAAATATTTTTTCCAAACTAAAAAATATGCATTAAATAATATAAAATAAAAATGTTCTTACGAAACTAAAAAAGATGCTTTAAATAATTAAAGTAGATAAACTATTTTTAAAAATGATACTAAAGATTTATTATTTTATTCATTTATATTAAAATATTTATTCTTTATAGTTTTTTAAATTTGAAATGTACAATAGGGATATGTTTTCTATTTTTTAATGAAATTTCATTTTTTTTGTTTATTATTATATAAAAATTATAAAAGTTAATAGCACTAATATAATTTTAAATTAATTTTTATAATTTATTTACCACTAATATATTTTAATTGAGAATTATTTTTATAACGCCTTTCATTAATTTTGCCTTTAAATAATCATTGAATTGACGGTTTATCATGCTATTCATTTTCTAAAAATTTAATTCTTACATAATTATAAATTAGTTTTAGTAGTTACGTTACATTTTTATTGAATTTATTGTTTATAAAACTCTTCAATTCTAATTACTAACATAATAATTGTATTAATATTAAATTAATAAAAAAATTCTGTTATAATTTTATTAATATCTATTGACCCTCTTTTTAGATGTGAGTATAAATACGTGACTTTAGTTTCAGATTTTCATTTTTATGCTAATCTTCAAATTTATATGATAGTTTTTATCTCCTATTTCTTACTTTATACATGTGTATTGATTGTTAATTTTATTTTTGTCACAGGGTAAAAATTTAACATATCATTATTTCATTCAGGATCATAATTTCATTCAGGACACAATTCCATACTAATATTCTTTAGAATGAATTTGAATCTATCTTCAGAAAGAGGTTTTGTGAAAACATCAGCCCATTGATGGTCTGTATCAGTGAAGTTTAAGCTTAATATCTCTTTCTGAATATAGTCCCTAATGAAATGATGCTTAATTTCTATGTGTTTAGCTTTGGAGTGTAGGATAGGCCTTTAGAAAGACATATAGCAGAAGTATTATCATAGAGAATAGGAATCTTACGCTCATAGAAGTGATAATCCTCTAACTGACTTTTCATCCAAAGCATCTGAGTGCTACAGCCTGCAACAGCAACGTATTCTGCTTTTGTAGTTGATAGTGCAATTGTGGCTTGCTTTTTGATGTACCAGGAGACCAGATTATTTCCTAGAAACTGACAGCTTCCAGGTGTACCTTTACATTCTACTCTGTCTCCAGCAAAATCAGCATCATAATAACCTACTAAATTGAACTCTTTGGATTTTCTATAAGAAAGTCCAACATTAGTAGTACCTTTCAGATACCTCAGAATTCTCTTGACAGCAATTAAGTGTGACTTTCTAGAATCTGATTGGAATCTTGCACATAAGCAGACACTAAACAGAATATCAGGTCTAGATGCAGTTAGGTAGAGTAGTGAACCAATCATACATCTGTAGAGCTTCTGGTCTACCTTTTTACTTACCTCCTCTTTACCTAAAATGCAAGTAAGATGCATTAGAGTTTTTGTTTCTTTAATTTCCGATAGCTTAAATCTCTTCAGAAGTTCCTTGACATACTTTGTTTGATGTATGTAAGTACCTTCAGAAGTTTGATTTATTTGAATTCCCAGAAAGAGTTTTCGCTTTCCCATCATGCTCATTTCAAATTCTGCCTGCATAGACTCAGCAAATTCTCTTCCAAATGAGATATTAGAAGTTCCAAAAATAATATCATCCACATATATTTGACAGATTAAGATATCATTCTTAAATGATTTATGAAATAGTGTTGTATCAACTTTTCCTCTTGTGAAATCTTTATCTAGAACGAATGAACTTAAACGTTCGTACCAAGCTCGGGGAGCTTGTTTTAGTCCATATAAAGATTTCTTTAGTTTAAAAACATGTCTAGGATATATTGAATCTTCAAATCCAAGGGGTTGATGAACATACACTCCTTCTTCAATATAATCATTTAAAAATGCACTTTTAACATCCATTTGATATAGTGTTATGTTATATTGAATAGCATAAGCAATTAATAATCTGATAGATTCTAACCTGGTGACTGGGGCAAAGGTTTCATTATTGTCAATACCTTCTTGTTGACTATACCCTTGAGAAACCAGTCGTGCCTTATTTCTGATAACTTCTCCTTGCTCATTCATTTTGTTTCTAAACACCCACTTTGTTCCAATTATGTTGAATCCTTCAGGTCTCGGAACTAGATCCCATACATCATTTCTGGTGAATTGGTTTAATTCTTCTTGCATGGCAATAATCATATCTGTATCTTGAAAGGCTTCATCTACTGAAGTTAGCTCAATCATTGACACTAAACCAAATAATGAATTCTCATTATTTCTTAGGAATGCTCTAGTTCTGATAGGGTCATCTTTCTTGCCAAGTATGACATCTTCTGGACGATGTGTAGTGAGTCTTGGAAATCTTTTATGAGGGGTCTCTTCAGAGATTCTCCGGTTCTCCATGGTTGATGTGATTGAGGGGACTTTTGACACATCTTTATCTTCTGAATCATCAAGATTCGTGAATTGTTCATCTGTATCTGCAAAATTTTCAATCTGCTTTGGCTTTTGATGGCTAAGCTTATCATCAAATCTGATATTGATTGATTCTTCAGCAATCAAGGTTTCTGTATTATATACTCGATAGCCTTTTGAACATTCAGAGTATCCTAGCAGAAAACACTTTTGTGCTTTAGAATCAAACTTGTTCATATGTTCTTTAGTATTAAGAATAAAACAAGTACAACCAAATGGATGAAAATATGAAATGTTGGGTTTCCTATTCTTCCATAGTTCATAAGGGGTCTTTTCAAGAATAGGTCTTATGGAAACTCTATTTTGAATATAGCATGTTGTGTTTACAGCTTCTGCCCAGAAATGCTTAGCCATATTAGCTTCATTAATCATAGTTCTAGCCATTTCTTGTAATATCCTGTTCTTACGTTCTACCACGTCATTCTGTTGAGGAGTTCTAGGACAGGAGAAATTATGAGAGATTCCATTATCTTTAAAGAACTTCTCGAAGAGATGGCTCTCAAATTCTCCTCCATGATCACTTCTAACCTTTATGATTTTAAGTTCTTTTTCATTTTGAACTTGGTTACAGAAGTAAAAGAACATAGTGTGTGATTCATCTTTGTGTTTTAAGAATTTTACCCATGTCCATCTGCTGTAGTCATCAATAATGACCAATCCATACTTCTTGCCTCTGATTGATGCAGTTTTAACTGGACCAAATAAATCAACATGCAGAAGTTCTAATGGTCCAGAGGAGGAAACAAAATTTTTAGATTTGAAAGAGGTTTTTGAAAACTTTCCCTTTTGGCATGCTTCACAAAGAGCATCTGAGTTGAACTTCAGATTTGGGAGACCTCTTACCAAACTGAGTTTGTTGAGTTGAGATAATCTTCTCAAGCTAACATGCCCCAATATTCTGTGCCAAACCCATTGCTCATCATTAACAGACAAAAGACAAGTTACTTTCTGAGTTTTAAGTTCAGAAAGATCAATTTTATAAATATTGTTCCTTCTCTTACCTGTAAAAAGGATTGATCTGTCTTTCTGACTAACAAGCTTACAAGACTCTTGATTAAAGATTATGGCATAGCCGTTGTCTCTTAATTGACTTATAGACAACAAGTTATGGGTTAAACCATCTAGTAGTAAAACATTAGTTATAGAGGAAGAGTTACCGTTACCGATAGTTCCTGAACCAATAATCTTTCCTTTTTGGTTCCCTCCAAATCTGACGTCCCCGCCAGATTTAAGTTCCAAGCTTTGGAACATAGACTTTCTTCCCATCATGTGACGCGAGCATCCAGAGTTCAGGTACCATGATTAGTGTCTTAACTTCACTGCTCAGGACATCTGCAACTTAGATTATTTTCTTCTTAGGTACCCATATCTTTTTGGGTCCTTTTGTGTTAGTGTCACTATGCCATAAAAGACCTACGACAGCGTTTTTTTGGGCTTTAAAAGCGCTGTTGTAGGTGGCGCTGCTATAGGTTTTAGCAGCGCTTTTGGTTTAGGCAAAAGCGTTGGCGTAGGTAGGCCTAAGGCATCGCTTTTTCTTAAAAAGCGCTTTCATAAATTGGCATAAGGCAACTCTTTTTCTTAAAAAGTGCTTTCATATATCGGCCTAAGGCAACGCTTTTTCTAAAAAAGCGCTTTCGTTGGTGTTTTTATTAAACCTATTATTTTTATAATTTCTAACATTTTGACATATCTCAAATTCTCACTAATATTTTGAGAAATACATTTATTATATTAAACAAATAAAAATATAAAAAAATACATTTAATATGAAACATTTTATGAATTAGTATTGCATATATTTATTATCAAAATACAAATAAAACATCACTAATTTTATAAGTGCTCTAGAAGCTAAGTTTACAATCAAATTCTTAAAACACAAAATACAATACAAATATATATATATATATATATATATATATATATATATATATATATATATATATATATATATATATATATATATATATATATATATATATATATATATATATATATTGATTCGCTCCCTAAGAAAACTAGTTCTCTCCAGCCGAGCGTGACTCCTCGATGGCCATAATTGACTTTCCAACAATGCACAAATCAACTTCTAATTTATCTTCAATTGTCCATCACATGTATACATATAAAAATAAGAAGAAGAAAAAAATAAAGTTAATAAAGGAGTATAATACATATTGACTAAATTATAGATAAGTCACATAAGTAAATTGTCACTACACTAGAAATGTGAAACTAATCTTCCTACTTGTGAAACTATTAAGTTATAAATAAGATAAGTCATGCTTGAACATTCAGACACACAAACAAATGTATCATATAATAAGTTGGAAAATAAATAAAAAAATCATGGATATCAAAAACCAAATCAAGATTTAGATAATATTTATATTATTTCAAACACATAAATGGACATAACCTAGACACATTCACATTCACATAATTGAATCATACCTCATCTTCAAAAGCATTAATATTACATATTAATGATTATTTGAACTCTACAACCTGGCAGCAGAAAATAGGAAAGAACAAGTCCTTCCTATGATTACTTTTACCAGCAACGCTATCTTGCAAGCAATATATGTCTCTAGAACTTTTCGGTTTTCAGTATTAGCAATACATGAAACAGTGCAAGCTAAGTTTGTGAAGATAAATATAATAGTTAAAGTAGAACAAACTCAATTCTTAGTGGTTTTAGAAGAATTTCCTGCCAAGAGGTCTCTGATCTTTTCATTATACACCTCTGTCATACCCTAAATTTGTCTTACCCTATTTATCTGGCTTACATTCATGTGCATATTTCATATAGGTCATTCATCCCATACATTCATCCATTTCATAATCACTGCTCAAAGAGTTGACAAGAAAGGGAGTTCCATTGAAGGAGATTCCTGATAAAAAGGTGGATCTGAGGTCTAATTGTGTGGCTTTATCTCCATTAAAGTTCTCCTGGAATTAGGGTGTCACAACCTTCAATTCAAGACATTGATTGAAGGGTACAAGCTTGCAAATCATCTGGTCTCTCAAATCAGGGTTTCTGACTGAAGTCAATGCAGTTGACTTTTTGGTCAACATTTAATCAGGAGATGATTTTATGGTGCGAGATGGAATGAGGCCCAGGTGAGGGTGTGCAATTGATTTTCTTTGGTTGATGATTGATTTGAAGTGGAATCAGAGATCGATTAATCAGAAAATTCATCTGAAGCTGAAAAAATCAAACAGTTGACCTTTTTGGTCAAAATCAGGGTTAACTCTCAAATATTGACTTTTGGTGAAAATCGGTCAAAGAAAGTCAACAAAGTAAATAAAATCAAGAAATGAACAAAATTTCCCTTTTGGGATGGTAGTTAGAATGGGAAATTCTAAAAGTGGGAAGGAAGAAAAGTCTTAGGAAATTTTGGGAGTTTTGGAGTTTTGAAATTTGGTTGATCAGTCCACTTCATCATCATTTTACAAGTGCCTCTAGGTTTCAATTCAAGACAAGCTCAAGACCAAAGTTGTTCGTTTCATGGCCCTCTACAACTTTGTAGTAGGGGATTTTCTCATTTGAGATCTAAATTAAAAGTTGTGTTGGAGAAACATTTGAAGATTCAAAGTTTTCCAAGTCATGTTGCTGGGCAGAATTCTGGGTACCGGAAGCATTTAATCAAACATGTAACGTGCCATTTTCAAGACTAACTTTAAGGAATTTTAAGCATCATCTTGATTCAAATTCAGTACCAATCTTCTCACCTCCATGTCCTCTATCCAAAAAGATAAAAATCATGAAATTTGGATGTGTTTGGAGCTTGATATAAGTCACCAAAGTCAAGCCCTCGCAAAGTCACATTTTGACAGACATGGGCACAAATTCAGGGCACACGCGAGGCATTTGATCAAGCACTTGGTGGGCCATTTTAGAGATACATTTTAAGGAATTAAAAGCATCACATGGAGTTAATTTCAATGCAAATATATTCTACTCCATTCCATCTTCCATTTGATACTAGTCTCATGACTTTTTATTAAGTGTGGATTGAGATATGAAGCATCAAAGTGAGCCATTTGGAAATGTGTCTGACTGTGGCATAGGGGGGCAAATCCATGCAGGGGCCATGCATTAGCGGTACGTTGTGTTTCAAAACGGTTTCAATGAGCTTGCAATCATAATCTCAAATGGCTCCCAACATCAAAGTCCTTCTCCTCCACCTCCTCTTAACATTAATATTAGAGTTGAAACAAATAGTGGGCCATAGCTAAAGTTATAGACACATAAAGTTGGAATCATGAGTAATGTTTAGGGCACAAAGTAGCCAGGTCATTCTTCACATTTTTTGCAGCATGCATGCGAGTGTCCCAACCATTTCCAAGGTTAGCCATGCACAATATATATCAACCCTTACACATTAAGTATTAAAAACCACAAAACTTTTCACTACAGGTTCCATACCATAAGCTCATAAGCTCATGCACCATACTATATAACCCAAAGCTCACATTTCACAAAGGCCACGTTTTCATTCTTCACATTCTTCATAAAAAAACTCTCTCCACTCTCTCTTCTCTCTCATCTCTCTCTCCACCATAACCACCCATAACCGTTTTCTAACAACCACGTGACAAAAACCAATCTTCATCTTCTTCAAACACCACCACAACCAGTGGCGGAACTAGGGGGTGGCATAGGAAGGCCACGGCCACCCCATTGTTTCTTAAAAAAATAAATTCATATACTCATACCACTTGATAAATGCTGGTGAGAGACAATCTCAATCATATCCAGCTGTTGTGGGACAGAATGCTGGTGAGTCAAAATATCATCATGAAACAGGTGTATTGCTAGTTTAATGACCTAGCTTTGTCCTTTGTTTTTGTCTCTTTGTTAGCTGTGTCTCTTTGAGATAGTGTTGTTCCTCATTGGTTTTTGAATTAATAAAAATTCATTTTAATTCAAAAAAATATTTTATTCATTTAGTTTATATAAATAGTGATTTAAAAGTATTAGTAAACATTGGAATGTACTACTTTATTGTCCCACACCGATATATACAACTAACTAATTTATTAATAAGAAAAGTCAACCTATATTTTATAGGTTTAATTATAATTTTAGTTTTTCTTTATTTTTTATTTTGATTCTTTTATTTTAAATACCAATATTTATTTCTCTTTTTAAGTTTTTTGTGCAATTTCTGTCTCCTTATTTTTCTTTTTACTGCAAAATTAGTTCATATTTTTGTCCATTTTTCAACAGAAAATTTAAAAGGAGGACCAAAATCGTAGTTTTAAAAAAGAGGATACCAAAATTGAAAAAAAAAGACAAAATAGGAGAACCAATTATATTTATACTTTATTCTATCAACTACAACTCCACATTTCAAAACTAATTATTATTATAATTCATAATTACTGAATTAATTATTTTATTTATTGTTAATATTTACATTATTTTCTATAATCTATGTTTGTCAAAGACTTGAGACAAATTTTTTAAAAAAATAAATAAGTAAAATAAATAATAGTCGTGTATTTTGTAAATTCTTATCTTAAAAGCTCTTTAAAATTTTGTCTCAATTTCGCCTTAATATAGTTGTATTTTGTTAATATTTTATTATATTTGATTACTATTTAAATGTTTTATCTAATATAATTTTTATTTTTATTTATAACTTTTACTTTATCGTAGCGGCCACCTCAAAAATTTTGGCCTGGCTCCGCCAGTGACCACAACCACCATCACTCTTCTGCCATCACCCCCAGCAACAACCTCCATCTCCATTCTCTTCCCACGATTTCACTTCTTCCCTTTCTTAGTTTCATAATCCTCACATCTACACTCTCTCCTTCATCTTCATTCTTCAAACTACCTTAACAAACTCCCTAACAAACTTTTTCGGACTCCAAGCTTCATCAATCACTACATCCTCACTCCCTCAAGATTCATCATCATCACCATGGATTTTCGTTCGCGTTTATTACTAAAAGATTCATATACGTGCCAAGATTCAAGTTTGGAGCGTAGGTTTTTCTGAATATTAGCAGCGATTCAAGATTTGGCAGGTGAGTTCTTTCAATCTTTCTCAGCATCTTTGTACTCTCGATTGATTTTCCGATTCGATATTGTGTGCTGTGATTCTTGATGGTAGAGTGTTCAAATGTTAAAACCGATGGCAAATGTGGAATCTACGTCGAAAATCGAGTGAGATCGGTGGTTCTCTTTTTATTTTCCTATCACTTTTGCATCGACGCCGTCGTGGCTGCCATTTTGCTCGTCGGAGGAGAGCTACAGCACCTTCGTATTGTTCACGTGAGTGCATGGGCTTGCTGCCCTGTGATTGGCCCCTGCGTTTTATTTTTCCTTGTTTACTTCATTTGAATGCAATGATTGGTTCATGACGTGTGGCGTCCTGATTAGCTCGTGCCCTTTTTGTCTTCTAGCGACTTAAATAAACTTGTGACCAATTGATATCTCATGCTGCATGTGTATGTCACGTTCCACACCTTTTAATAAAGCCATTGTGTAATGTAATGCATCCTGGGAAATAAAATTAGAACAATAAAAATGATGTTACAATAAAAAGATCATGGGCCACGTTTTGGATTGGGCCTCAGTGCCAATGATTCCCACACCCCCCAGTAACAGGCCCAGTGCGCCTCATGAAAGATTCAGTCCATGTTGAGAATTTATTTACACCCCCATAGGGCATTTTCTTTAGAATTTGTTTCAAAATTGTTTCCTCTTTAATTTTTGTTTGTTAATTCATTTTCCTTTTGAACTAAAAATGACAAAAATGTCTTTCCATCCAATTAGAATTGTAGGACTTTTAGTTCCCTTTTTTTAGAATTTTTAATTGTTGATTTTAATTTTTGATTGATTAATAAATGATAAAAATACATAGTTTTTAGATTTTAATTCATAAAAATGGTTTAGGCTTGTTAAGTAAAATGTCAAAATGCTTGTGAATATTTTCCTTAATAGTTTAGAATTTATTTCTCTTAATTTTTGTGAATATTTTCATACTTTGTGAAATACCAAAAACGCCCCTAGTTGTTAAAGTTGACTTTAGTCAACTTAAATAACTTTCTCCCCTTCTTTCACTTAGTTAATTCCCCTTAGATTTTAGTTTAGTCTTAATTAGGATTTAGACTTTTAACAATAATCATTAGGCTAGACTTACATAGGTTAGTCTCCCTCTTTTTCATTTCTTTTTCTTTTTAACATTAAAAAACCTAATAAACACCGACGGGGATCATACTACTATTTTTTTTATAGTAGGAAAGAAATGATTGGGACGTAGGCCCCGGTGTATTTCTTCTCTACTTAGTGGGAGAGAAATGGTTGAGACGTAGGCCTCGGTGTATTTCTTAACCGCTATTTAGAGAAATGATTGAGGTATAGGCCTTGGTGTATTTCTCTAAATACTCAAGCTCTTTTTGTATGATCTAAGTCACAAATAAATTCCTTCTAAAAAACACCCAACCAAAAATACTCAAGATACTTAATAAATGGTCAGATTTAAAACAAAGTAAGGAAGTGGTGCGAAGCCTTGTAGTGAGTTTTGTCATCATGGAATTACATCAAAAAACACAAACCCATGTTCTCTTTCTTCTAAGAACAAGTTAAGTCCATTCCATACTTAGGCGTGTAAGTCTCCCAGGGTCGAGCATCGTGGATTGTGACCTTAACCTCTGTTCAACCAAAAAACACAAAAAAAAAAAACAAAAACATTTGAGCTGAACTACGACACTTTGATTCCTTAAAGGGATAGGTAGGCATCAAGTCGCGGGGCTTGAACGAGCACAAATGTAAATATTTCCTTTTTTTCCCCGTATTTCTTTTGCATTCATTGGCATATAGGCTTAGAATTTAGATTACACCCTTTAGATATAAACAAACATAGGTGGATACCATCGAGTACGATGGGCGCGAGGGGTGCTAGCACCTTCCCCTTGCGTAACCGACTCCCGTACCTAGTTCTCTGGTCGAAAGACCTTGTTCTTATTCGTTTTAGGTTTGCTGGCGTTCCTTTCCTTTTAGAATAGATATGTTAGTGGCGACTCTGTTCATTTTTCGCGAGCGTGCGACAACCTCCAACATACTAACTAGCAATTCATATTTTATAATGCTTTGTCTCTCTTCAGAAATTCGAAACAATTCCTCAAGGGTTCTATAGTTAACTCCTCGATGAAACATCTTTGCACATGTTAATTATTACAATGAAAATGCCATAAAATTTCTTCCTTAATCAACATACATAACACTTTAAAATGATATAGGTATAACAAAAATGAATTTGATGCATAAAATTTCATCCATAATCAATCAACCATATGTTTTTCATTGTTATGAATAAATAAATGTCTTTTTTGAGAAGTTAAGCTGGTGAGTTATTAAAAAAATTGAAGTGTGGAAGATCAAAATTTGGATAAGTGGAATATCAAAATTTGGAGACTACAAGTGACAAGCTTAAAGAAAGAACCAGACTCAGATATCTACCTAGCATGCCTTAAGCACCAATTATCATGTCAAGTGTGCCTCAATGTGCAAAACCTGAAACACTATCACATTAACTAGTTTAAAACAAACACTAAACATACTTGGCTTGCTTTGCACATGAAGCTAGAAAGCACCAAAACCTCTTCAAATCCAACAGTCTTATCAATCTTTCCCCCAATATGCCCTTAAATCTCTACAATCCAAATTCATAAACATACCATCATTACAAAAAATAAAGAACGACAAATACAAGCAAACCTAAAAAAAAGAACAACAAAAGAAAAACACTAATGTTCTACAATAAGCTTATTCCATAAAACTAGTGTTTCAAATATTTGCAATAAGCGATTCGTATCCGCAACATAAACACTTAACCTGACTCTGCAAAGCACCTCCAAAAATCTCCTTCACAAGGGAAGCACCACCTTCACCGCCACCTCCACCACCTCCTTTCTTTCTAAGCTTCTTCAAACGAAGACACGAGCTATGACAAGCATCAATAACAAACCGAAGAAACTCATGCGCATCCTCTTGACGACCGCAACGGAAGTGCTCAGCAAAGAGACGTAAACAACTTTGGATCTTTGAAGGAGACGCAACGGACCGCGCGGAGTAACCGATAAATTTGTTTCTCGAGTATGCAGAACGGACACGAAGAACCGGGAGAATCACCTGAAAAAGTTCAAAATTAGGTTAGGTTACAGAAATTACAGAAAATTGAAATTGAAGAGAGAGAAAGAGTTGTTACAGAGAGATGAATGTTGTAAACGGAGAGCTTTCAATCAATCTTTATTTTCCTGGAAATCCTAGGGTTATGATTAAATGTTTTAGGGTTCTTGTTGTGGTTACTTAGGGTTCTTGTTGTTGTTGTTTGGGGTTTGTGGGAGAAAGGTTTTTCTAGGTTTTATGAGATGATGGAGGTGCAGCGGTTTGAGAGGAGAAGAAGACGAGAGAGTTGAGAAGTGGAAAGGAGAGAGTTCATACTGTAGGGGACAAAGAAAATCGTGAAAAAGAATTAGGGCTTTGGGATGTTTTTTTTTTTTTAAATACATGGCCTAAGACAGCGCTTTCAGCAAAAGCGCTTTGTAATGGGGGGCCTTTACCAGCGCTTTTTAAAAGCGCTTTGAAATGGGGGGCCTTTACCAACGCTTTTTCAAAAGCGCTTTCGCAAGGGGACCCTTTACCAGCGCTTTTTTTAAGCACTTTCTAATGTTCCCCTACAGCAGCACTTTTTTTCCTTGTTTTTTAGATTTGTTTTTAGCGAAACCTATAGCAGCGGCGCTTTCGTAGCTGTGCTGGCAAAACTCAAATTTGACGTAGTGTGTGCCTAAAGTTCTATTTGACTTTAGGTCTAGCATGAGAACTATCAAAATAGGATGTATATTTGATGTCATGAGTGTGTTCAAAATTAAATTATGTGTGTAAGGGTTTATATGTGATTGTCATTTCATCATCCGGTTTAGGTTGATACGGTTCCTTTCCTTCGGGTGTATTATAGCTAATACCAGTTCTATCGTTTCTACTTACACCATAAATCATAGAAGTTATTTTGCTTCTGTTTATAATTTTAGCAATAAATTTTTGAAAACCATCGTCATATTCTTTCAAAATATCGTTAGTACTTGAAGCACTTTCTAACTTAAGGATTTTTTGAGTTTTCAGATCCTCTATGAGTTTCAGATTATTATCTTTAATCTCAGCATTCTCAATTTAAGTTTTTCTATTGCAATTACTAAATTGTTCTTTAGCTTCTTATATTTGATTTTTAATCTATTGTGGTTCTCTAGAAGTTCTGAGAGGCTTTCTTCTAGCTCTTCTCTAGTAAGTTCAGAAAATACCTCATTAGTTTCTGCTTCTGAGTCTGAGTTATTTTCGGTGGTGGCCATGAATGCTATGTTGGTGTGTTCATCTTCTGAGTTGTATTCGTCTTCAGATGATTCAGAATCATCCCATGTAGCCATCAAACTTTTCTTCTTTTCGAACCTTTTCTTAGGCCTTTCTCTTTGTAGTCTGGGAAATTCACTCTTGAAGTGTCCTGGTTCATTACATTCATAGAATACATTACCTTTTCTTCTGGTCCTTTTGTATTCGGAGGATTCTCCTTTGTATTCTGGTCTTCTGAAGTTTCTGAACTTCCTTTGCTCGTTCTTCCAGAGTTGATTCACTCTTCTGGAAAGAAGAGACAACTCATCTTCCTCCTCTGATCCAGATTTTCTTAAGCATTCTTCCTTAGCATGTAAAGCATTAGTTTCAAATTTTTTAACAGATTTAAGAGCTATAGTCTTACCTTTCTTTTGAGGCTCATTTCGATCGAGCTTAATATCATGACTTCTTAGAGCACTGATGAGTTCTTCAAGGGATACTTCATCAAGATTTTTTGCGACTTTGAACGCTATAACAATTAGCCCCCATCTTCTTGGTAGACTTCTGACTATTTTCTTGACATGATCAGCTTTAGTATATCCTTTGTTTAGAACTCTTAAGCCAGCAGTCAGAGTTTGAAACCTCGAGAACATGGCTTCAATGGTCTCGTCATCTTCCATCTTGAAGGCTTCATACTTTTGGATAAGAGCCAGAGCTTTTGTCTCTTTGACTTTAGCATTGCCTTCATGATTCATTTTGAGTGACTCAAACATGCCGTGGGCTGTGTCTATGTTTGTGATTTTTTTCATATTCAGCGTGTGAGATAGCACTTAGTAAGATGGTTCTGGTTTTGTGATGCTTCTTGAAATCCTTCTTTTGTTGATCTCTCATGTTTTTACTGTCTATATTTTTTCCTTCATTTGCAGGATGTTCGTAGCCATCTAGTAAAGTATCCCATAGGTCAGGATCAAATCCTAGAAAGAAGCTTTCTATTCTATCTTTCCATTATTCAAAGTTTCCCCATCAAATACAGGAGGTCTTGAAAAACCAGTGTTGTTTACTTCATTAGCCATAGTGTTTTCCTTCTGGATCTTTATCTGACACAGTTAAGTGTTTGCACCTAGAACCAAGCGCTCTGATGCCAATTGAAGGTTGAGAAAACACTTAAAAGGGGGTTGAATAAGTTTTTCTTTTTCACTTTGAACAACAATAGACAGAACATAGTTACTTTTATCCTGGTTCGTTTACAACTCAAACTACTCTAGTCCACTCTCCACAGGTGATTTTCCTCTCTCAACGAGGACTTAATCCACTATAATCAGAACTTGATTACAATTACACAGCCAAATGGTGTGACTAACAATACAATGCATGAGCCAATTGTTGGTGACTAACAATCTACATAAACCAACTGTTTGTGACTAACCAACTTCTAAGACTCAACTAGTCCTAGACTTCTTGAGACTTATGACCTAACTGGTCTCTCAAGGAACTGTTACAGAGTAACTTCAAATGAAAGTGTTTAAGATTGCTTCTATAAAGCGTTAATCACAACTGTGATATTTCACTAATATTTAGTACAGAAAGTTTGAACTCAGACTATGGATATGAAAACTTTTCTTCAGCGAGTTTTGATGTATCTCTACACTTTGATAATTTTTAGAATAATGATTTTTGTGTGTGTAATCATTGTCTTTGTTGTTTCAAACGAACATGAATATATAGCTCAAGATTTTTTGTCCGTTAACTTGATTCTTGGACGAAGCATTGAATGCTTGCGTGTTTGCTTTTCGTTTTTGTTTTCTTCAATGAGCTGTGATCGGTAAAATAGCAAGTGTACTATTTTTCCTTTGCAGTAAGAAAGGGAAAATTCCCCGAATATCGAATCTCAAGGACTGCTTGACGAATACGAGTTTTTATCAATATTTCAATTAAACAAAAGTTCAAAAGGGGTTTAGGTTGGTTTGCAAATAAAGTAAATATACAGAATAATAGAACGATGAACAAAGATGAGTAGGATGCTAGGGCTGGTGAATGATTTGATCATGCAACAAATATAACTATATCTTGCAAAAATGGTTTGCCCAATTGACTATCAGTTCTTAAGGTTTATTACTCCCAAGTCCTTAGGTAATAATTCTTTAATCCCTCAACCTAATCACTATGTCCATAGAAATTACGGCTGACATTAAGCTTTCCAATATCAAGAATATTCTGATTATTAAAGGGTATTCCTAGTCCTAGGTAATATCTACTAAAATATGTTCTCAGACAGATCATGAACAACAGCTGGTCCTACTTAATTGTATCACACATAATCAATTTCCGTTTGTCCGACAGAAAAAGCAATAAGACAGTAAGAGAACAAATCAATATAGAACAAACCAAATTATTGTTGCAAAAATATAACTTTATTCATTACAGATCAAAATCAGGATCACCCCCTAGCATTGGGGGGTTTAGCTGCTCATAATAAAAACAGAAAACATAGTGTTAATTGTAGACATTACAGATAAATGAAGGAAATCCAATCTTCAATGGCAAAAGCTCATAGAGTTCTTCAATCCTTCATCAAGTCTGAGTTCTCTAGCCTTTCACAGTGTATTTTCGCACCCAAAACTGTCTAACCCTTGTCCCAACGCGTTTTCCTCCTTTTATTCTAGTGTTTCTGGGCTTTTCAGACCAAAAGGCCCATGACAATACGTGCACACGCGTGTGGGGACGCGTTTGGGACAGTGGGACGCGTTTGGGCAGACGGGACGCGTGTGGGGACTCGTTTGGGCAGACAGGCATTTTTCCTTTGTATTTCTTTCTCCTGGGACGCGTCCCGGAACGCGTCTGGGCCAGTGGGACGCGTGTGGCATGCATGAACAGTCAGGGACGTGTTTGGGACAACGGGACGCGTCCCGGGACGTGTCTGGGCAGCATATAGCAGTTTTCACTTCCAAACGCGTGTGGGGACGCGTTTTGTCGGCTGATTGCATTTTTCTTCTTCCACACGCGTCTGGGAACGCGTTTTGCCAGTTTATTCACTTTTCTTCAATTTTGCACTTTTACGCCCCGATTTCTCCCATTTCATTTACCATAATCTACAAACACTATTACACACAACCAAAGCATAAAATGATGAATAATAAAGTAAAACACTAAATAAAATAACTTAAAGATAACTAAAAAACAACGGTAAAAACATATGTAAAAACCACTGATCAAACTCCCCCAAACTTAAACCGTTGCTTGACCTCAAGCGACAATTACAAGAGTTGATGACCTTCAAAGCACACCGGTGTTCATACGTGAGATATCCGTTTGTATTGATCAAGAAACAGTTGGTCCCGCATTCACATGACGCGACGAGTTTCTGCTACAACATTAAACCTTAAGCTCCCCTTTCGGATACCTCTCCAACTATGCTTTGCACTTAAGTCTCTTTCCGATTTTCCTCCTCTTTCATTCGGACAATCACATTAAGGCACTGCATTTCTTATAATATTCATCACATGCATGAGACAAATCAAGGCTTTTTATTATTTTTTTCCTGATACCAAACGAGCAGCATTTGCTACTTTTTATCTACCGATGAAATTTTCAAACTTTGCAGTTATATATTGTCCTTTTGGACGATGTTTTGGGATCAACCTCCTTTAGGCTGAATAACCGGGTGAGGGTTACCCAACTTAGCGAGCCGGTTGCCTTTTACCGCCTTTTCATCATTTGGTGCAAACTTTATATCCTTTATTTTTTTCTCAACCAATCATCATGCATGTGAATCTGAGTTATGCCAGACTGTATCAATAAACTACTCGAGGAGTACTTCTCAGGATACAAGTACTATGGTGCAAATCTACACGCTGGACTCGTATTTATTTTAGGGAACCAAGGGTGTTTAAACAAACCTCTTCTTGTCACATTATTCCGAACTTCCTGTCCTCAAACAATCCTCCCTTCATCTCTATATACTCTTCCCGATCACTCTTTAAGATCAAAACTCTTCAAAAATAAAAATTTCGGTCAAAATTTGGGACAAATATGATTCTGTAGGTCTTACACGTATTATAGCAGTAATATAAATTAAAATGCAAAGAGTAAAACCTTCCCCAAACTTGAACGAAACATTGACCTCAATGTTTTAGAACAAGCCCGAGAGAGGTGTCTCACAGAGGGTCATGCACTCCATAGCTTCCACTTGAAATGCCCCTTTTATTTCTTGAAATAAAATAAACAAGAAGACAAAGTAATTATTAAAACGTGGGTTGCCTCCCAAGAAGCGCTTCGTTTAACGTCGCATGGCTCGACGGTCCATTACCCTTTATTATGGAGGGTATTTCCTTTTCCAAACCTTGTTGCTTTTCACTTTCGCAACCACGAACTCATGAAGATGGAAAGCATGGACAACTTTTCTCTTCAATTCACTTCCCACTTTCTTCTTGACTTTCTTAGCCTTCTTAGGACTTTTGACAGCTACATAAGTTGGTTCCACCCGAGAGGCTATGCTTGAAACTTTTTCTTGGAGCTGTTCAGGCCTTTTGCCTTTTTCCTCACTTTCCGCCATATCCACAGAAGTTTGATCATTTACACCTGTCCTATGTTTCTTAACTCCTAACATCTTCAAGGTTACTTCTTCATCAAATGATTTCAGTGTTAGTGTCCCTTTTTCAATGTCAAAGTTGCAGCGGCCTGTCAACAAAAAGGGTCTCCCAAGAAGGATAGGAGTTTCTTCATCTTCTGGAATGTCCATGATGTGGAAGTCCACAGGGAATACAAACTTATCAACCTCTACTAGCACATCTTCAGCTACCCCATATGATTTCTTGGTGGTGTGATCAGCGAACCTTAACTTTTTCTTACTTTCCTTAACCTCTCCCAATTCAAGCTTCTTGAAAATAGATAGTGGCATTAAACTGACACTAGAACCAGAATCAATGAGTACCTTTTTGAACATTCTATTATTGATAGTGCATGGTATTGCCACAGCTCCAGGGTCTTTCCTCTTGGTTGGGATCTTCCTTACTGACGAGACTATACCACACTTCTCAGTTTCAATTTTTGGTTCTCCTCCTAGTGATCTCTTTTTTGCCATCACCTCCTTCATAAATTTCCTATACAAGGGCATGTGCTCTAGTGCTTCGAAGAAGGGTAGATTGACCTCTAACATTTTGAACAAAGCCGTAAACTTCTCAAAGTCTTTCTCTTTTGAATCCTTCTTTGTCACTCTAGAAGGAAAGGGTAACTTGCTTGCCGGTTTAGTCTCTTTCTTATTTTTCTCTTCAAGTGGCTTAACCGGTGGTATCACAATTTCAGGCTCTTTCACATTCTCTCTTATCTCCAAATCTACCTCAATTACCATGGGGTCATCTATTTCCTCTTTTTCTTTTTCAGATTCTGCCATTTTTTTGCTCCTTGTTGTAACTGCATTAATCTTCTCTTGGTCTTTCAGATTCTTCACAGTTGAGCTCGGAAAAGTACCTTGTGCCTGTAGAGTTAGGTGTTGTGCTATTTGACCCACTTGAGATTCAATATTTTTGATTGACGCTGTGGTGTTCCTATGGTTGTTTCTTGTCTCTTCTTGAAACTGAGAACATTGCCCAGCCAATCTCTCGATAGCTACTTCCCACTCCGCCTTATGAGGGCCTTATTGTTGTTGTTGTTGATCTTTCCAAGCGAAGTTGGGATGATTCTTCCACCTAGGATTATAGGTGTTAGAATATGTATTATTTTGCCTCAAGAATTTGATTTCTTCAATTTGCTTGGGAGTAGCAACACAACAAATAGTTTGATGAGGACCATTGCAAATTTCACAGACTACAGGTTGAGCTTGTTTCACTTGAGCAACCTGTTGTGTACCTATATTCATAGCCTTCAACCTCTTTTCAACTTCAGCCGCTATTGCATCTTCTACCCGAATTTTGCTGGTTTCTAGCTTCAGATCAATGACTCCTTCTGGTTTGCTCGCACACCTGTCATACAATTCTAAATGCTCATTTGCAGCTATTGCTTCAATGATCTTGATGATACCAGAGGCTGTTGTGAAATTTGTTGAGCCTCCAGCTGCTGTGTCGATTAATTGCTTTGTCTTAATTCTGAGCCCGTTGACAAACATTTGCATCTGTTCAGTTTTGTCCATATTGTGTGTTGGACATGCCACCAGAGTCCTCTTGAACCTTTTATAAGCATCCCCCAAAAACTCACCCTCCTTTTGCTTGAAGTTCAGAATTTCATACCTTTTTCGTAGAAAGACTGACGCTGGAAAATATTCATTTAGGAAATCTTTTTCCATATCTTCCCACGATGTGATACTGCCCGCTGGTAGCGAATAGAACCACTCTTCTGCCTCTTCTGCTAGAGTAAAAGGGAACATCCTCAGTCTATTCGCTTCTTCAGTATAACCATAAATTTTTAGAGTGGTGCTTGTCATACCCCAAAATTTGCCTACTCATCCCATCTACAATTAGGGTTTTATCCAGACAACATCCCATAAGTCAAGAGTCTCCTGAGGCTAGGGTCTGGGGCTCTCTTGGGAAGATCAATAAGATAAGGGTCTCAATCAAAAGTCTTTGGATCATAATGACTTAAGATAGCCCCAGGGCAAAGATCAAGGCTCAACTCCAAAGTTATATGCTCAAACAAACTCCAAGATTCACAGTCAACTGATTAAGCCTAAAAAGTCAATCACAATCAAAGCATGGTCCAAGCCTCTGATCATTGATTAAACATCAAGTACATAAGTGTATATCCATCATTTGATCAAAATTTGATCATGATTTATCAGTAGAAACTCATAGATGAACAAATACAAAAAGGTTCAAATTAGGGTTTCTCTAGGAGAAAGTCAACTCAACTTTGACTGGCCATAACTTTCACATGGAACATCAGAAATTCCCCACTCAAAGCCTATTTTGAAGGAAATTGAATTCTCTACAACTTTGTCTCTCACAAGCCAAGGCTAGAAATGCTTCGTTTGAGAGGTATGGTGCAAAAGATTACAGGTCATTTCCAGGCATCCTTCAAAAGTAGTTTTTTCCCAAAGAGGATATGATCAAGATAAAAGCTCCAAATGAAAAATATGTTCCAAAGTGGCTTATAGAGGACCTCTTGAGGTTTCCAAAAGGTCCTAGAACTCCCTCATAGCTTAAAAATTGAGTGAAATATGCTTGGTTAAAGTTGGGTAATTTTAGAGGACCAAATGTGAAATAAAGGAGGTCCAAATGGAATTTCTTGCAAGTGGGCCTATATTTTATGACTCAAACTTGATGCCCAAGCTACCCAAACCATAAGCCACGAATTTCACCTTCTATTTTATTTTATATGATTTTTATTTTATTTAAAAATGATATAAAAAGATATAATTGAAGAAAATCAAATATTTTAGTGGAAAAATATATTTTGATTGTTTCCAATCACAATTATGACAAAATAATGAAATATTTTCGTGCACAATTAATTAGGGAAAATTGGTATGATATTGGACAAAATTAGAAAAGCTTCCAAATCAAGTTTTTAAGCAAATTCTCAATATTGCAAGATTTGATTCAAGAAAGATTTTGGAAGTTTTTGTTAACCTAAATCGTTGCCTATAAATACCTAACATATACCAAGTGAATAAGGGTTGGAAAATTGGATCAGAGCTAAGCTTGCAAGAACGCAAAAATCTTCAAGAAAAGTCAAAATCGGATTCAGAGATTGAGAGCTTTTCAAAAGGATTTGAGGATCACAACACGTTCCTAGGATCACTCTGAAGCTGTCTGGATACTAGCATAGCATCAACACCCCTAGAATTACCTCTTATTGACTAAAGTAAGTCGCTACAAACTTTGATTCGATTAGCACATTATATGCATCCTCATGGTGTTTTGATCATATGTTCTGGTTTGTATTAATGCTCTGATCGTGTCTGAATCGTTTGTTTGAAGTTTACGTGTCTTGAACATGTTTGGCCATTAGAGGCCGGTTCGAGTTCTAGGTTTTTAATTTGGGGTTTTTAATTAGGGTTAAAATTAGGATGAATTGAACACATAATTGAATTCGTATGGTTTAGACGAAGACAATCGTTAGGTCGCGAAGAATTTATGGGCAAGCATGAGCTAATCGCTATTTTCCCAGGTGCCCTTGCTACAAACGATTTCGTAGTAAAATCGTAGCCATAGTTGCAGGTTTTTGTGAGTTCTGGGGTGGAAGACGATGGCGTGTCACCACTTGATTCGCCAGTTTAAAATTCGCGCGCATCATCTTGTTCTGGTTTATATTTTTTACTTATTCTATTGGACGCGTGGTTTGAACAAACAATCCAGTTAGCTGGAGTGGTTAGAGGGCGCGTATGGGAGTGGAGGGTCATAGGTTCGATCCCTCGCTCCCACATATTATTTTTCTGAATTTTCAGACTCTGGATCCTGTGGGTGCGTCACCATACAATGCCTCGTGAACCCTTTAGATCTGACCCTTAATCTATCATTAGCTTAGATCTAACGCTCCTGATTTCATGCCTATATTATGAACCTTAATAACAACCCTACTGAATCATGAACCCTAATAAACTAAAAATCTTAATTATTTGTTTATTTTAATTAAAATACTTTTAATGTAATTAATTATAATAATTATTTTTTGATAAATAAAATCAATATATGATATTTATATTAAGGAGTCATAATTTGTTGTTCGTGCCGATTAAATCAATTAATCGCTATGGTCAATGATAAATTTTAATTAAAATGTTTATTTAATTAAAATATAATGAATTATTATTTGGTTAAATGGTTTCAACCATTCTCATTGGTTGCGATGATTAACTATTCAATTTCCTCATTTCAAATTCCTTATTCTTTTTAATCGAATTAATCGATTGCGAGGGGTAATGATATAAACTAAACTATAAAATTATTAAAAAATACCTTAATTCATTATTAGTGATAATCGAATCAATCGATTAAAATTGGTAGTGATACAATTCCAAATCTTTTAACTATGGTGATCGAATCCATTGATCATTGCGGTTAATAGTACAAAATCAGGGTTGTACGCCCAAACCTTAAAATATTTCACAAATTCTCTAAAAACCATCTCAAATCAAAATTCAATTCTAAGGGCGTACAACCCTCCCCGAACTACGTTGACTCTGATTCTCCCTAAGGAGATACGTAGGCACTTGGATAACCAAGGCGAGTCCCCCTCCTCCAAATCTTAATCATGTCAATAATTAAGCCTTTAACCCTATTAACTATCTATTGCCTTTCTCTATGTTTTTTGCCATAACCTTCATCTTTGCAATGTTAACCTTTGGGAAAGGGTTTTGGGTGCCTAACACCTTCCCTTAACCCAAATATAGTATCTTACCCTAAATCTCTTAACCATTAAAGGTTTCCTATTCGCCTTGGTAGAATAGGTGGCGACTCTCTAAGTTATAAATTTTTAGGCAGGTTGCTACAGCTGGCGACTCTGCTGGGGATAACTAGAAATGGTGAATTATTATGCTCCTTTAGGTTTATGGTTAATGGTTTAGGTTTGTGGCGCGTTTTAGGGTTTGGCAAACGTGCCATTTTCAGGGTTTGGGGGAGGTTCATCTTTATAATAAATATTTTATTTATTTGTTTTGTCTTTTGTCATTGGTTTTTTTTTATTGAATGTTTTATTTAAAATGTTTGATTATATATTATATGCATTGCTGGTTTTTTTTATGTTGTGTTAAACCCTAAGTGTGGGAGTTAACTTTGAGATCAGGGGGGAATCGAATCGCCTACGAGTCTCATTGATAACTCCACTCGGAGTGGGTTGAGTATTCGAAAATGTCCAAAACGAGGCTTGACTTTGTTGAGGGCAGGACTAGATACTTGGCTGATCTCTCCGAGAACCTACCCCAAAAATTCGAACCTCATGGATAAAATGAGTTTGTCATACCCCAAAATTTGCCCACACATTTTCTCCTACTCAAAGTCAAATCAGTACATAAAGCTCCAGGACACACTCTCCTATGCAAGGCTCTGAAACTAGGGTTTGGTCTGCTCAAAAGAAAATCAGTGAATCAATGGCTCCAAGGCATCTCACATGGCTCAATATATCTTACATCATCTCCATGACAAATATCAAGTCTCATCTCAAAAGATTGGTCACTCAGTTGTTCAAAAAGTCAACAGTCGACTAAGTTAACCTAAAAGTCAACTGTGGTCAAAGTAAAGTCAAAACTCCTGATTTTCTGTCAAGATCCTCATATTGAAGTATCATTCACCATTTGATCAAGTATTGATCATGGTTCATCAAGGAAATATCAAAAATCAACAAATCAAAAAGTTTCTAAATTAGGGTTTTCATGGGAGAAAGTCAACTGAACTTTGACCGGTCATAACTCCCACATGGAACATCAGAAATTTCCCATCCAAAGCTTAGTTTTAAGGAAATTGAATTCTCTACAACTTTGTCTCTCACATGCCAAGGCTAGAAATGCTTCATTTGAGAGATATGGACCAAAACATTATAGGTCCTTTTCAAAAGTCAACAAAAGTCATTTTTTTAAAAGGACACACAAGGAGCATGGAAAATTATTTTGACATGAGACCAAATACATTGGTTAGAGGACTCTTTAAGGTTTCTAAAAAGTCCTAGAACTCCTCCATACCTTAGAAATTGAGGGAGATATGCATTGTCAAAGTTGGTCGATTTTAAGTAAAAAAATGTGAAGTAAATGGCTCCAAAATGAATCTTTTTGCAAAGGAGCCCAATCTTTCTAGGCCCAATCTCCATCCTTATCATATGTAGAGTCCAAGATCCAATTCCCACGAATTTATTTGATTTATTTGTTTTATTATGGATTTTTATTCATTTAAAAAGTGATAAAAATCAAATAAATCAAGGAAAAAATCAAAGATTTGATTAGAGAAAATATTTTAATCAAATTAAATCAACAATCAAACAATATATTTGATCTAATTTCGTGGAGATTGAGATTGGAAAGAGAAGGAGCAAATTGGCCAATATTGGAAAGTTTTCATGCAAGATCCAATCAAATTTTTTTCCAATCAATGAATGGCTTTCTCTACAAATTTTTTACCCTAATATGCTCCCCTATATATATGCAAATTATGCTGCAAGAGAGAGGACGAAAATTAGAGGAGAGAGGCTAGGGTTTCCAAAGAACAAAAACTCAAGAATAGTTACAAACCCGGATTCCCCATTGCAGCCGGTTTCAAAACTTCTAATCCATTCCAATACACTCCCAGGTTCGTTAATAGTAATAATACATTCATAACTAGGGCTCATATGGCTTGAATCGCATGTACCATATTTGACATATTCACTAATATTTTGAAAATTTCATATTGCATTTATCCTTGCGTTTTAACGAATTTCATGCCTATGTATGAGTTCCTGGGAACAGTTAGAGGGGATTTGGATGGTGAGAGCGAATCTCTAACGTGCGAATCAATAAGCACCATGGCTAGGGCAAGAGAGGTTATCCTCTTCGTTTTCATGGCTGCGATGCGTTTCAGGAAAAAACAATGCCACCATCGAACTCGGGACGGTCGGTTTATGTAATCTGGGTTTTTGTTTCACATTGCTAACGTGTTATTGTTGAGTTTCCATGTTGCAGAAAATACCAAGGAAATTCCGCAGGTAAACTCCTAGCTATTATCGCAGGTATTTCCGCAGGTTTACGCGAAGAAGAAGATGAACAGTATGCTTTGAGTGGTTGACTGCGTGCGTGGCAATTTCGTGAGCCCTTATTTGCTAGTCAATTCGTATACTCTCTCTCTTCATGCGTGTTGATTTATGGTTGGTTCGTCAGCGCTAGTGTGGGCCCAGTTTGACCTTTTTGGTCGAATGCACCAATCAAAGCTTATTTTCCTATTTTTAATTTTTGTATTGTTTTTCTATCAACTAACATTGACAGCCTAGATGGTAAAGGAGCTTATTGGTAAGAGAGGAGACCTGGGTTCGATCCCCTCCATCAACACTAATTGATTTCGAACAGGTAATCCAATTAGTTCAGAAAACTCTTCCAAGGTGGGTACTAACTGGTAATCAGGAAAGGTAAAGCAATGATGTTCGGGGTCAAAGAACTGGAACAGGACCCGTATCATGTCTTCTTCAAATTTTGAGGTAACCAAATGGAGTAGGTGACCGTGCTTTTCGGTGAATTGAACATTCCTGGGGAATTCTGATACTAAGTTTTTCAGTTCAGATGGCACCGTTGAGATGTTGATTCGGATGTAATCTCTGGTGGCGGGAGCCATTACCTGTGTAACACCCTTCTAAACCCCCGCGGAAAATAGAATAATATTCAGAGTAAACATGAAATACAAGGATGTCACAACTTCTTTAACAGAAAAATACCATAGTCATTTGTCATGCTACACGAGGAACCACTTAACATAATTACAATTCATGTTCAACACAGCGGACAATAATCCATAACATTGCATATTCATTATCCATGCAAGTTATTATAAAACAATCATAAAACAACAAGACCGACATAATCATTCGTCTCTAAACTATCGTTCCCCAGTGTTACAATCAGAGCATGACTCGACACGAACTACGGGCTAGCTTACAAGCTATCTTCACCCAATCAAGACGCCGCTACATCCTTAATCTGAAATCATCAAAGTAAGGGTGAGTTTCATTCGAATTAATAAGCATTATGCAATCATAAGCAATAAAATCTCATAGTAATTATCATCCACTCAATCATACATATAATCGGAATTATTACAACAAGCAAGCATCATCCAACAACATTGGCCATCGGCCCACAATTCATCAATTTCATCAAGGATCAAGTCATATTAACATCATCTTCTCAACACATCAATCATGTAAACACACCAAGGCATAACACTGGATCTCATCCAATCATGTTATCACCAATGCATATGATGCAACTGACACTATGCATGTGGTACCAAAATTCGTGAATCATATCACAGGACTTCTCTCTTTGATACTGCCCTCTAGTCGCTCACACCCCACATGGGCACACGACTACTGCCTCATCGCTCACACCCCACATGGGCACACGATGACTTCCCGCTAATCTCCACACAATGGGAATTAGCCTTCCAATGCAAATGATTTATGAATAATGCACACATGACACATACTTACATCTTCATACATCATCATCATTCCGATGCTTAACATCGCTTAACACCTCTTACCAATAAGGTCACAACAAGTATGTACATGTATAAGCATCATTCAATCATTCACATTCATACATCACATCATCACAATTAACATACACATCATATTAATGTTAATTGCCACCATAGCCAACATATTAATATTAACAACATATTAATATTCACAATCATCAATCATCATCATCATACATATACAATCATTCACATATGTACACTACATCCTCACAATTAACATACACATCATATTAATGTTAATTGCCACCATAACCAACATATTAATATTAACAATATATTAATATTCACAATCACCAATCATCACCACGATCAAACATCGTTATATCCATCATCATTGCACACAATGTAACAAATTGTCAAAGCAACCCAACAACATAATCACAAAACATATATCATCTACGACATGTTATATACTAACATCACTCAATGGATATCACAATCTCATCACCAACACAAATACATGCATCAATAGTCATATATATAAGCACATATACATATACTATCTTTCAATTCATTAATCATTAAATCGAGTTTAAAAAGTAAAGTTGGCTATTGCCCATTTTATCAATTCATCAGATAAAGCATCTCATTAGCTTCGCAACGCCCAAAACGGCACATAAATCGGATACTCAGATCAAAAGTTATGAGTTTTCAAAGATAAAACATTTTTAGAAAAATGCTGCAGGAACGGGGTTGTCCCTACGTGGGAACCGGTTCCTGGCAGCTTCAAAGTCTCGTCTCTGGTTTTTACTATGGGGAACCGGGTTGTCCCTACATGGGAACCGGTTCCCAGCTACCCAGAATCCATATTTCTCTGTTTTTACAAGGGGGAACCGGTTCGTCCCACATGGGAACCGGTTCCTACGTACCTGTACAGCAAAAATCACCATTTTGACAGCTTTTACCCTATCCCATAACCCCAATTTCAGGTACATACGAACATAGCACACAATTACCATCAGTTTGCACATCATAACATATTTCAGACAAGTTTTATACAAGTATTAACACATATAACATGAATATCAACAAAATCATGTAATTCATACAATTCATCAAAACCTAACATAAATCCCAAACCCGACACGTACGATTGAACTAGATAACAATCCTAATCAATCATACTACCTACAATCACATAAGGAATACTAACCCGAAGAATCCCCCCTTACCTCAGAGTCGAAACTTCGAAGGTTCTCTTCCCCTTTGGCTCTTCTCACTTTCACGTGTTCTCCTTTCTTCAGACTCAGTTCCTGCTTCTGCTTCCTCTTTTTCCCAAATTCCTTATTTTATGAAAAATAAAATAAAATAAATATTATAATGGGCTTGCTTAGTCAACACCCCCTCTTCTGCTAATCACCACTCTAGGCCCAATGCCAATAACTCATCATTTTCCAAATAATTCCCAATAAAAATACTAAAATTCCAATTATTTAATTTAAATCCAAATTAAATTAATAAACTGAAATTATGGGGTGTTACAACTCTCCCCCACTAAAAGAGTTTTCGTCCTCGAAAACATACTTCAAGTAAAAGTCCCAGATAAGAGTACTTCATTTGACTCCCCCATTCTCCGTTAACACCTTCTTAGTCGAGTCTCAAAATTCATCTGACATAACCAACACAAGCATACCTCATGCGTTCAATCTCAGTTCTTACGTTGCATTCGACCATTCCCAAGGTATACCACTCGCTATAACTCAACGGTTAACAACAATGAAACTTCGAGGTGTGATCCATACAATACACTCAATAACTAAATAATACAATTACACAATCCATGGTATGATCACAACTGATCAACACCGTAGTAATGGATTCCATTTACCCATGTACTAACCTTAGGCACACTCTTCCAATTGAGCGATAAAGTAATACTTACACTCTTTACCAACTGCTTCCTTCAAGAACCCAATACTCATATTTCTATACCATTGAATTCCAATTGTCTGGCCCCTCTAGGTCACACCAGAATTACTCAATACGCTACATTCTGTCATTGCAACCATCATTATCAATTAGACTTCTAGGTTATACCCAACTCTGGCCCTCTTTACTCATTCGTTCAAGAATCATTCTTTACCATCCATGGTTCTAACTCACCACTCGTCAATACTTACTCGCACTCAAAAACAATTCCTGATTTACTTCATCTATTAAAAACATTCCCACTATCAGAACAAGCACACATCAGTAGTTATAATTACATAGCTCATCATCCTCAATATACCATTGCTTACAAGATAGCTCAACTGAGTCCCACTCTCCACTAAGAATCAAATCAACTTCGTCCTTCGTAGAGTATAATCCCTCATTACATTCATAAATTTACATAACAACTTACAACAATACAAAATTATTATGGCATTACATAGTGTCAACTCGTTGTCTTAACTTCTCCGAACACATACTCCTTAACTACATTCAACCATAATAGGATATCCATCATCTCGGCAATTATTCAAAAGGGTTCTAATCCTTTGGCACGACATCCTTATGTCTACGAGATTCCAAATCCAACCTATAGATAAACACATATTCTTTATGTAGGATTCCGACATATTAATTCCTCACTGCTCACGAGTAGTACTCATAACACCACTCTACATCATACTTTCGCTGTACGACTACGATTACTCGTCTTAAGTCACCGTCCAATGCTTTGCACTCCTTCATATTCAATCCCTCATAGGTTCCCACAATATGGTGAGTGGTTGTTCTCACATCTCAGCATTCACCACATCTTATACCATTAAGGTAACAAGCAATCTTATACCATCTATATAATTCCGCCTATTATCAACAAGAGATTAAGGGTGATCAAGTCCTCAATTTGTCAATAGATAGCCGACAATCATATTTAAGCATAAACCGTTGTTACTACATAATAGTGTCTTTTCCGAGTTTGCACCCAAACTCATTAACATTGTCATAGTCTAATAATTCTCTATGGTGTCCTTCTTCTAGAATATTCCTTTTCAGCTCGGTAACATCTGGAACACAACTGCGACTACCAACCTCATTATACCATCCCCTCCGATTCTGAACCCGTCATCTTTACTTTGGTAATCCAAAGTAGACTTATCGATCAACTCAACATCAGCTTTTTGATTTCCTCTAATCTCGTCAGGAATACCATTAGTCAATCTCAGCATACCCAATCCAACATTAGTAGGAACACCTTCACATACCAAACTTAATTCTCTGAATTGTTCAATTAAATCCAACTCTTTCACCATCAGCATCGACATTACAGAGATTCCCTACTCAGGGCATCGGCACAACATTTTCTTCACCAAGATGATAATCCAAAAACTCTAACCATTTCTATTGCTTCACATTAAGTCCTTGCTGATCAAAGGGGTACTCCAGACTCTTATGATCACTAAACACTTCGAACCTCGAACCATACAAATAACGTCACCGCAACTTCAAACAAACCATGGCTGCCAATTCTAAATCATGAGTCAGATAATTCCTTTCCGGCGCTTTCAATCGTCCCGACGCATAAGTTACTACTTACTGGTTTTACATCAATACACCATCCAAACCCATCAACGACGCATCACAATATACCACAAATGGTTCCAAAGTCTATTTCACTTTTTCTACTGATTCCTCATCACTCAATTCCATTAATACTTAAATCATATTTATCATCTTATTCATCAACGACATATTCTACTCGACTTCGTTCTGAACAATCGCGGTAATAAACATTCCTATTTCAACACTGGTCTAGGCCTCTTTATCCAACATTATAATATCTCCTCATAGGACCACTCTACTGTATTTATAACTCTTCCACAATGTAGAACATAATCTCTCCTCTTCGTGGATTCAAACGGTACATTAATCTGACACTCAAAGCTCAAGACATGAATGTTTCCAATCGTTATCCAAGATACAATACCGACACCATGCAACAAAACCCTATACGACATCTCCAAAACTTCTCAGTTGGCACATTTAATCTCTAAGATTGCTTCTCAACAAGCCTCCTCATTATTCCTTTATTCTGTTTAACTCTGACACTGACATCCCATGCCGCACCAACGAACAATCTAGTTCTAAGGACAAGTGTAACCGTACTTCACCTCTTTCCAACAGCACCCGGTCACAATTAAATATGTTACAGCTGCTGCAACCATTTTTATAACAAACTCCATCTCTTTAGCTTTCCGACGCCTCAAACGGAACTCAAATCGGATGTCCAGAACTCCAGTTATGAATTTTCGAAGTTTCATAACGATTCAGCAATCTTCCTGCGATTTGCTTATGGAAATTCTGCTCCAAAACTCATCCTTTCCAAATTAATCTCATTATTAACATTATCTCATCACATCTCTTCGCTTCCAAACTTCTTATAACTTAAACAACACATTTCATCGCTGAAGTTCGATTTCTGCAACATCCGGAAACCAAATTCATGTACGCCATCATCAACCTTCTTATCCTTGAGATCATACTCGTCTCTTTACGTTACTCGCACTTCGAAACTTTCTCAACAACATCGATAACCTCTACTATCATCTCAATTACTTACTAGTAATCCTACGACAAGGTCTACGACAATACTTCCTTTAATCACTGCTTCAACAACAACCTTTTACATAGGGCTACTCATACAACAACATCGCAGTACGTCAGTAGCACTTGAAGCATCACAACTTCGAAATTCCATTTCTCAGAAATAACCATCATTTACTCCGAGACACCCCGACTGAACAACAACCACGGTCTTCAGTCCATGTCACCTTTACTTCAGAAAACAATAACTCCACACTCTTGTACTGCTGCCCTACGCATCACTCTAACATCTTGCATCTGAGACATATCCGAGAAGCATGACTTCTCCCCCACTAGTTTCAATCCTACTTCTGCAAGCAAACCGTCAGAACACACTGAGTACCGACAGTGTTTCTCACACATGTCGCATACCGACAGGAATTAACAACAAGACTCTGGTCACAACGACCGACTATGCTCTGATACCACTATTGTAACACCCTTCTAAACCCCCGCGGAAAATAGAATAATATTCAGAGTAAACATGAAATACAAGGATGTCACAACTTCTTTAACAGAAAAATACCATAGTCATTTGTCATGCTACACGAGGAACCACTTAACATAATTACAATTCATGTTCAACACAGCGGACAATAATCCATAACATTGCATATTCATTATCCATGCAAGTTATTATAAAACAATCATAAAACAACAAGACCGACATAATCATTCGTCTCTAAACTATCGTTCCCCAGTGTTACAATCAGAGCATGACTCGACACGAACTACGGGCTAGCTTACAAGCTATCTTCACCCAATCAAGACGCCGCTACATCCTTAATCTGAAATCATCAAAGTAAGGGTGAGTTTCATTCGAATTAATAAGCATTATGCAATCATAAGCAATAAAATCTCATAGTAATTATCATCCACTCAATCATACATATAATCGGAATTATTACAACAAGCAAGCATCATCCAACAACATTGGCCATCGGCCCACAATTCATCAATTTCATCAAGGATCAAGTCATATTAACATCATCTTCTCAACACATCAATCATGTAAACACACCAAGGCATAACACTGGATCTCATCCAATCATGTTATCACCAATGCATATGATGCAACTGACACTATGCATGTGGTACCAAAATTCGTGAATCATATCACAGGACTTCTCTCTTTGATACTGCCCTCTAGTCGCTCACACCCCACATGGGCACACGACTACTGCCTCATCGCTCACACCCCACATGGGCACACGATGACTTCCCGCTAATCTCCACACAATGGGAATTAGCCTTCCAATGCAAATGATTTATGAATAATGCACACATGACACATACTTACATCTTCATACATCATCATCATTCCGATGCTTAACATCGCTTAACACCTCTTACCAATAAGGTCACAACAAGTATGTACATGTATAAGCATCATTCAATCATTCACATTCATACATCACATCATCACAATTAACATACACATCATATTAATGTTAATTGCCACCATAGCCAACATATTAATATTAACAACATATTAATATTCACAATCATCAATCATCATCATCATACATATACAATCATTCACATATGTACACTACATCCTCACAATTAACATACACATCATATTAATGTTAATTGCCACCATAACCAACATATTAATATTAACAATATATTAATATTCACAATCACCAATCATCACCACGATCAAACATCGTTATATCCATCATCATTGCACACAATGTAACAAATTGTCAAAGCAACCCAACAACATAATCACAAAACATATATCATCTACGACATGTTATATACTAACATCACTCAATGGATATCACAATCTCATCACCAACACAAATACATGCATCAATAGTCATATATATAAGCACATATACATATACTATCTTTCAATTCATTAATCATTAAATCGAGTTTAAAAAGTAAAGTTGGCTATTGCCCATTTTATCAATTCATCAGATAAAGCATCTCATTAGCTTCGCAACGCCCAAAACGGCACATAAATCGGATACTCAGATCAAAAGTTATGAGTTTTCAAAGATAAAACATTTTTAGAAAAATGCTGCAGGAACGGGGTTGTCCCTACGTGGGAACCGGTTCCTGGCAGCTTCAAAGTCTCGTCTCTGGTTTTTACTATGGGGAACCGGGTTGTCCCTACATGGGAACCGGTTCCCAGCTACCCAGAATCCATATTTCTCTGTTTTTACAAGGGGGAACCGGTTCGTCCCACATGGGAACCGGTTCCTACGTACCTGTACAGCAAAAATCACCATTTTGACAGCTTTTACCCTATCCCATAACCCCAATTTCAGGTACATACGAACATAGCACACAATTACCATCAGTTTGCACATCATAACATATTTCAGACAAGTTTTATACAAGTATTAACACATATAACATGAATATCAACAAAATCATGTAATTCATACAATTCATCAAAACCTAACATAAATCCCAAACCCGACACGTACGATTGAACTAGATAACAATCCTAATCAATCATACTACCTACAATCACATAAGGAATACTAACCCGAAGAATCCCCCCTTACCTCAGAGTCGAAACTTCGAAGGTTCTCTTCCCCTTTGGCTCTTCTCACTTTCACGTGTTCTCCTTTCTTCAGACTCAGTTCCTGCTTCTGCTTCCTCTTTTTCCCAAATTCCTTATTTTATGAAAAATAAAATAAAATAAATATTATAATGGGCTTGCTTAGTCAACACCCCCTCTTCTGCTAATCACCACTCTAGGCCCAATGCCAATAACTCATCATTTTCCAAATAATTCCCAATAAAAATACTAAAATTCCAATTATTTAATTTAAATCCAAATTAAATTAATAAACTGAAATTATGGGGTGTTACAACCTGCAATAACAAAACAAAGGTAAACTCTTTGATCCTTGAAATGATTAGTGAGAAAATGATATGCTTATGATGCTTATGATGTTATGATGTCAAACATGTGGCACACAAAAACAAATCAAACAATAGCCTTAAGTTTAAAGGCTTGCATGAAGTCCATAGGTGATACCCTCCCCACTAAAGTTGAGTTGGTTAAAACCTATCCTAGAATAGTATTTGGGTTCTATGATCCTTGGAGGTAACATCTCAATACGGCGCTCGGACGGCCGATTAAAATATTCCTCGAGGATAACTAACTTCGATCAACTTCAAAGCTAGCCACTTAATAGGCCACAAGTCAAGTTCAACTAAAAGGTTCTAAGACAAATTAGTGTTTAATGACATTTCGGAAGCCTAATATACTCCTTGATCGTTTTCAAGGGACATCAGTATAAACCAAAGTATCGCACTAACGGTGACTACCAGATCAATCGTATCGGTACATGCCGTACAGTTTCCTTGGTCTATTGTCACATACTTAAGGTATCTCGAGATTCGGGTTAGAATCTTTCACACAAGCAAAATACCCAAACAAACCTTTGAAAAATAGAGCAATCAAGCCAAACAATTGAAAACATCGAAGTGATCTATTCTCTAAAGGTAACCCCTTTTGAAAACATTTTGTTTTTAGAAAGTAAATCCCCAGCAGAGTCGCCAGTTCTGTCGCGCCCTCGGTTTTTTGCCATACCTCTCACAGAGAGATACGCGAATTGACTCTTTTTTGTTTCTGCTTTTGTATTTGAAAATCAGAGAGTCGCCACCGACCTTTTATTTTATCCAATTAAGGAAAGGTTTATAAAAGAAACAGAAAAAAGACCTTTAAGAAATTCTGGGTAAGGGGGTAGGTTATACAAAGGGAAGGTGTTAGCACCCTTTGTATCCATGGTTATCCATGGGCTCTTTAATTTGCTTAGCTCACTTGTTTTCAATTACTTTTCTATTGCCTTGAAATGCTCGTATGTGGTTTCAAATACCTTTGTAAATTGACTTTGTAATGATCCTTGTGCGGATGTATACAAAGTGTTTTTATCTTTCAAAAGATGTTTTGAAAAAAGAACGTTAACTTCGTAATGATCCTTGTTTGGATATATACAAAGTATTGTCTTTTTGAAAGTTTTATTTTGAAAAACAATGATATATGAGAGATTTGTTTGTTTTGATTTGAGCAAGCAAATTAGGAGGTCTACCCTGAGTTATAAGGTCTTTATCCTATTTCCTTTAAAAATCTATCCTTTCACCGGATATAAACAAAAGTTCGATTTTGTACTCGAAATAGTAGAATTTGATTTTTTGATTTTGAAAAGAATGAGAAAAGGGATTACCTTAAGAGGTGCAAGTGTGATTGTGTTTAGATTCAGATATTTTATCTTTGAAGTTAGTGATATAACGATTCAATTTTTATCTTTGACATACACGCAGTTTTATATGTGCTGGAATTTAAAATGCGGAAATGTAAAATGCGGAAAGTAAATCTACGCTATTACATCGATTGTGCAGGAAATGTAAACTACGCTATTTACATGGATTTGACAACCTATACATTTATCTAGGAATTTAAATTGCAAGAAAATAAAGAAATGTTTTTGGATTTTTTATGATTGATTTTAATTATAATTAATGCATGATTAATTAAATTAAAATGAGGAAAAAAGATGAAAATAAATTTAAACCTAAAAATTAAGTTCAAAATATGTTCAAAATGCTTTTCAATTAATTTTAAAACAAAACTAATTTTTTTGGAATTTTTGAAATTGATTTGAAATTTATTAAGTTAATTAATACATAATTATACAAATAATTACACAAATAATTAAAAATTAAAGAGAAAATTATCCTTAATATGTACAAAATTAGCCTATAATATATAAACTATATTTAATATAAAGAACAATTTTTTTTAATGATTTTTTGATTGGTTAAAATAATTAAAAGATAAATATATGCATATTATCTAATTAATTATACAAAATATTTAAATTATGAAGAAAAATAAAATATTTTTATTTCAGAAAATAAAATATTATTTTAGCAACTTAAAAATATTTTTTATGTATTTTTTGGATTTTTAAAACTATTTTTAATTAATTTTGCAAAGAAATTAAAATAGAAATAGAAAATAAAATAAGGCATGATCATGTGTGATTGATCTGAGAGTCTATGATATGGGGAGTGGGTTTTGGTGCGTTGGATGGAGAATTAGTGGAGATCTATGGCCCAGATGCGTGGATACATGGTACACGTGGTTAGAGGTGCAACATGTGATCATGCTGAATTTAAGAGTCCAACATGGGGCCCACTAAAGCTGACTGGCGAATAGAAAGAGGAGAATATGCCACGCGAGCGGTCAAATGGTCAACCTCACTATTCATCATCTTCTTCCTTTTACCTGCGGAATTTCTTGCAGACTTACCTGCGGATTTTCCTGCGGATTTTGCTTTCAATTCTTTAACCTTTTGAATGACCTACAAAATGAAAATGGAAAAGAACAAGGGCCACCCAGATCACCTAAATGGACCCTTCTGAACATGATAGCGTCGTTAGTTTTTTCATTTGGAGCCTGTATCATGGAGAACGAAAGCTTCACATGTTTGAAGCTCAAAAATGGTGGAGCTTCAAAACCACGTTAAAGCTTGCATGTGATCACTCAAACCTACTCTATATCATGCCATGAGTCCATGCAAATGGTTAGATTTCATTTTAGTTAAGCATGCATACGAAAACGAAAGCTATGTGTGTATGTTCATGTAAAACATCATACGCATATTATGACTCTCATGGGACCAAACAAAAAGCTTATTCTTACTCTATATTACTTTAGGAGATGATTGGAAGTGTTTATTTGTATTGATAATGATTGGAATATGGAAAACGAAAATTTACAAAGTTATGGAATTTTTGAGAATTTTGTGAAGTTTCTTTGCTATCTCCCTTGCTATTTTTGTGTGTGTTTATTTGATGGAGTATGCAGCTTCATTTATAAGCCAAGAGGTGCTTAGAAACTAAGCCAAGAAGCATTCATTGCTTTGTTGAAACTTTGATTTTTAAATATTAAAAATCTTTGAATATTTGACCAAGTCTTGCTCTTCTTCACTTCTCTTGCCTTGTACTTCAATTTTCTGCAGAAAATTAAAGATTCTTTGATGAGTCATGCTTAAGATTTAAGCCATGCATTATCCTTCCATTTTCCTTTTTCAATTTAATCTTAAATGGGATAAAATTAAACCAAAAATGGAATAAAAATGATGTGGGCTTTGTCTTGGTCGTGGGAGGCCCATTATATCATGGGAAGTATGTTTGAACTATGAAAACTTGGCCCCATTTGGAAAAAAATACATTTTTGATCAATGTTGGTTTTATGCATTTTCCCAAAATTTAGCCAACTTCAACAAGGTGTAAATCCCTCACATTTTGTCATATAAAGGAGATCTTGCACTTTTTGGAAACCTCAAAGAGTCCTCTAACCAATGTCTTTGGTCTCATGTCAAAATGATTTTTGATGCTCCTTGTGTGTCCTTTTGAAAAAAGTGACTTTTTGTTGACTTTGAAAATGACCTGTAATGTCTTGGTTCATATTTTTCAAATGGTGAACCTAATGACCATGGGACCAATTGCATTTGAAATATAATTGAATTTCGTTCAAAATGAGCTTTGGTTTGAATTTTTTGGATGAAGGATGAGAGAGTTATGACCAGTCAAAGTTCAGTTGACGTTTTAGGAGAAAACCCTAATTTTGAATCTTAGGGTTTTGTTGATTTTTGATCTTTCCTTGATGAATTATGATCATCCAATGATCAAATGATGAATCCTTTGACAAAATATGGATGTTGACAAAAAATTTCATTTTTGACTGTCTGTTGACTTTTTGGTCAACCGGGTCGTCTGTTGACTGTTTGAGCTGCTGACGGTGCGTCTGAGTGAATTGAAGTTTGAAAATTTGTATGATGGTACTTTGAGATATATGGAGATCCATGAAATCCATTTGAGGTCTCAAAAACTTGTTTCTCCTGAAAAAACAAGAAACCCTAGTTAGGGACTGTTTGTGTAGGAGACAGTTAAGCGTACTTGATTTTTGTGCAGTGCTGAGTCTCTGCTAATCATGTGATATTCAGAAGACTTCTAGGACAAAAATCTTGGAATTTTGAAATGCAAAAGTTTGATTTGATTGATGGTACAAGACACGGAGAATTGCACTGTCAGCAGTTTTGACTGTCAACTGACTGTTCAGGTATTAATGTAGCAGTTAGAGTGAAAGATCAACAGTCAAAGTTAATTTTCTTTTTGTTGTTTTTGTTTTATGTGGAAGACGAAAGTTTATCTACATGACTTGTTAAAAAACACAGACATAATAAATAACTAATATTTACTGTACGCGAGCAAAATTACCGATAACCCTGAAAATCATTTAATGCACAGAAAAATAAATATTTGACTGTCACACAAAATATTATCTGAATAATTAAGCAACAGTATGACAAATAGTACAACATTTAATACTGACAGTACAAATATTACATACTATAATGAACAGTACGACGAGTAAACGGTACATTTAAGAAAATAAGAGATACGGCAAACTTTAAGAATGACGATTAATAACCCATGCTACAAACAATAACATGTAGATGATTGGGAGTGTCAACATCCCAGGTCCACATTTTTCCGGGCTATGTAGACAGAATAAAGACATGATTACCACCACGACGGTGATGATCATAAGAAAACACGTCTCTATCCGCTTCGCCATTTTTGCCGGGGAAGAAGAGAGAACGAATATGAAGTAGAAATTTGAGAGATGAGTTAGAATTTGATGTGAGATTTTATGGAAAAAATGAGAGGTATTTATAGAATGAAAAGAAGGATAGAGACGTTGGGGAATGAAGTGATTCCGTACAAAATAAAAATTTGAGTGGAAGTAAGATTTGAAAAAAAGTGTATGATAGTGTTGGGAAAAAGAAAGATGTATAGAATAAAGTTAGGATTTGATTTTTGAAAAAGAGATTTGAAAAGAGATTTTGAAAACAATGGAATATAGTACAAAAGTTAGTGAGAAACAAAAAAATTAGTAATAATTTACTTGTTACCAGTACAGTCTGAATCCCGGACTCTGCGCCCGCAAAAGATTTATCTCTGTACCAATTGTGTCAGTACTATTTATCTGTAAATAAATATCAAATAAATAGCGTGTGTGAAGTAATAAACAGTAACTTGCGTTTGCGTAAGAATAAATTCAACAGCGAGCCAAAATACTGTATAAGAAAAATTCTAAAAACTAATTATTTCATATGTCAGGATATTTATGAAATAAAAATCCATGATTATATGAAACTCCTAATTTTTAAATTGGAGTTTTCTTAAAAAAAGATGCGGGCAAATTTTTGGGTATAACAGTTGCCCCTATTCAATATTCTTAAACCTGAAGAGATTGTCTGAAATCTGAAGGTGGAAGATGATTGAATATTTTAGATGCCCTGAAAATTTGCACTTACCTTGATCGGAAGAGATGTTGGAAGTTTGTCTTTGAACGTTGTCTGAGAAATGTTGTTGGCAGATTGAAACATTACATGAGATGGGCTTTCCAGATGCCATCTGGCAAATGTATTTGATGGTTTGTTCACCAGAATGAATCCATTGATTATATCTTGATGAAGGATTTGAAAACCTCTGCGTTGACTGTTCCGGAACCGTCCAAGGTTACCGCTTTAAGTCTAGGAGGATGATCGTTATGGAACTGTTCAAAGGTTTTCCGCTTTAGATTTCGAAAGTTGATCGTTGTGGAACCGTCTGAGGTATCAGCTTTAGATCTTCGATGGTAGATCGTTCTGGAACCGTCAGAGGTATCAGCTTTAGATCTTCGATGGTAGATCGTTCTGGAATCGTCTGAGGTATCGACTTTGATCTGTGTTACTTGTTTTTTGAGTTGATAAGTGATTTGGAAAGAGAGATCTCTTCAGAATGAATCCTTGGCTTGATTATATCTGAGAGGACTGCTTACAGAATTCAGGGGAACACTGCATGTGTTTGAGAACATCTTTGCTGAAGACATCCGTCTGCCTGAAAAAATCAAATTAGTGATATGCAATGTTTATGATGTATGTAATGGATGTGTTGAGATTCTCGAACTAAAGGAGAAATATGCATGTTATGTTGTGTATGAATATGTGTATGAATATGATGTATGATGTATGATGCATGGTGTATGATGTATGATGTATGATGTATGATTTTGAGCATATCAAGCTTCTAGTTGGGAGAATAAATCCCTGCTAGTCATCTGGACGTGAAGGCATTGTGATCGTTGATGATTTTTGCCGTCTTGTTTGAGTACCCTCGGCTGGGAACCTTCTTTGAGAACCATGGTACTCTGTTGAAGGATCTTCGACTACTGTTCGGGGATGAAAGGTAATTTGAAAGTTCTGATTTTGATGCCCTTTAAAGTGGGAATGAGGAAGATGCATAATCCTCCGATGCACTATTTGACCAAGTCCTGGTGTGGAGACCACACCTTCTGGAGATAGTAATCTGGAACAGCCCTGCTGGGGGATAAGATTTCTCGAATCACTTTGCTTGGAGAGAAAAATCTTATCGAGGATTTTGCTGAGAAATGCATCTCTGTTGGAGATTTTTCTTCTGATGCTGGTTTCGGGATGATGTCCAAATGATTGGGACATTACTTGAATGCTATTCCTGTTTTTCCTGGTAAACATCAATCATATTCAAATGCACATGTTCATTCAAAATTATCATTGGGACGTTTACGTATTCAAAACAGAAAAGTGAAAATGTTGATTTTGAGCCTAAGCTGCATTGATTTTTGAAAAAGAGCCATGATAGGCTGATTAGTACAGGAAGACAACAATCCTAGTAGTAGGAAATTGTCATAAAGCTTTGAAAAATATTTATAAAGTGAAATAGCTATGTGAAAACAATCCAGTCAAGTTTCAATTCTGCTATTGCCAATCTGTCTTCGAGCATCTCATCCCTCACTTGTTGGAAGAAAGTAATTGGACTGATCGGTGTCTTCGATGTATTGAATTTTGACGGTGAGTAGGCAACTGAACGGAACATAGTTGTACGCTTTATTCCCTAACTTTTGCCTAGGATGCCTTTTCAGGTTTTCAGCCTACCGGGATAGTATTATTTAGTCTCTAATTTTTTCCCGGATCGCCCTTTCGGGTTTTCGATCCACCGAGACGCTCTTTTTTTGCCTAAGTTGCCCTTTCAGGTTTTCAACTTAGCGAGCTTTTCTTCAAGCGAAGTATTTTTTGACTATGTCCGCATTTACAGGGTGTGGGAAATCCTCGCCATCCTTAGTGGTAAGCAATATGGCACCGCCGGAGAATATTTTCTTGATTACAAATGGCCCCTCATAAGTGGGAGTCCACTTGCCTCTGGGATCACCTTGTGGTAAGATGATGCGTTTGACAACCAAGCCACCAGTTTGATATGCCTGACTTTTGACTTTTTTGTTGAAGGCTTTAATCATACGCTTTTGGTACAATTGACCATGACAAATAGCTGCGAGCCTTTTCTCATCAATCAAGTTTATCTAAACCAACCGGGTCTGAATCCAATCGTCTTCGTCTAGATCGGCTTCTTTCATAATCCTTAGGGAAGGAATCTGAATTTCAATTGGAAGAACTGCCTCCCTACCATAGACTAAGGAGAATGGAGTTGCCCCTGTTGAAGTACGCGCAAATGTGCGATAACCATGAAGAGCAAAAGGTAACATCTCATGCCAGTCTTTGTAGGTTACTGTCATCTTTTGTATGATTTTCTTGATGTTTTTATTGGCAGCTTCCACCGCGCCATTCATCTTTGGTCGATATGGAGAAGAATTATGATGTTTGATCTTGAACTGTGTGCAAAGTTCAGTAATCATTCTGTTGTTTAGGTTTGTGCCATTGTCTGTGATGATCCGTTCAGGGATGCCATACCGACAAATGAGATTGTGCTTGATAAATCGGGCCACAACATTTTTGGTGACAGAAGCAAAAGAAGCTGCTTCTACCCATTTAATGAAGTAATCAATAGCGACCAGGATAAAGCGATGTCCGTTGGAGGCAGTAGGCTTGATTTCTCCAATCATATCAATACCCCACATTGCAAAAGGCCAAGGAGCCGTCAGGATGTTTAACGGAACTGGAGGTACATGTACTTTGTCAGCATATATCTGACATTTGTGACAGGTTCTGGAATGATGATGACAGTCTGCCTCCATGGTAGACCAGTAATAACCTACTCTGAGGATCTTTTTAGCCATTGTGTGTCCACTTGAATGAGTACCAAAGGCACCATCGTGTATGTCTTCCATAATCTGTTCTGCTTCCTTCTTGTTTACACAACGAAGTAAAGTCGAGTCATGGTTGCGTTTGTATAGGGTCCCATTACTTAGAAAGAATTTGGCAGCAAACCTCCTTAGAAACTTTCTGTCGTTAATGGACGCCCCTTCAGGGTACTCCTGAGCTTCGAGATATCTTTTAACTTCATGGAAACATGGTTTTTCTTCTGTTCCTTCGGCATCGATCTCATTGCAATAGGATGGTTCATCTTGTCTGTAAATGGTGATCATCGGCGCCTCATTGTCCCACCTGACTTTGAACATGGATGACATGGTAGCTAAGGCATCAGCTAGTTGATTTTCCTCGCGTGGGATGTGTTCAAAAGTGATTTCTTCGAAATAAGGAATCAGACTCAGCACATATTCTTTGTAAGGAATTAGATTCGGGTGCTTCGTGTCCCATTCCTCTTTGACTTGGTAAATTACCAAAGCCGAGTCTCCGTAGACCTTCAGGAACTTGATTCTTAGATCGATTGCAGCTTTGAGACCCAGAATACATGCTTCGTACTCGGCTATATTGTTAGTGCAGTTGAAGCATAATCTGGCAGTGAATGGTGTATAACCTCCTGCAGGAGAAATGATCACAGCTCCGATGCCATTGCCAAGTGCGTTAGAAGCTCCGTCAAAAACCATAGTCCACCGGGATCCTGGCTCGGGTCCTTCTTCTGGTCCTGGTTGTTTGTAGTCATTGACTAGCATAATGTCCTCGTCTGGGAAGTCAAAATTCAATGTTTGATAATCATCCACTGCTTGATGAGCCAGATGATCAACTACCACACTTCCTTTGATTGCTTTTTGTGAAGTGTATTGAATGTCATATTCTGTTAAGATCATTTGCCATCTTGCTATTCTTCCAGAGAGAGCAGGTTTTTCGAACACGTACTTGATAGGATCCATTTTGGAGATTAGGAAAGTGGTGTGATTTAGCATATACTGTCTTAGTCGGCGAGCCGCCCATGCTAAGGCACAACAAGTTTTTTCGAGTAGTGAGTATCTTGTTTCACAATCGGTAAACTTTTTGCTAAGATAGTAGATTGCATGCTCCTTTCGGCCGGACTCGTCATGTTGCCCCAGTACACACCCCATTGAATCTTCTAACACAGTTAGGTACATTATCAGAGGTCTTCCTTCCACAGGTGGTAACAAGATTGGCGGTTTTTGGAGATACTCTTTGATTTTGTCAAAGGCTAACTGGCATTTGTCATTCCACCTTTCCACTTGATCTTTCTTCAACAGTTTGAAGATCGGCATACAAGTAGTAGTCATGTGGGCAATAAATCGGGCGATGTAATTCAGACGTCCCAAGAATCCTATGACTTGTTTCTCGGTACGGGGTATAGGCATTTCTTGAATGGCTTTGACCTTGGCAGGATCAACCTCAATACCTTTGCTACTGACGATGAAACCTAAGAGTTTGCCGGATCTTACTCCAAAGGTACACTTATTTGGATTCAGTCGCAACCTGTATTTCTTGAGTCTGTCAAACAGCTTGTGTAGATGACCCAGATGTTCTTCTTCGGTGTTGGACTTTGCAATCATATCATCGACATACACCTCTATCTCCTAATGAATCATATTATGAAATAGAGCTACCATTGCACGTTGATAGGTTGCTCCTGCGTTCTTTAAACCAAAGGGCATTACTTTGTAACAAAAGGTTCCCTAGGGTGTTGTGAAGGTTGTTTTTTCCATTTCTTCGGGTGCCATCTTGATTTGATTGTACCCTGAGAATCCATCCATAAAGGAGAATACCTTGCATTGTGCGGTATTATCAACCAGTACATCGATGTGAGGTAAAGGGAAATCATCTTTGGGGCTTGCCCGGTTCAGATCTCTGTAGTCTACACACATTCTGACTTTCCCGTATTTTTTAGGTATGGGCACGATGTTAGCTATCCAAGGAGGATAACTTACAACTTTCAGGAAGCCGGCATTGAATTGCTTCTCAACCTCGTCTTTGATCTTTTTTGACATATCAGGCCTACTCCTTCGTAGTTTCTTCTTGACTGGAGTGCTACCTTCTTTGATTGGCAGGCGATGAACCACAATGTCCGTGTCAAGGCTTGGCGTATCTTCATAGAACCAGGCGAATATCTCGACGTAGTCTTGCAACATTTGAATCAGTCTTTGCTTGACACTGTTTTCTAAATCAGCCCCTATTTTGACTTCTTTCTTTTCTTCCTTGCTGCCCAAGTTGATAACCTCAATTGGTTCCTCATGAGGCTGTATAGCCTTCTCTTCTTGTTCTAGCAGCCTTGCAAGTTCTCTTGGTACTTCACAATCTTCCTCACTTTCGTCCTCAGTTTGGTAGATCGGATTTTCAAAGTCATGACGGGCAATAGCAGAATCGTTATTGACTGGATCCAAAGTGAGTGTGAATCTGCATTTATTTATGTGGGTGTGTGTAAGAAAACATAGCTATTTGAAAAGAAAAGAAAGAAAAAGGATCACAAAATTTGAATATGCAAACGTCCCATGATTTTATTGAATGCACATGATCATGATATGACAAACCCTTATAAAAGGACCAGTGTGCTTCGGGCAAGGCACACGGCTTTCAAGCTCATGGTTTGATAGTACAGGAACCATTTTTATCTTTGAACAATATAAACAGCGAAAACAGGAAATTGCATTTACTCCTGATCAAAGGAGATCACATCCTCAGCTTCCCAGTTGTTCAATCCATTGTTGTGAGCAGGGAGTATCCAGCTGCTCCAGTTGCAGTTGTCTTCTTCATCTCCCACAGCATTGATTTCATTAGTGGGGAAATGAGCCGGTGATCTTTCGGGATAAGTGATATACTCTGCTGGATACGAGAGCCCAGGCTGAGATATCTCTGTTGGCTGAGCGAGATGCTCGATAAGGCCGTCCCATCCAGTCGGGATGATGTTTTGGATAGAGACTTGTGTATCCTGGTGAGGGGTGTATTCTGACAGAAAGTAACCCTCGTTATTTGGTGTTTCCCTGGCTTCTTCGAGAGTGAAATTGTCGTCGTAATGTTCATCCCATCCAGTTGGGACAATGGCTTCCATGGTGATTTGTGAGCTCGGAGGAGCGGAGTATTTCACCATAAAGTCATATTTGCCACTTGGCTCTCCTAGCGTATCCCATACTTCTTTAGGTGGATTTTGATATTGCTGAGTGCTGGGACTTGTGAGACTTTTGTCATTTTCAAATTGATCACCCCATCCAGTTGGGGTAATATCTTCCATAGCAATAAAAGAATTCTGAGGTGCGGTATATTGATAATTATACCCGCTGCTTGGTTCTCCCAAAGTATCCCACATTCCCATGGGAAGGGGTGGAATTTCATCTGGATATGGCTGAATGATATGGTTCAAGAACACTCCATCTTCTTCAATAGCATTCACTCCTTGGCTGATGAAATGTGATATTAGTCCTCTAGAACAAGGACTTTGATCATTCTTTTGATTTCCACTATCATAGCCCAGGCCTAGCTTGTCGGACTTGTAAGGTATATCGAGGAGCTGTCCCCATACTGTGCAATCACCTTTTTTGATCACAGCTTTGGCATCTTTGAGAGAAGCCATAGTTGTAGTTGGAGTAGCAGAAATATGCTTGGTAGTAGAGACATCTGGAGAGACCACCTCAAAAGATTGGCAGGGAGTTTTGATGAATTCGTCATCCAACTCAACATATTTGGAATTGCTCAGGTGACTAACCACATATTCCTCTTCGCCATAAACTGTGACAATCTTTCCTTTTACTGGATATTTTAACTTCTGATGCAGGGTAGAAGTTACAGCATTTGCCCCATGTATCCAAGGGCGTCCAAGTAAACAGGAATATGCTGGGCGAATTTCCATTACGTAAAAGGTAGAATCAAAGATCTGAGAGCCCACTCTGATTGGGAGATTCACCTTTCCGTACACTGTTCTTGTTGACCCATCGAAGGCTCTTACCACAACATCGCTCGGTTGTAACATAATTCCTTCGAAGTCAAGCTTTTCTAGTACTGTTTTTGGTAACACGTTCAAAGAAGAACCGTTATCTACCAGCACATGAGATAGAGTGGTGCCATTACATTCAATGGAGATATGTAGGGCTTTATTGTGATTCTTTCTAGCAGGGGTTAGATCAACATCAGAGAAACCGAGGCTGTTATTCGCGGTTAGATTGGCAACACAATTCTCAAATTGAACGACTGAAATCTCTTGAGGCACATGCGCAGCTTTCAGGAACTTCATCAGAGCTTTGGCATGAGCTTCTGAATACTTTAGCAGAGACAGCATTGAGATTTTTGAAGCAGTGTGCCCCAGTTGTTCGACAATATTGTAATCACTCTTGCAGATGATTTTCAGTATTTCCTCCATTTCTTGCTTCGATGGATCTTCAACAGTGACCTCCACCGGTATTTGAACTGGCTCAACTTGTGGCTCTTTGCCTCGAGCGTTGTCATCTTGATTAGGAACTGGGACCTGGACTGGACCAGTAGCAACATTTGGAGAAATTTCTGGTGAAAAGATCCTTCCACTTCTCGTGATCTTGCTGGTACCCACAATATTATCCACAGTTGGAGCAGTTAACTTCGTGGCCTCTTCAGTCGAGGTATCCTGTTTAACTCCATGGACATAAACATTAGTGTCGTAACCCCACGGGACAGATTTGTCTGAGGAGTATGGAAATGGAGTTGGACTAGCAATGATTACTGATGCCACTTTGAGTGTAGCAGAAATTTTGAAAGGAGCCTTGGCAGAGATTTTGAATGGTAAGTTGGAAACCACTGAGACATCCTCTATTCTCATCCCGTTTGCAAAGACTTCGCATAAAACGTCCATAGAAGGGAGCCTCTCAAACATAATGATACGGCGATCCATCCATTTTTGAATTCCCATTCTCAGATTTTCACAACCATTGGGCAGGTATGAGCAATAAAAGCAATCAGGGTCACAACCTGGAAAGTAACCAGCTTGGATTAGCTTTCCTTTGACTTCGAGGAACGGAGTTGACAATTCGGTCACATCATAGATGTAAACAGTGTCTAGGATAGCGTTAACAGTTTTGTCATGCTTCGGCATGGGTGCCGTGATGACATTTGGAGTTTCTGGAGGATCAAACTCAATTTCCCCAGCATCTATCATGTCTTGTATTTTATTTTTCAGGGCCCAACAGTGATCTGCGTCATGTCCTGGACAGTTTGAGTGATACGCACACGTTGCATCGGGGCGATAACTCGGAGAGGAAGTGTTGACATTCTTTGGAGGATCTTTTAATGTGATTAGATCTGCTTTTAGCAAATGCTGCAATGCCTGAGAGATCGGCATATTGATTCTGGTGAAATTTCTTCTTGGCGCATCTGGTCGACGCGTATGTTTTGGCTGTTGATCTTTTTGAGGTGCAGATGCGGAGATCAGAACTGCCCCCACAGATTGGTGCTGGTCACTTTTGCGACCTTTCTGAATTTGCATTGTATTGACCTCATTTCTCCCACTAATGGGCCTTTTTGTAGTACCAGAGGAAGAGCCTATTTGAACTTTTCCATTTTGAATGCCACTTTCGACACGTTCTCCAGTCAATATTAGGTCAGTGAAACCTGATGATGAGCTTCCCAGCAAATGACTATAGAAAGGGCCAGTTAAAGTGCCCATGAACATGTCGACCAGCTCGCGATCAGATAAGGGTGGTTGAACCCTTCCAGCCATATCTCTCCACTTTTGTGCATATCCTTTGAAACTTTCTTTTGGTGCCATGGACATGCCCCTTAGTTGAGTACGGGTTGGTGCAAGATCAGCATTGTATTGATACTGTTTGTAAAAAGCAGCAGCTAAATCTTCCCAGGTATGAACTTTGGTACTTTCCAGCTGGTAGTACCACTCGAGTTGTGTACCCGACAGACTTTCTTGGAAGAAGTGAATCCACAATTTGTTATCTGTTGTGTGAGGTTGTATCTTCCTTACATAGGACCTCAGATGTAGTTTTGGGCAAGAAACTCCATCATATTTTGCAAAGACAAGAACCTTGAACTTTGGAGGGATAACAACATCTGAGACGAGTCCCAGATCATTGAAATCTAAGCCAGGTATTTTTTTGTATCTCCATAGCTTTCATGCGTTCTTCCAACTGCTGGTATTTGTCATCATCCTGTTCGTCTCCAGAATGATAATCCTCTTCATTAGAAGAGAGAGAGGGTTTGGCAGAACCCTGGTTGCTGTGATTGTGTCCTTGTTCACCATCACCGACTATTTCAGGGATCGGTGGCTTTTTGAACTTTTTGACTGGGATTTTGATCTTCCTTTTCAGGTGACTTAAGCCTACAGATCCTTTGGGCTTCTTTTTATTTTTGATTATCAGGGCTTTCAGTTCTTGTTGCCCCTTTGCCAGCTCCAGAATTGCCACTTGAACTTGGGCGTTCTGTGCTTCGAGATTCTTGATGCTTGTTTCAGATTCCATCTCTTCTAACTGAAATAAACAGCGAGGAGATGAGAAATCCGTCATGTGAACCTGTTATGCAATGTGTATGAATGAATGAAATGCATATGCAATGCTTATGAATGAAATGTATATGCAATGTTTTCAAGGATCTTAGAGTTTAGGTTTGTTAAAACAAAGGAGAAACAAACATTAGTTAAACAATTTATTTCTTTTTTTTTCTTTTTTCTTTTTTCTTTGCCTCATTCGGGCTTACAAAACAGAAATAAATAAAGAAAATGAATGATCCCTCAGGTCTCTCATGGACGCTTTCTCTTTGCACCCAGGAATGTGTTGATCTGCTGTTCTTCTTGGAGTTGTCCAGTGAGCTCCAATAATCTTCTCTCATAGTCTTGACAGTGTGCTTTAAAGGTATCTCTTTCCTCTTTTAGTTGAACCCAAGATTTCTGCAACTCTTCCAGGTCAGTTGGCATATCCGAATGTAGAATAACTTGAGGTTCGTCTCCTTTGACTTCCGGCTCAATAGTCACAGGTAGAATAGTGGGATATGGCATGATGAACTTCTGAGCATGAGTACGCACCCATCTGAGGTAAGGTTCCATAGGAATAGAATTCCATTGCCCCAAAGTTTTGCTTTCTATTCTATAGACACTGCCCCATGCATGTATGAACCTTCGTCGGTGTCTATGGGAATCATCCTCGTAATCAAACACAATGCAACGGATAATCATGTCGTGAGGACCGTTTCCCCTTGCATATCCGAATTAGCATAAATCTAAAGAGGGATTGTAAGTGATGCCCCCTTTGATGCCAAGTAGTGGCACATTAGGGTACTCTCCACAATGATCAATGATACTAATGTCTCTTTGAAAGAAGTTGTTCCGCCGGATATCTGAATGAGACAAAGACATAATCCTGCGAGACCATTGCATTCTTTTTTCATTTCTCAACACTGATCGGGGAAGATGAAATGTAAACCACCTAGACAGTAGTGGTATACAGCACATGAGAGTTCCTCGTTTCTTCATGGTACGAGTGTGTAGAGAATGTAGAATGTCTCCCAGCAATGTTGGTACCGGGTTACGGGTTAGGAAAAGGTTGATGATGTGCACACTTATGAACTGGTCGGGATTAGGGAATAAAACCAACCCATAAATCAAAAGAGCCACTATCTCCTCAAAAGCTGGGTAACTTTTGTTTTCTAGTAGTAACCGAGCCTTTTGCATTAAGAACTTAGCAAGCAAACCCTGGATTCCACTCTTTGTTTCCCAATTAGACTCGATTTCTGACTTTCGCAAATGTAAGGCAGCAGCAATGGTTTCAGGTTTTGGAATCCTTTCTAAGCCAGTGAAAGGTAATTGATTTCGAACAGGTAATCCAATTAGTTCAGAAAACTCTTCCAAGGTGGGTACTAACTGGTAATCAGGAAAGGTAAAGCAATGATGTTCGGGGTCAAAGAACTGGAACAGGACCCGTATCATGTCTTCTTCAAATTTTGAGGTAACCAAATGGAGTAGGTGACCGTGCTTTTCGGTGAATTGATCATTCCTGGGGAATTCTGATACTAAGTTTTTCAGTTCAGATGGCACCTTTGAGATGTTGATTCGGATGTAATCTCTGGTGGCGGGAGCCATTACCTGCAATAACAACAAAGGTAAACTCTTTGATCCTTGAAATGATTAGTGAGAAAATGATATGCTTATGATGCTTATGATGTTATGATGTCAAACATGTGGCACACAAAAACAAATCAAACAATAGCCTTAAGTTTAAAGGCTTGCATGAAGTCCATAGGTGATACCCTCCCCACTGAAGTTGAGTTGGTTAAAACCTGTCCTAGAATAGTATTTGGGTTCTATGATCCTTGGAGGTAACATCTCAATACGGCGCTCGGACGACCGATCAAAATATTCCTCGAGGATAACTAACTTCGATCAACTTCAAAGCTAGCCACTTAATAGGCCACAAGTCAAGTTCAACTAAAAGGTTCTAAGACAAATTAGTGTTTAATGACATTTCGGAAGCCTAATATACTCCTTGATCGTTTTCAAGGGATATCAGTATAAACCAAAGTATCGCACTAACGGTGACTACCAGATCAACCGTATCGGTACATGTCGTACAGTTTCCTTGGTCTATTGTCACATACTTAAGGTATCTCGAGATTCGGGTTAGAATCTTTCACACAAGCAAAATACCCAAACAAACCTTTGAAAAATAGAGCAATCAAGCCAAACAATTGAAAACATCGAAGTGATCTATTCTCTAAAGGTAACCCCTTTTGAAAACATTTTGTTTTTAGAAAGTAAATCCCCAGCAGAGTCGCCAGTTCTGTCGCGCCCTCGGTTTTTTGCCATACCTCTTGCGGAGAGATACGCGAACTGACTCTTTTTTGTTTCTGCTTTTGTATTTGAAAATCAGAGAGTCGCCACCGACCTTTTATTTTATCCAATTAAGGAAAGGTTTATAAAAGAAACAGAAAAAAGACCTTTAAGAAATTCTGGGTAAGGGGGTAGGTTATACAAAGGGAAGGTGTTAGCACCCTTTGTATCCATGGTTATCCATGGGCTCTTTAATTTGCTTAGCTCACTTGTTTTCAATTACTTTTCTATTGCCTTGAAATGCTCGTATGTGGTTTCAAATACCTTTGTAAATTGACTTTGTAATGATCCTTGTGCGGATGTATACAAAGTGTTTTTATCTTTCAAAAGATGTTTTGAAAAAAGAACGTTAACTTCGTAATGATCCTTGTTTGGATATATACAAAGTATTGTCTTTTTGAAAGTTTTATTTTGAAAAACAATGATATATGAGAGATTTGTTTGTTTTGATTTGAGCAAGCAAATTAGGAGGTCTACCCTGAGTTATAAGGTATTTATCCTATTTCCTTTAAAAATCTATCCTTTCACCGGATATAAACAAAAGTTCGATTTTGTACTCGAAATAGTAGAATTTGATTTTTTGATTTTGAAAAGAATGAGAAAAGGGATTACCTTAAGAGGTGCAAGTGTGATTGTGTTTAGATTCAGATATTTTATCTTTGAAGTTAGTGATCTAACGATTCAATTTTTATCTTTGACATACACGCAGTTTTATATGTGCTGGAATTTAAAATGCGGAAATGTAAAATGCGGAAAGTAAATCTACGCTATTACATCGATTGTGCAGGAAATGTAAACTACGCTATTTACATGGATTTGACAACCTATACATTTATCTAGGAATTTAAATTGCAAGAAAATAAAGAAATGTTTTTGGATTTTTTATGATTGATTTTAATTATAATTAATGCATGATTAATTAAATTAAAATGAGGAAAAAAGATGAAAATAAATTTAAACCTAAAAATTAAGTTCAAAATATGTTCAAAATGCTTTTCAATTAATTTTAAAACAAAACTAATTTTTTTGGAATTTTTGAAATTGATTAAGTTAATTAATACATAATTATACAAATAATTACACAAATAATTAAAACTTAAAGAGAAAATTATCCTAAATATGTACAAAATTAGCCTATAATATATAAACTATATTTAATATAAAGAACAATTTTTTTTAATGATTTTTTGATTGGTTAAAATAATTAAAAGATAAATATATGCATATTATCTAATTAATTATACAAAATATTTAAATTATGAAGAAAAATAAAATATTTTTATTTCAGAAAATAAAATATTATTTTAGCAAGTTAAAAATATTTTTTATGTATTTTTTGGATTTTTAAAACTATTTTTAATTAATTTTGCAAAGAAATTAAAATAGAAATAGAAAATAAAATAAGGCATGATCATGTGTGATTGATCTGAGAGTCTATGATATGGGGAGTGGGTTTTGGTGCGTTGGATGGAGAATTAGTGGAGATCTATGGCCCAGATGCGTGGATACATGGTACACGTGGTTAGAGGTGCAACATGTGATCATGCTGAATTTAAGAGTCCAACATGGGGCCCACTAAAGCTGACTGGCGAATAGAAAGAGGAGAATATGCCACGCGAGCGGTCAAATGGTCAACCTCACTATTCATCATCTTCTTCCTTTTACCTGCGGAATTTCTTGCAGACTTACCTGCGGATTTTCCTGCGGATTTTGCTTTCAATTCTTTAACCTTTTGAATGACCTACAAAATGAAAATGGAAAAGAACAAGGGCCACCCAGATCACCTAAATGGACCCTTCTGAACATGATAGCGTCGTTAGTTTTTTCATTTGGAGCCTGTATCATGGAGAACGAAAGCTTCACATGTTTGAAGCTCAAAAATGGTGGAGCTTCAAAACCACGTTAAAGCTTGCATGTGATCACTCAAACCTACTCTATATCATGCCATGAGTCCATGCAAATGGTTAGATTTCATTTTAGTTAAGCATGCATACGAAAACGAAATCTATGTGTGTATGTTCATGTAAAACATCATACGCATATTATGACTCTCATGGGACCAAACAAAAAGCTTATTCTTACTCTATATTACTTTAGGAGATGATTGGAAGTGTTTATTTGTATTGATAATGATTGGAATATGGAAAACGAAAATTTACAAAGTTATGGAATTTTTGAGAATTTTGTGAAGTTTCTTTGCTATCTCCCTTGCTATTTTCGTGTGTGTTTATTTGATGGAGTATGCAGCTTCATTTATAAGCCAAGAGGTGCTTAGAAACTAAGCCAAGAAGCATTCATTGCTTTGTTGAAACTTTGATTTTTAAATATTAAAAATCTTTGAATATTTGACCAAGTCTTGCTCTTCTTCACTTCTCTTGCCTTGTACTTCAATTTTCTGCAGAAAATTAAAGATTCTTTGATGAGTCATGCTTAAGATTTAAGCCATGCATTACCCTTCCATTTTCCTTTTTCAATTTAATCTTAAATGGGATAAAATTAAACCAAAAATGGAATAAAAATGATGTGGGCTTTGTCTTGGTCGTGGGAGGCCCATTATATCATGGGAAATATGTTTGAACTATGAAAACTTGGCCCCATTTGGAAAAAAATACATTTTTGATCAATGTTGGTTTTATGCATTTTCCCAAAATTTAGCCAACTTCAACAAGGTGTAAATCCCTCACTTTTTGTCATATGAAGGGGATCTTGCACTTTTTGGAAACCTCAAAGAGTCCTCTAACCAATGTCTTTGGTCTCATGTCAAAATTATTTTTGATGCTCCTTGTGTGTCCTTTTGAAAAAAGTGACTTTTTGTTGACTTTGAAAATGACCTGTAATGTCTTGGTTCATATTTTTCAAATGGTGAACCTAATGACCATGGGACCAATTGCATTTGAAATATAATTGAATTTCCTTCAAAATGAGCTTTGGTTTGAATTTTTTGGATGAAGGATGAGAGAGTTATGACCAGTCAAAGTTCAGTTGACGTTTTAGGAGAAAACCCTAATTTTGAATCTTAGGGTTTTGTTGATTTTTGATCTTTCCTTGATGAATTATGATCATCCAATTATCAAATGATGAATCCTTTGATAAAATATGGATGTTGACAAAAAATTTCATTTTTGATTGTCTGTTGACTTTTTGGTCAACCGGGTCGTCTGTTGACTGTTTGAGCTGCTGACGGTGCGTCTGAGTGAATTGAAATTTGAACATTTGTATGATGGTACTTTGAGATATATGGAGATCCATGAAATCCATTTGAGGTCTCAAAAACTTGTTTCTCCTGAAAAAACAAGAAACCCTAGTTAGGGACTGTTTGTGTAGGAGACAGTTAAGCGTACCTGATTTTTGTGCAGTGCTGAGTCTCTACTAATCATGTGATATTCAGAAGACTTCTAGGACAAAAATCTTGGAATTTTGAAATGCAAAAGTTTGATTTGATTGATGGTACAAGACACGGAGAATTGCACTGTCAGCAGTTTTGACTGTCAACTGACTGTTCAGGTATTAATGTAGCAGTTAGAGTGAAAGATCAACAGTCAAAGTTAATTTTCTTTTTGTTGTTTTTGTTTTATGTGGAAGACGAAAGTTTATCTACATGACTTGTTAAAAAACACAGACATAATAAATAACTAATATTTACTGTACGCGAGCAAAATTACCGATAACCCTGAAAATCATTTAATGCACAGAAAAATAAATATTTGACTGTCACACAAAATATTATCTGAATAATTAAGCAACAGTATGACAAATAGTACAACATTTAATACTGACAGTACAAATATTACATACTATAATGAACAGTACGACGAGTAAACGATACATTTAAGAAAATAAGAGATACGACAAACTTTAAGAATGACGATTAATAACCCATGCTACAAACAATAACATGTAGATGATTGGGAGTGTCAACATCCCAGGTCCACATTTTTCCGGGCTATGTAGACAGAAGAAGAGAGAATGAATATGAAGTAGAAATTTGAGAGATGAGTTAGAATTTGATGTGAGATTTTATGGAAAAAATGAGAGGTATTTATAGAATGAAAAGAAGGATAGAGACGTTGGGGAATGAAGTGATTCCGTACAAAAGAAAAATTTGAGTGGAAGTAAGATTTGAAAAAAAGTGTATGATAGTGTTGGGAAAAAGAGAGATGTATAGAATAAAGTTAGAATTTGATTTTTGAAAAAGAGATTTGAAAAGAGATTTTGAAAATAATGGAATATAGTACAAAAGTTAGTGAGAAACAAAAAAATTAATAATAATTTACTTGTTACCAGTACAGTCTGAATCCCGGACTCTGCGCCTGCAAAAGATTTATCTCTGTACCAATTGTGTCAGTACTATTTATCTGTAAATAAATATCAAATAAATAGCGTGTGTGAAGTAATAAACAGTAACTGGCGTTTGCGTAAGAATAAATTCAACAGCGAGCCAAAATACTGTATAAGAAAAATTCTAAAAACTAAGTATTTCATATGTCAGGATATTTATGAAATAAAAATCCATGATTATATGAAACTCCTAATTTTTAAAATGGAGTTTTCTTAAAAAAAGATGCGGGCAAATTTTGGGGTATAACACGAACGCCCAAGGATCTGCTGGACCACCGTGCACCCTCAAGGGTCTCCCACACAGAATTCATAGAGCTATGTTGTTTTCTTTAATTTATTTGTTTATTTTCATAAACCTTTTTGTCATTTATTTATCTCTTTTTTATCTTTATGTTTTTATTTAAAATTACTTAAATCATCTTTCATTTTGTAAATAATATTTTCAAGACCTTTGCATTTATTTTATCGAACTTTCGATTTTTTTTATTGTTTAAAAATTATTTAAAGATATTAAATTATTTATTTGTCACATTTAAACCAGTTACCTTTAAACCCTGATTTTATTCTAACTATTTTTCATGATCACTAATCACCGTTAGATAAGTATTATCCACTAACATACCCTTACAAACCTCTTTGGGTCACAATAAGTTTTCTTAAAAAACCTTTAGGATTTGTAAACCTTTAGGGTTTGTGATCAACTAGGGTTTAGATCAGTCAATGCACTAACATTTCTCTTCTTCATGCCTACTTTTCAGGGCTAGCCAAGATCTTCCGACTACACGCCATGGCAATCAAAAAGCTAAGTTCCGACCCTTTTAAATATAATTTTTATTAATTTTTACTGTTGCCTTATTAAGTTCAATTAGTGTCATACCCTAATTTTTGACCCCCCTGAGATGACATATCTTCAGGATTTTCATCAAGTCAAAGTAAGTACCCAGAGCAGTCTGACATTCAATCGAGGGTGTTCAAAGACAAGAAAACTCAGGCAAAGGATCAATCAATAGGAGGATTAGTCTCTAACACAATCATGAGACTCAAGAGCTTCATTATTTCACCTATGATTGATTAGACACCCAGTCATCTAAGTACAGAATTACTCAGATCAACAGACCAGGGTTTGGAGCCTTATCAAGGACTAAAATCAGGGAACACTTTTGGGAAACCCTAAAAAGCCCTAGGGGACCATTCAAAGACATCAATCATCTTCAAATAACTCATATGACAAGATCCACTGGACATTACACCTCAATTCAAAGTCTACAGTCATCATTGTCCTCTGGTCGACAATTAGGGTTTTTGACCTAATTCCCCAAGATAGTTGACTTTTAATCAGGGCATGGATCTAAAACTCAAGACATGATCCAAGAGTCTCTATTACCTCAATATAATCCCTTTACATCATTCATTTAAGGAGAAGATCTTGTTTCTACACAAAAGTCCAAAATCTCACCTTGTTTGGAAAAAGTCAACTGTATGGGATCACCATTGACTTTTGAGACTTTTGGTCAAACCATGACTTTCAAGGATCAATATCATCAATATATGGATATTAAAGTCATTTGACCAAAGAAATTCAAAGAAATTCATCAAGGAGCAAAAAGTCGGGAATTAGGGTTTTTTAAGGCATGGTGAGAACTCAAAATTTCACCTACACAACTCAAAAAACTTCCAACATGAAAGTTGTAGATCTTGCAAAATAAAACGACATCTTAAAAAGGAACTTTTTTCAAAAGATCAATCATTTAAGAGTTTTGGAAATTTTGGAGTTTTAGGTCATAAACACTTAGAAATTTTTCTAAGTGTTTTAACCTAGTTTTCTTCCAACTTTGGCCTCATTTTTCACAAATTTGCCAAAGGATTCTGAAGAAACTCCAAACTAATGATTTGAAGTTGATGTTTAGGGTTTTCCAAATTGTGTTCAAACTTCTCCAAATTCATTTTGAGCTAAGAGTTATGCTTGTTCAAAGTTGGCCTCATGAAGTGAAATTATAGGTCATGTACAATTTGAAACTTTGCAATTTTGTGCATTTTGCTTCACTAAGTGATGCTACACGACCTCTAATACATCTGAAACCATACCACACATCCAAATTCATCATTGCATAAGGATTAGAGAAGATTCCCAAAAACAAAGGCATGTGATTATGTAATGATTGCATTTTTGAATTTATGGCAAATGATGAATCATCAAGGAATCTTGTTCTAAGCCAATTAGAACTCTCCTCTGAATCAGAAATGTTCCCTTGGATCATACAAGATCAATGGTTGGGGAAGTTAGCCCGAAAATGCATCATTGCATTTAGGATCTTTTCAAATTTTCTTCTTGGCTAAGAAACCAAAACTCTCTCATTAAGCAAGCTCACTCTCTCAATCAGTACTGAACCATTTACCTATAAATAAGGGAGCATACTTCAGTAGAAAAACACACCAAAGCAACTCAATTCCTTGCTTTCTCTTTCTCTTCTCATGCTTATTGTTTTTCAAAGTTCTTTGGCAAGAAGAATCGTTTTCTTCAAACCAGAGCTCATCTTTGGAAAGTAAGCATTCTAACATCTCAAGGGAGGTCATTTGAGGTGATCCAAGCACCTGGATCACTTCTGTAAGTGGAGGAACACCATTGTTTCTCTCACTTTGGAGCAGTTGCAGTTGGAGGTCCATAGTGCAATTCAGAAGGTTTCCAATCAAGCTAAGCATCCAGGCATGTTCCATAGGAGGTAGTGAAGCTGTTCAGATGGCTGCAGCTCATCTGTAACTCAAGAATCATCACCCTCCATGTTCACTTGAAGCTCAAATCAAGGGAGGTCCATAGAACAATTCAGGAGGATTGAGGTTACAACAAGCATTCAATTAGCATCACTGAACCACAAGGAAGCTTTTGGGATCATTCATACAAGCCCAGGTGCTCTCTATCATCCTCGCGACCTCCATTTTCAGAGGTAAGTTTCTGAACTCTACCTCTTTAATTTAAGCACTCTTTGTGATAAAGCTCGATTCTATCTTTTAAGCATCATCAGAGGATTGAAAACCCTCTATCATCATTCATTTATCTTTCAGTATAGTCATTTAATTTGATTTTCAAAATTTAGGGTTCTTCACGATTTCTGGTAAATTAGTTAGATATAGTTGATATAAATTTATGTTAGTTACATATTTAGAATCGTGAGTGAATTTAGAATAAGTTTCATCTTTACATCTTTGCAAATGGTTGAGAAATGAGCAAGTTCATAAATTCAAAATCTGAGAACTTGAGGTTGAAGATGACAATGGTGGTGGCGCGCAAATTTTAAATTCAGGGTTGAGTTTATTTTATTTTGAATGATACCTGTTTCATAAACGACTAAAACGTGATAGCCCAGTGGTAAAGAGTGTTTGTGTGTTGCGCGTGCCCAAGGTCTGGGGTTCGAATCCCCCTCGCCCCAGACCTTTTGATTTTATTTTCTTTTTGCTTCTATACACTTGAATAACATATGAGTTGCAAAGGAATCAGTTTACTATCACCATGCGCGCGCTGGCCCAGTGGTTTGGTTTTGGGTGTGTGACTTGGAGGGCGTGAGTTCAATCCCTCTAGGTGACAAAACCTTATTTTTTATCACTTTTCCCATTTGATTTCTTCACAACTTTACACAATTAATTAACCTATCAAATTAAATCATTTTCACTTCATTTTTCACACACTTGTTATTTAATATATCTATTTTATGAATAATCAAAAAAATCATAAAAATATTATTTATTTCATATATTTTTATTAGGTTTAAAATAGTATGTTTTAAGTGTTTTCTTAAATACTTTAAATGCATATATTCATTTTGTTTTAACCTAATTATTTTTGTGAATAGAGTTTATGATAAAACCCTAATTATTTAGGTCTTAATTAGGCATAGATCTTTTTTTCTTTACCTTAATTAAGTTGATTTTCTGTCAATTTTCAAAACTGTTTTCAATCTCCGAATAAATCGAATAATTAAGGTTTTCAAACAACAAAACCTTATATTATTTCAAATCATTTTCAAAACTAATTTTACACCAGTACTATAAAGTACTGGGCCTCTAATAGAGTGTAAGTCCCAAACACCTTCTCTTCTTAGCTTGTTTTCAAAACTGTATTTTCAAAATCTTCTTTCTGTTTTCAAAACATTCTTCTGGTATTTGAAGGGCATTATTCCCGGTGAAACTCTTCAGATACCTATGTGACCTTTGTCCATCTTCACTTCTTCTGTTTTCAAAAACCCTTAACTGTTTATCATATATATATTCAACTGTTATCCACCAATTACTGTTGAGGCTCTGTACATACTTCTCCAAAGGCCTCCACTCCATCCAGGTTAGGCTTTACAAGCTTTCAATTTACAGTCTTTATTTAAATTACTGTCAAATATAAACTGTGCATATATATTAGTTTAGAACTACGTTTGAGTGTAAACCCTAGGACAGTTAAACTATATATATTATAGGAATATGACCTAGGATTGAGAATGTCTTCCCGGTGAAGGCTCTTTCCTAATTAGAGATCTGTAGTTCAAACCCCCAAGATGAATTATTCCCGGTGAAACATCTTGGCAAAAACCTTAGAATCCAAAAATATAGGACACATCCACCCAAAGAGGAATTATTCCCGGTGAAACCTCTTACCCATTTGCTTAGAGCCAAAATAAGTTCAAAACTACATAGCTTTCTCTTGTGCTATAACAAGGACCCTCGATTAGCCTCCTCTTGGGCTTTGTACAAGGACCCACAGGCTTCTTAAAAGCATTTCCAGCTTCCTCTTGAGCTTGTATACAAGGACCCATCAGGTTTCTTATAAACATAGGAACAGGTCTTTAGTCACCTTTTAGCCTACCCTGGTGAGTTTTCTTCCAATTTAAACCAGACTTTTAACAAGCCAAGTTTGTCTCAATTTTGCATTGAGTACACCTTTTGGAATGAGAGACATGGACAGTCTCTGTCACCCTTATCTTCATCAATCTTCCTTAGCAGAGTCTAGGATCCATATTTGCTTATCCTCAGCATGAGTCAGCCTTCATCTTGGGCTTTAAACAAGAAGTCTCCATTAGATAATCTTTCTGCCATTCACCAAAAGAGTCAAAACCCCTGGAAAGGGTTAGCCTCCAAATCAATCCATCATTTCAATAAAAACCCCTGGAAAGGGTTAGCCTCCAAATCAATCCATCATTTCAATAAAAACCCCTGGAAAGGGTTAGCCTCCAAAGTCAATTAATCAAAAAGAGTCACGACCCCTGGAAAGGGTCAGCCTCCAAAAAACATGATAAAGTCAGTCTTTTAACAGACAATTTCTCCAGCTGAGTCAAAACCCCTGGAAAGGGTTAGCCTCCAAAATCAGTCTTTCAAAAATCAAAGATTCATTCTCTTAGGAGATAATCTCCCCAAATAGAGTCTCCCTAAGTAGAGTCAGCCTCAATTCTGGGCTTCGTACAGAACACCAAAAAATCCTTAGTTTAAATACTCCCCAGTAGAGTTATCATTTCAATAAATCAATAAAATCAATCAAAAAGCCTCAAGCTTGGGCCTCATTCAAGCCAGCTAAAGTCAAATCTTTCATATAGTAAATAGACATAGCTTATCTCTATAGAGAGATATTTTTACTACTCTACCACATTCAAACAAACAAACATTTCAATTTCAATTTCATTCAAAGTCTCCCATTTAGGACTCTGAAAGACATGCTCTGGCACATCCCCAGACTTGTACACTTTCCCTAATTTGGATGAGCATCTTTCTTTCATTTTAGAGGCACGATGGCTGTCATACTTGATCAACCAAGTAGACTCCCCTCTTAATGAAACATCATTTTTTTAGCTTTTCTGTCACTTTTAAATGTTTGTGGTAGAATGGTACAAATACCTCTCTGTAAAGATGATTTCATGTCTCTTTACTGTAAACAGAGATTTAATTCCAAGCTTCAACCTTGAGCTTCAAGCAAGGCACCAAAAACAAGTAATTTCCCTAGTTAGTTCCCCGAACTACATTAAGCTCTGACTTCCACTAGGGATATGTGAAGGATAGAAAAACACTTAGAAAGGGGGGGATTGAATAAGTGTGACTTTAAAACTTGGACGATAAAAATAAATGCACAAATATTTTTATCCTGGTTCGCTGTTAACGAAGCTACTCCAGTCCACCCCCGCAGAGATGATTTACCTCAACTGAGGATTTAATCCACTAATCGCACGGATTACAATGGTTTTCCACTTAGCCGCAACTAAGTCTTCCAGAGTCTTCTGATCACAACCTGATCACTCCAGGAACAACTGCTTAGTTCACTCCTAAGACTTTTCTAGAGTCTACTGATCAACACGATCACTCTAGGCTTAGTTCACTCCTAAGACTTTCTGCTCAGCCAACTGCCAAGACTTCCTGCTCAGCCAACTGCCAAGACTTCCTGCTCAGCTAACTGCTAAGACTTCCTAGAGTATACTGATCAACTGATCACTCTAGTTCCTTACAACTTAATGTAATCAATTCAAGAGTTTACAAATGCTTCTTAAAAGCGATAATCACAACTGTGATATTTCTCTTACAATTTAAGCTTAATCTCACTAAGATATTACAACAGCAATGTAGTGAGCTTTGATGAAGATGAAGATTCTGAGTTTAGATTTGAACAGAGTTTCAGCAAGTTAATTTGAATTGTATTGGTGCGAAATCGTTAACCTTGCTTCTCATCAGAACTTCATATTTATAGGCGTTGAGAAGATGACCGTTGAATGCATTTAATGCTTTGCGTGTTCCGTACAGCTTTGCATTTAATGTTATACGCTTTTGTCAACTACCTCGAGCCTTGTTCACGCTGTGTCTACTGACGTAGCCTTTAGTAGCTTTAACGTTCCTTTTGTCAGTCAGCGTAGTCTGCCACGTGTACTTCCTTCTGATCTGATGTTTGTGAATACGACGTTTGAATATCATCAGAGTCAAACAGCTTGGTGCACAACATCTTCTGATCTTCTGACCTTGAAGTGCTTCTGAGCGTGATACCATCTTCTGATCTTCAGTGCTTCTGATCTCATGTTCTTCTGATGCTTCCATAGACCCATGTTCTGATTCTGCTTCGACCATCTTCTGATGTCTTGCCAGACCATGTTCTGATGTTGCATGCTGAACCATTTGAGACACATCTTCTGAGCGCTGAATTATGCGTACTCTTTATATATATTTCCTGAAAGGGAAATTGCATTGGATTAGAGTACCATATTATCTTAAGCAAAATTCATATTATTGTTATCATCAAAACTAAGATAATTGATAAGAACAAATCTTGTTCTAACAATCTCCCCCTTTTGATGATGACAAAAACATATATAAATGATATGAATTTGCGATCAGAAAGAGTAGACGGCAAAAGACAAATTACACAGCTATAGCATAAGCATATGAATATGTCTCCCCCTGAGATTAACAATCTCCCCCTGAGATAAATAATCTCCCCCTGAAATAAATACTCGAAGAACTTTAATAAAAGACTTCCCTGATTATTTCGGTAGAGACGATCATATAAGCTTCTGCCTTCAGAGAATTCATAGCTTCTGACTTCTGCTTCCATTGGACAGCTTCAGAACTTGAATTTCTTTGATCTTCAGAACATTCACAGCTTCTGACTTCTGCTTCCATTCAGGACAGCTTCAGAACTTGAATTTCTTTGATCTTCAGAACATTCACAGCTTCTGACTTCTGCTTCCATTCAGGACAGCTTCAGAACTTGAATTACTGGATCTTTTAGAACATTCACATCTTCTGATTTCTGCTTCCCTCGGATAGCTTCAGAACTTTGAATGTCTACCAACATCACTTCATGCTAGTTTTGTATCAGAACATTGTTGAATGTACCAGAGCATCATCTGAGCATCTCTACATCCTGAAATGTTACAGAACAAAAACTAAACGACAAAAGTCAGCATGAACGAGTTAGAACATAAAATGTATATTCAAATACATGATATGTATCAGAGCCAAATGTATCAGAGCATTTTAGGCTAAAAACATGTATCAGAGCAAGTAATGTATCAGAGCCATAACATTATATGTATCAGATCAAATAGAATTTTGTCATAACAGGATAGACAATGATATTCAAATTCTATTATCAGTGCTTCTGATTCATTCTTCTTTCTTGCTTCTGATCTCTGAAGCTTGACAGCACTCAGCTTGCTTCAGTTTCCAAGAGCTTATTCCTTTTACAGAATAACACTTCTTATGGTTTTGCTTCTAGTGTTTGCTTTGAAGATTCACTTCACTTCTTTGTACCTGCAAAACACTTAAACCATATAGAACTTGCAGTTCTTGTTAGTGAATGTGTGGGAGCCTTTACCCAGCAACTGATAGATTTAATCAAATCATTTATCATTTATCTTTCTCCCCCTTTTTGTCATAACATCAAAAAGAATATTTAAAAAGATTCAGATGTATAAAACGACAAAAGAAAAACATTTACTGGAATGTAAAACACAAGGAAACTTTTTCATTGATCAGCAAAGGAGGATTACAAGAAGAATGCAGGAAAACAGATGCAACAAGAAAAGGAAACTACAAAGACCAAAAGACTAAGATCCTAGCCTACGCAAAATCCGCGCCAGAACATCATGAATCCCGTCAGTGCTTGTAGCTTGCCTTGTCATGAAGGAACGAAACTCAGCATTGGCTGCTTCTTGCGCGTCCAATCGAGAAGCCAGCATAGCTTGATTCTGATGAAGAGTTTCCAAGGTCTCCATCAGAGCTGAGGTTTCACCAGAAGAAGAAGCACCAGTATTTCTGCCCAGAGGGACAGCAATCTCAGCAGAGTGATCTTCTGGAAGATCTTCAGCTTGTGCATCTCCCATTTCCTCATCTGAGTCTGACTCAGAAGGAGCCTTAGCATATTCTGGTTCAGGCAGCTCAGAAGTTCCATCTTCCAATGCTTGAAGAATAGCTGCAAGGTTTGTTGGAGGAGTAGGACCAGCAACTTCAGCACGATAAATCACTACTGGAAAGACCATGTGAGGTTCTTTTTCAGAAGGGTTCATTCTGAACCAGTTGAACAGCCACTGAAAATCTCCAGTCAGCACAGGAAACCAGAGCACAGAAGATCGGGGTTTCCATACCACGATATCTCTGCAGAGATTTTCTTCTTCCAACTCATCTGCAGGTATCTTCTCTTCAAGAACACTTCTGTTCCTGATGAGACAGTGGTGGCTGCTCTCACCAACTTCCAACCGGAGACCACGAACACCAGGAGCTTCAGACATAATCCTTCTCTGAGTGTCTGTAGCCTTCTCCAGAAAATCCTGATGAAAGGTATTCCAGAGGTTGTTTGTAGCATACTCATCCAGATGATTAAGGTGAGCAGCACCAAGAATCTCCAACCAGCCATTTACATCAGCATGTAAGAGCTCCAGATATGTTTGAGTGGTAGGGGTTGGAGGGTTGACAGTGATCCTTGAGTCGGGAAGAACAACACTATAGGGATTAGGTGTTCTGGTGGGAAAAGGGTATGAGAGGGATGAAGAAATATCTGAGGGAAGGGTTAAAGGAGAGGAGATATCAGATGGTGAAGAAGGTGGTTCCGAGAGGATGAATGAGGAGGAAGAGGTGGTGGAGGTCTTTGAAGAGGGAGGTGATTGACGAGAATCGTCAAGGGGTTGATATATTTTGAGAGGGTCATAGGAGATCCTAACTCTTTTAGGTTTGGTTTCTGGTTCAGCAGAAGCCTTTCTCTTTTGTTTCCTATCATTGTCTTGATTCCCAGAGTTTGACGATGGATTCATGATGAACTTTCAGATATTGGAAATTGCTAGGGTTTATGATATGAAAAGAGAGAAATGAAAAAGAAACCGAATGCAGAGAGAGAGAAATATGAGAGGGAAAAGAAACGTTTGAAGAGTATAAAAAGAAAACTGAAAGAGATTAAATGATGAAAAGCATTTAATGTTACGTGACATGAGGAGAGATAATAATGACAAAAGACGTGATTTGCACAGTTACCTAAGTAGACGTCCCCTCAACTGCACGCACGCTTGTCCAAGAATAGTGAACACGTGTTTACCATCTGGATAGCCAGTTACAGCTGTTTTGCTTTAAAGAGAGATTCTGAATCAACTTAGACACTGAAACGTTAGTAATAACTGAATCACAATTTCTAATAGATTTCTATCAGAACTTCTTAACAAAAATTTCATATCAAAGGATACTCATACGTAAGAATTTCTCATCTTCTCATTCTGAGCTTGTTTCTGAAGACCCAATTTGTACCGATTATATTGAATCCTTCTGGTCTAGGAACAAGATCCCAAACATCATTCCTTGTAAACTGATTTAGTTCTTCTTGCATAGCAATTATCCAGTCTGGATCTTCTAGAGCATGATCAACAGAAGTTGGCTCGATCAAAGATACAAGACCTAATTGACAGTCTGCATTGTTCCTAAGGAATGCTCTTGTTCTGATTGGATCATCCTTCTTTCCAAGAATGACATCTTCTGAATGACCAGAGATGAGTCTGGATGATCTTCTGACAAATGGTTCTTCAGATATGCTTAGATCCTCCAGAGAAGCTGATACTTGATCTTCAGATTCTTTGCTTCTGAGAAGCTCTGCTTCTGATGCGTTGCTTCTTGGCTCAACAACTTCTGATATGTCAATATCACAACCTGCAAAATTATCAACTTGCTTTGGTTTTTCAGAACCAAGCTTATCATCAAACCTGATATTGATTGATTCTTCTACAACCAATGTTTCAGTATTGTATACCCTGTAGCCTTTTGAGCGTTCAGAATATCCAAGAAGGAAACACTTTTGAGCTTTGGAATCAAACTTACCAAGATGATCTTTAGTGTTCAGAATAAAGCATACACATCCAAAAGGATGGAAATATGAAATGTTGGGCTTTTTATTCTTCCACAATTCATAGGGAGTCTTATTAAGAATAGGTCTGATAGAGATTCTATTCTGAATATAACATGCAGTGTTTATTGCTTCTGCCCAGAAATGCTTAGCCATATTGGTTTCATTGATCATGGTTCTGGCCATTTCTTGAAGAGTCCTATTCTTTCGTTCTACAACCCCATTTTGCTGTGGAGTTCTAGGACAAGAGAAATCATGGGCAATACCATTTTCTTTGAAGAATTCTTCAAAGGATTTGTTCTCAAATTCACCACCATGATCACTTCTGACCTTTATGATTTTACACTCTTTTTCAGATTGAATCTGAATGCAGAAATCAAAGAACACTGAATGAGTCTCATCCTTGTGTTTCAAGAATTTTACCCATGTCCAGCGGCTATAATCATCTACGATGACTAATCCATATTTCTTTCCTCTGACAGATGCTGTTTTGACTGGGCCAAACAGATCAATGTGCAAGAGTTCTAATGGCCTTGAGGTAGAAACAACATTCTTAGACTTGAATGCAGGTTTGGAGAACTTGCCCTTCTGACATGCTTCACAAAGAGCATCTGATTGGAATTTCAGATTAGGGAGTCCTCTGACAAGATTCAGTTTGTTAATCTGAGAGATCTTTCTCAAACTAGCATGACCTAATCTCCTGTGCCAGACCCACTGCTCTTCAGAAACAGACATAAGACAAGTCACTTTCTGACTCATAAGATCTTGCAGATCTGTCTTATAAATGTTGTTCTTCCTCTTGCCTGTAAATAGGATTGAGCCATCCTTCTGATTTACAGCCTTGCAAGACTCTTGATTAAAGATTATATCATAACCATTGTCACTTAATTGACTGATAGATAAAAGGTTATGTGTTAATCCTTCTACAAGAAGTACATTAGAGATGGAAGGAGAGTTACCAGATTTTATAGTTCCAGAGCCAATTATCTTGCCCTTCTGATCTCCTCCGAACTTGACTTCTCCTCCAGACTTAAGCACCAGGTCTTGGAACATAGACCTTCTTCCTGTCATGTGTCGCGAGCATCCAGAATCCAGGTACCATGACATGTTGTGCTTTGTCCTTCTTGCAGCCAAGGATATCTGCAATAGGAATAATCTTATCCTTAGGTACCCACATCTTTTTGGGTCCTTTCTTGTTAGATTTTCTCAAGTTCTGATTGAACTTGGGTTTAACATTGTAAGCAATAGGAGGAACAGCATGATAATTCTTAATGTGAGTTTCATGATATTTCCTAGGTTGTGTCACATGCTTCTTAGTGTGTGTTATGTGAAAACTTTGTGCATGTGAGGTGTGCCTAATATCATGAGAGTGGCCATACTTGAACTGATCATACAATGGCTTGTATGTAATTTTCATTTCATCAACAGGTTCAAGTTTGTATGGGGTTTCACCCTCATAACCAATGCCAACTCTTTTGTTTCCAGACACAGCATATATCATAGAAGCTAGCTGACTTCTGCCAATACTTCTAGATAAGAACTTTCTGAAACTTAAATCATACTCTTTCAGAATATGGTTCAGACTAGGAGTGGATTTTTCTGAATCAGAAGGAGATCCAACATTATTGGATAATTTTAAAAGTTTTTCTTTTAATTCAGAATTCTCCAACTCAAGCTTCTTTGTTTCAAATTCAAATTGCTTTTTCAGCTTTTTGTATTTGAGACTAATCTGAGACTTGAGTTCCAGAAGTTTAGTTAATCCGGAAACTAACTCATCTCTAGTAAGTTCAGAAAATACCTCTTCAGAATCTGATTCTGATGTAGATTCTGATCCGTCATCTTCTGTCGCCATCAGCGCACAGTTGGCCTGCTCATCTTCTGAATCATCTTCTGACTCATCCCAGGTTGCCATAAGACCTTTCTTCTTATGAAACTTTTTCTTGGGACTTTCCTTCTGAAGATTTGGACATTCATTCTTGTAGTGTCCAGGCTCATTGCATTCATAGCACATGACCTTCTTCTTGTCAAATCTTCTTTCATCAGAAGATTCTCCACGTTCAAATTTCCTTGAACTTCTGAAGCCTCTGAACTTCCTTTGCTTGGTCTTCCAGAGTTGATTTAGCCTTCTGGAAATCATGGACAGTTCATCTTCTTCTTCAGATTCTGATTCTTCAGGATCTTCTTCTCTAGCCTGAAAAGCGTTAGTGAATTTCTTGATATTAGATTTTAATGCAATAGACTTACCTTTCTTTTGAGGCTCATTTGCGTCCAGCTCAATCTCATGGCTTCTCAAGGCACTGATAAGCTCTTCCAGAGAAACTTCATTCAGATTCTTCGCAATCTTGAATGCAGTCACCATCGGACCCCATCTTCTGGGTAAGCTTCTGATGATCTTCTTTACATGATCAGCCTTGGTGTATCCTTTGTCAAGAACTCTCAATCCAGCAGTAAGAGTTTGAAATCTCGAAAACATCTTTTCAATGTCTTCATCATCCTCCATCTTGAAGGCTTCATACTTCTGGATTAAGGCTAGAGCTTTGGTCTCCTTGACTTGAGCATTTCCTTCATGAGTCATTTTCAAGGACTCATATATGTCATAGGCCGTTTCCCTGTTAGATATCTTCTCATACTCAGCATGAGAGATAGCATTCAGCAAAACAGTTCTACATTTATGATGATTCCTGAAAAGCTTCTTTTGGTCATCATTCATTTCTTGCCTTGACAGCTTCACGCCTCTGGCATTTACTGGATGTTTGTAACCATCCATCAGAAGATCCCATAGATCACCATCTAGACCCAGAAAGTAACTTTCCAGTTTATCTTTCCAGTATTCAAAGTTTTCACCATCAAATACCGGCGGTCTAGTATAACCATTGTTACCGTTGTATTGCTCAGCAGAGCCAGATGTAGATGCAGGTGTAGGTATAGTCCTTTCACTTTCATCAACCATCTTTTAAATGAAGCGTTTTTCTCTTCCTGAATCTTTTCTAAACACGGTTAAGTGCTTGCACCTTAGAACCGGCGCTCTGATACCAATTGAAGGATAGAAAAACACTTAGAAAGGGGGGGATTGAATAAGTGTGACTTTAAAACTTGGACGATAAAAATAAATGCACAAATATTTTTATCCTGGTTCGCTGTTAACGAAGCTACTCCAGTCCACCCCCGCAGAGATGATTTACCTCAACTGAGGATTTAATCCACTAATCGCACGGATTACAATGGTTTTCCACTTAGCCGCAACTAAGTCTTCCAGAGTCTTCTGATCACAACCTGATCACTCCAGGAACAACTGCTTAGTTCACTCCTAAGACTTTTCTAGAGTCTACTGATCAACACGATCACTCTAGGCTTAGTTCACTCCTAAGACTTTCTGCTCAGCCAACTGCCAAGACTTCCTGCTCAGCCAACTGCCAAGACTTCCTGCTCAGCTAACTGCTAAGACTTCCTAGAGTATACTGATCAACTGATCACTCTAGTTCCTTACAACTTAATGTAATCAATTCAAGAGTTTACAAATGCTTCTTAAAAGCGATAATCACAACTGTGATATTTCTCTTACAATTTAAGCTTAATCTCACTAAGATATTACAACAGCAATGTAGTGAGCTTTGATGAAGATGAAGATTCTGAGTTTAGATTTGAACAGAGTTTCAGCAAGTTAATTTGAATTGTATTGGTGCGAAATCGTTAACCTTGCTTCTCATCAGAACTTCATATTTATAGGCGTTGAGAAGATGACCGTTGAATGCATTTAATGCTTTGCGTGTTCCGTACAGCTTTGCATTTAATGTTATACGCTTTTGTCAACTACCTCGAGCCTTGTTCACGCTGTGTCTACTGACGTAGCCTTTAGTAGCTTTAACGTTCCTTTTGTCAGTCAGCGTAGTCTGCCACGTGTACTTCCTTCTGATCTGATGTTTGTGAATACGACGTTTGAATATCATCAGAGTCAAACAGCTTGGTGCACAGCATCTTCTGATCTTCTGACCTTGAAGTGCTTCTGAGCGTGATACCATCTTCTGATCTTCAGTGCTTCTGATCTCATGTTCTTCTGATGCTTCCATAGACCCATGTTCTGATTCTGCTTCGACCATCTTCTGATGTCTTGCCAGACCATGTTCTGATGTTGCATGCTGAACCATTTGAGACACATCTTCTGAGCGCTGAATTATGCGTACTCTTTATATATATTTCCTGAAAGGGAAATTGCATTGGATTAGAGTACCATATTATCTTAAGCAAAATTCATATTATTGTTATCATCAAAACTAAGATAATTGATAAGAACAAATCTTGTTCTAACAATATGTAGGCATGAGGTTCACAAGGAATCTCAGCGAGCTAATAAAATACCAAAAATAGTCAGTCTGTCTATCTGTCTGTCTTTCTTTAATCAATTCAATTCTCTCTCCTAACACAAAGGAGAAACTTTCCCAATCATTAGCAGCAAACACAATCACAATGACACAGAGAAGGTTCCTGTAGAGTACTACAGATATGTAGGGTGTTTAAACACTTCCCTATGTATAACCGACCCCCCGGACTCCAGAATTTCTAGTCTAGGTGAAATCCCCACACTTAGCAAACTCCTAGGGTTTAGTTGAGATCTTTTTTTCCCTTTCCTACTCGTAGGACCAATAAGAAAGTTCGTGTGATATCGTAGGAAGAACTGAAACAAAATTCATCCCACCACGGGCGCATTCTCCTTCCAAATTTCGCGTGAAGGGTTTAGCGTGCCGTCCTCCCAAGTGAAACGGGGAGGTAAAGAAAACGACACCACAGAAAAATGGCGACTCTGCTGGGGATATAAGTGTTAAAAACCTTGGTTTTTCATCCAAACCAATGGTTGACCTGTTGCTGGTCCAGCCCCAATGAGGAATTAGGGATGCCAAATTCCCCCTCAAACAAGAGAGGTCCTGCCTAACCTCTGTGTCATATCATGTGATTGTTGCATATATATTTGTTTACTTTGTTTATTCTGTATCGGGAAAGGGCTTGATTCCCCCTTGTGGTGAGAAATCCTATACCCGGATTTGAGTGCAACATAAGATAGGATGAAGGATGTCTTCCCGGTGAAGGCCCTCTAATCTTGGTTTCCAAGTCTACTCTTGGGATTTGCCTGGCTGGTTGTGATTAACTGCGCCACTGCATTTCGAGACTGATTTGTACCAGGAGGACCTAGAAACACATTAACCCCACTTAAAGCCTTTTTTTTAGGACGTAGAGCGGTGATTACGGAAGTAATTGTCACGCAGATACTACACTCAGAGAAAACTCTCTTATAGATACCAATCAACGTATCTTTAAGGTTGAGCAAAAACTCTGAGACCCCTAGAACCCGTTCTACAGGTACAAAAATCCTTAACCTTAGTTTACCATTGGGGCGGGGATTGCGTTTGGACTTCATGACCACTATACCCTTCAACGCCATGTTTGTTTAAAACTCTTGTGTGTGCATTCATGCATTCATGCATCATTCATTAATAAACAACTAAAAACAAAAAGAGTCTTTTTCGAGTCGTTTTTCAAGGAAACTAAATAACGAACGTTTTGAACTTCATAGAAAGAGAGAAACGGAGAAAGGACTTAAGGATCTATATTATGGATTACGGAAGAAAGAGAGCTAGGAAATACACCTTCAAGATTCCCCAGGTCGAGGAACTGGGAAAGCTCGGAAAACTGGTGGTCAACCCCCAGGCTTTCAAGGAGAAGTATGGAAAACTTCTGCCTTTGCTCAATACCAACATGGTGGTTGGGATCCTTCCCACCTTGGTACAGTTTTACGATCCAACGTATCACTGCTTCACCTTTCCAGATTATCAGCTCATGCCCACGTTAGAGGAGTACTCTCGTCTGACTGGAATACCCGTGTACGCGCAAGATCCGTACTCCGGTTTGGAAAAGAATCCTGACGACATTATCATTGCTGCAACTACTCCTTTGAACGTAGTCGACATCAGAACTCATATGGTGAGTAGAGGAGGAATTCAAGGATTGCCCTCCAAATTCCTGTTTGATCAAGCTCGGTACTTCGTCAGCATCCAAGATATGAGCGCTTTTGAGGAAGTCTTGGCTTTGCTTATCTACGGATTGTTTTTGTTCCCTAACATTAACGATTTCGTCGACATCAATGCAATTAAGATCTTCTTAATTGGAAATCCAGTTCCAACCTTGCTTGCGGATGCTTATCACTCTGTGCATTCAAGAAACCTGCAGCGAGGAGGATTAATCACATGCTGCGTACCGCTGTTATACGAATGGTTCGTTTCACACCTACCGAAGTCTAGCACTTTCTGGAATATGAGGGATGGCCTTTACTGGTCACAGAAAATCATATCTCTCACTCATACGGACATTGATTGGTGTAGTCCTGACAACGACGAAACCAAGATCATCTTCAGTTGCGGAAGTTTCCCCAACGTACCCCTTATTGGAACTAAGGGAGGGATCAGTTACAATCCAGCTT